>NC_137123.1:3201888-3234388 GCF_949319135.1 Squalius cephalus
CAACACTCAACAATGTCCCTGCCCCAGCAACATGTGTTTTTGTTGTTGCGCAATCTTTTTCTGTTTTTTTCTGCAGCTGAGCACTTTTCATATTTTTTATCCTGGCTGAAGAACTTTTGGTTTATAAGAACAAGTTTTGTGTAAAGAATAATATAATCAGCCTATGTTATTGTTTAAAGTTAAATCTATTAATAAGGTGAGTCTGAGAGTCTTAAGTTTATTTGACTTTTCTTGTTTGTATAAAGGTTAAATGCAAATAAAAGGTGAACGTTAATTTATTTGTACCATTTTTATTTCTAAAATATTATGTAGTTTTATAAGAGGAGGTTTCATAGACCTTCACAGACATTCGTTGTGGGCATTCTTGGCAGTTTTTCTGAGGCTTTTATATTGTTCATATCGATATTGGAATTATATCGTATCGACCGAAATTAAGAAATATATCGTGATATAAAATTTGGCCATATCGTCCAGCCCTACAAGTAAGGAGAGGGTATAGTTGCCAGGTCATAAGGAGTGCATTAACGCAAAATTGACTACCATCTCAGATTTTCTAAAAAACAGAGCCAGTGGCTTTGACTCTCAGTGGCTTAACAATTTTACCTGGCTGAGACATAGTAAGGAGGGCATGACATGTTATCTGTGTCAAAAGCATTGTGCCCCCTTACTACTGGCTTTGTGAGACGGCCATCTACGAACTACAGGCTGGATACATTAAAACAGCATGAGATTACAGCTATCCATAAAGCAGCAGAAGAAAAGGAAAAATGCATTTCCTTTTGAGAGAAGGTAAGACTTTTACAAAAGCCTTTATTACAAAAATTCATATATAAAAGTTAATTTTATTATTTTGTGTCTTTAGGGAAAACACAAATGGATATGGACCACAGGGCTCTTGAAGGACTGCTTCAAAATAATAAATATGAATGCCTCGAGCAAAAGTGGCCTCACCACACCAGTTATGAGCCCATTATGTCCTTGTGCAAGCGACTGGGCTGTGCTTATTTTGATGGTTTGAATGTAAATATTGCAGCCATTTACTTATGATTGTAAATTGAACATTTCCGCATAATCACACTACCCAGCAGATCAGCTTTATTACTTTTCTGTCCCTAGGTCAGTTCCAACACCAAATATACGAGCAGCCATATAATTGACGAAATGGTGGACATCATGGGCCAGATTTTAGATGAACAGCTGGTGGCAGAGTCATGGGCGCCGTATAGGGGGGAAAAGTTAGGACAATTCCAAGGGCCCCTGACTGACAAATAAGTAAAAACTAATTTAAAATTTGTATTATATTATACACTCTATAAACCATCATCATTGAGTATATTTCAAATAATAATAACATGAATGATGTCTTTGATTTTACTTATTTTGGCAATAAAAGTTAAATATCCCCATTGACCAAAAAGTAAACATTCATATTGACCGACCACCCCCCTGTATCTGCATGAAATGGTTTGGTCCTGCCTTAGCGTGCGCGGTGTTTAAACTTGCAGACAGTCAGTTGATGCGCCAGAAACACAGAGACCACAATGTTGCATAGTAAAATAAAATCTGGTTTAAAAAACAAGTAGTAGCTTACCTCAACCTGCACAGACAATATTAAAATAATCCCGTTTGATGCGTTCATTTAGACTGAATTTTGGCCGTTAAATGACATCTATAGATACAGACTTTATTATTCCCATCATTCCAAACCTCAAAACCTTTTGATTTAGTGATCACTTGATCCGTTTTGTAGCACTATAATAACCCTGATGTGGAAATTCCATTTTACATGTCAACTTTATTTTGTTGATGGCATATATGTGCAGTTATGTTAAAAAAAAATCTGCTGTTTTCATTGTTTTGAGATGATGATGTTCATTTATTTGAATAAAAAAGTTAATATATATTTAGGTTTTTTCTTTTTTTTAAATCTGTCATTAATTTTACAATAAAAATACATTGAGACTGTAAAGGATTGCCTTAAAGGGTTAGTTCACCCAAAAATGAAAATTATGTCATTAATGACCCTCATGTCGTTCCAAGCCTGTAAGACCGCCGTTCATCTTCGGAACACAGTTTAAGATATTTTACATTTAGTCCGAGAGCTTTCTGTCCGTCCATTGAAAATATATGTACGGTATACTGTCCATGTCCAGAAAGGCAATAAAGACATCATCAAAGTAGTCCATGTGACATCAGTGCGTTAGTTAGAAGTTTTTGAATCATCGAAAATACATTTGATCGAAAAATAACAAAAACTACGACTTTATTCAGCATTGTATTCTCTACCGGGTCTGTTGTCAATCCATGTTCACGACACTGCAGACGTAAGACGCTGAATTTGATTTTGTGGGGAGAAAACACTACCAGGTGGGAGTCAAATAAGGAAGCAACAGATGTGATGTGCCGGATTCTCCCTGCTCTCATTGCAGACCTCTCGCTCCAAGCCCGGGATGAGCCAACAGCTCAAGGATTGTATTCCTTTGTAAAGGATGCATTCTTTCCCCCTACCCTTTGCCTAACGCAACTTGTCCATGAGAAGACCCACCGGCAGTTTTTGGTTTTCCAAAAGAGAAAACCCAGGTGGGGGAGGAGGTATGCAATCAATACCAGTCTTGTCCGGGCTTTCCTGTCAATTGCATGGTGTTCCTAGCTAAGCTGTCATGTTTGACCTCAGGTCACAGTGCTGAAGACATCCCTGACACAGCTGAAAGAGACCAGCACAGTCGAGGACCGCTGGCTCCAATCAGATGCTGGTCTGAAGCCTCTGCAGGATGAGATCCCTGCATATTTCAAAGATGATGTATGGGAGAGATTCAACAACACTGGAAGTATTATAGTGTATGACATACTGTACGAATTAATGTGTACTCAAGAACTGTTTTAGTGACATTTGTTGAAATCTTCTACAGGTGATGGAGCCATTTTTGACTGCACTGGTTGAGAACATTGAGAGCCGATTCCCAAACACCAGCAGTTTGTCTGCGTTCAGTGTGTTCTCTCCCAGACAGATTCTGACAAACTCTGCAGACTATGGGGATGTTGAGATGAGGACAACGGCAGAGCAGTTCCCAAGACTGAGGGAGTCTGATCTCCTACAGACTGTGGGCCCTATTTTAACGATCTGAAACGCAAGTATCAAGCGCGAAACGCAAGTTACTTTGTGTGCGGATCTCAGGTGCTGTTGCTATTATACCGGCGGGATAAATGACTCTTGCGCCCGACGCAAATCTAAAATGGGTTTGTCTGAAGTAGCTTCATTACTCATAGATGTGGTTTGGGCGTAACGTGAAATAAACCAATCAGAGCATCATTTCACATTCCCTTTAAGAGCAGGCGCGCTTGTTCCATGGCGGATTGCTATTATAACGGCGGATTTGCCAGACGCACGCCAGGAGCGGTTCACAGCCGAGGAGACCGACGTTCTCGTCAGGGCCGTAAAACACAGAGAAGTGACATTGGGGATGGAGAAACACACCTAGATTAGCTTCGGTTAAACAGGTGTATAATATTTTGGGTAAATGTGTAAGCTAGATTTATGCCTATTTTTCACATCTTCATGGACACCACAATGATTTCCCTCGTGTGGTAATATTTTTCCTTGTAGTAATGTATGATTTGCAAAAATGGGAACGGCTGCTTCTGTGTGTAGATGAGAGAATCAAAGTGTATGGCGTTGTGCACACACTACATTGATTATGGCCAAGCATGCGCCCTTAAAATAGCATCTGAATAACATGCGCAACGCGCCACTGACTCGAGACGAGGTTTCTCCTGGTCAGTGGCGGAATTGTTTTCTGAAACTGCAAAATAGCACCAGGGAACGTTTGCGCCGGAACACGCCTCCTCTTTCCGCTGAACTGCCCCCGGGAGCGCAAGTTCATTCCCTAATTTACCGACGTGTGTCTGTGGAGGGAAAGTCCGCTGTGCGTGGGTGAGAAATAGGAATGATACATGCGTCGCTGTACAAAGTCAATTGCGTTGGGTGCAAGATAGGGCCCTGAGAGTGAAGGTCCTGATCTGAAGGTACTATACTAATTGCTTTCTGCACAACCAACACCAAAACAGTTTTAAAGAATAATTGTATCTTTTCTCTCACTTTGCTCTACTTCAGACCAAATTGCTGGAGGAGGTGCTTCTGTGGCTCGTATCTCCAGAATCGTCTGAGCTGTATCCCGCCCTCACAGGCCCTGTCCAGACTGTGGACGTGGAGAGGCTATTAAATATATAAACACTGATATAATCTGTGCCTCCATGGTTTCAGAATGTCTATCTATTCACAGAAATTGACATTTTCCCCCAAAATGAAACACTCAACTGGTTTCCGTCAAAAGCTCAAGGGTTTATCTCTTGCAAGGGTTGACATTAGGGCAAAAGTATTGTAATTTCCCTACTGTAGCATAAGATAATATACCTATGAAAAAGTAATTTTCATTTATTTTACAGTGCATTTGTTTTACAATATATGGCTATTATTGTCAAAGGAATAATAATATTAAATTATTATTATTATTATTATTTTCTATTTGTTTGGCTTCCTAAAACACCAGTGTGAATGTAATGTAGACTAAAGCACTAAATCATAACTAAAAAGAGGGTTTAGTTTCCTTTAAAGTTCAAGTAAAGTCAGTGCACTTTGCTTTGTTTAATTTGCACACTGAACATGAAATGGAGCTCTAATGTTGAACTCTCAAAATGCACCAGATTAATACATTTATCTTAAGATGTAAAACAATTTGATAACACACCAAACACAGTCTCACAAAATCCCATGTATGACAAATCACAAATCTAAATCTAAATACTAAGTTTCTTAATGTTCTAATTTAATGTTCTAAAGGTTTTTGTTTTTTTTTAAGGTTAAGACACCATTGCGCAACAGACTAAAGAAGAGGCACTTGGATGTGTATTGCAAAGTTGTCAGATCAGGAGGCCTTGGACTACAAAGAATGCATGAAGAGGTTTTCTAAAATGAAAAATCGTGGCTGAAATGTTCTGCTTCTGGTTGAGCACTGTGTAGCTGATGATGCAATGTTTGAAAAACCTGAAATAGAGACACATTTTTCTGGTTGTGAAAATGTGTAAATGAAAGCAAATGCTTGTTGTTATTCAACTACACTGTTGTTAATATAGCCCCCTATGAACTGTAAATAAAAATCGAATTATCTGATTATTAAAATACCTAAAAACATAATTTAAAAAACATGCTTGTAAAAAGTGTTTTTTTACAGCCAGCTGAAGCTGCGGTACACTTTAATGTGTACACTTGATGTGGATTTGTTTACCACCTAATTTTGAGCCAGGAAAAGCTTTCCATAATGACTGCAGATAATCCACGGCTCAGACGGGCCAAGTTATAAAAAAATTAATTGCGAGGGGGTCGTGAGATATAAATCATTAAAAGACTCTGAACTCTCATTTCACAGTAAAATGCAACGAACGAGCATCATGCTTACTGTCGTTTTCAACAACGTATTTCTCTTCGGGAAAAGCAATCAAGGAAAACATGGCTAGAGCTCCTTTTAGTGGTCATTATATATAAAAAAGGCACACTTATGTGAAAGGTCATTTTCTTAGTTATGAAAATTACTGAGTTCAAACAGGTGCAGTTAATACAGGTAATGAGTGGAGAATAGGAGGGCTTCTTAAAGAAAAACTAACAGGTCTGTGAGAGCCGGAATTCTTACTGGTTGGTAGGTGATCAAATATGTCATGCCATAAAATGGTAATTAATTATTTAAAAATCATACAATGTGATTTTCTGGATTTTTGTTTTAGATTCCGTCACTCACAGTTGAAGAGTACCTATGACAAAAATTACAGACTTCTACATGCTTTGTAAGTGGGAAAACCTGCAAAATCGGCAGTGTATCAAATACTTGTTCTCCCCACTGAAGTTTTGAAAAGTTTTCTTAATTTTTTAATTAAGGGGGGGGGGGGGGGGGGGGAATGCTGTCGGACCCCCCTAGAGGTACAGAGTTCCACCCACAAAAATATGCTGGGAAACACAGTAGGCTATATGATGGTCTACGAAAAAAACATATTATTTTATTATTAAAATACATGATCAGGATTTTACCACCTCCACCTCATTTTGAACCAGGAAAAACCCTGTTAGTGTTTCCATTAGTCGGGTTCTTAACTCTTATTATATCTTTTACAGCCACGGTGATATGGGGGACCTTAACCTGCAGAAATTAAAAATGAACAAATACATAAATAAATATGCAAAGAAATGTAAAAAAAAACAAAAATAAATGACTATTTATACATATAAATTACTTTTATTTCCCTATTTATGTATAATTATATATTTTTCCACATTGATTTATTTATACATTTATTTATTTATTCATTCATTCATTGCTCTGTATGCTAATGAGGGAGGCGTTTTATCTCAGACATAGCAGTCGAGCTCAGAGTGGCAGTGCTGAAGCTTTGAGGCCACAGTGACACCTTGTGGTGAGACCAAACAATACGCAAGAGGTTTGTGGATGTGACTTTACAGGTCACGCAGGCAATAAATGACTTGGAGATGGGCAATATGGCCAAAATCTTATATCACGGCTTATGTCCTTTAATATCACCCTAACCGTATGTATAGGTTTACCTATAGACACTACTATAGGCCTGTTACTAGTACCTAAAATAAAATCAGTTTCAACAAATGCAGATGTGGGACGTGCAGACGCTGACTCTGAATGGCATTAGATATTATTTACACAGACTGTTAATGCAGAGGAGCCATGGATGCATCTACACTGCAATTACAATTGCATAAATAATGTTATGATATTCATTTTTTAATATAACATTTTGAATATTTAAATATGAAATGATAGAATCGATGAAATTATATGTTTAAATATGAAACTAAAACAGCCAGTAGGTGGTGCCAAGCCACCGTCTTAACGAGTGAGTTCAATCATTAACTCAAGAGGATTCGTTCAAATAGTTTTTCAACGCTCTTCCCGTGTGATAGTAGCCTATATCATGTTATGTTATATAATCAAATTATCACATTCATAGGCTTTTTTTTTACACCATTTTTAATTGGGGCATTTATTTATTAATTTTGTTGTTTGTGAGGTGGCGGAAGAAAGTTTTTTTTTGTTTTTTTTGAAGATATACACCAATTTACATACAAAATAGGCATTGAACAAACAATAGGCTATTAACAATTTACGATTCTCAAAAGGCAGACGTAGTTGCAAATTACAATAAATAACAGCAATGAAGTCTCAAATCATATTTACAACCATGAAAGGCAAGGAAGAGAAAAAAAATTAATTAATTAATGAAAAAATATATAATTGAAATATTTGAAAGAACAACATTTATAGCAAAGTAAGTTATTCATTGAAGAAACTGGCTACTGTAGTAGCTTTTTAATTTGAAAGAGAAGCAGCAAAAGCTTTAAGTTCATTATGAGGAAAGGACGGGGTTTTCATTTATGAATGAAGTGTTTAGCAAGTTCAAAAAGGTTATTGACCAAATAGTGTTGCGAACAATCTTTCTTCAGTAGGCCTACACCAAACTTCATTTGTTTGCATTCAAGGGGATTCACATTATAATACACAACCTTTTACTGCACAATTGACACCAAAACAACTTTGAGTAATTAGGCCTACAATAAAATAAAATATTTTCAGTGGTTTCAATATCAGTTTCACAAAATTGACAAGAGTTTTTCAAGAGAATCTTTGAAAATTCTATATGGATGAAGTCTTTCAATGAAGACACTTCTTTGTTGTTGTATGATTTTTAATAGATAGGCTAATTCACCCAAACAAAATTAAAAATGAAAACACTTTAAACACAAATGTCAAAAAAATTACTTGAATCAATGAACAGCATTAATAAAGCCCCAGTCTTACAGATCATTAACTAAAAAAAGTTGTTTAAGGGTTTAGTTAGGCTACCCTTTAAGAAAAGGGGTAAACACAGAGTGTTTAAAGGGATAGTTCATGCAAAAATGAAAACTCTGTCATTTTTTTTTTTTTTTTACATTTCTTTGCATATTTATTTATGTATTTATTCATTTTTAATTTCTGCAGGTTTGGTCCTCCATACTGTGACAGTGTGTTTGTTAAACACATTTGCAGCAGCAAAGAAAGCGAAAGTGAAATGAGATCAGGTGATGATGGTCACCTGTTGATGGTTTTATAATCATCATGATATAGCCTGAATTACTGATGACTTTTGAATCTAACAATTGTGTTGATCCTTTAATATTCACATCACAAACCCTGTGTTATTGCAGCATGAGATCCAGCAATATTATAACAATCAGAAGATTTTAACAAACATGAGCACGAAAAGTTAAGGTATTCCTGGCGTGACTCACCACAAGCTCGTGATATTGTCATATTTAATAAGAACTTCCATAGAAAGTGAACTTTTACTTTGGTGTTAGTGCTTGAGGGCGTTTCACACAGATCCAAATAGTCAATATTTATTTAAAATATGGCAATTTCACAATTTCCCTTAAATGACCAGAGACTCGGACTGTGTCCAGAATCACACCCTACTCTTACTAACCCGTGGAAAGATGATCTGGCACACATGGAGCGGGGAATGACGGCGCTTGGGTGGACCGCTCCTGTTTGCCAGATCTGGGCCACAACAACACAACACCTTATCTGAGTCACAAAACCTGTGTATGAAGATAATATTATGCGTCACAAACCCTGACCTGCAGAGGAGAGGATTCCTTCACAGCAGTCTCAGATGAGTAACTTTACATGATCATCATTCTGAGTCCGGATTAAAACACACGGTAAATGTGGTGTTTCCCGGCGATCACATGTGGTGACCGTTGGAGTCTTTCTCTCTCTCACTGACGAGCGACCTCTACTGGAGCTGTGGCGCGTTTACACTCATGTTTTCCTCAGAGGATGTGTCTGCAACGTTTTGTAAATATTTTATTTTGCAGTAGCCCTGAGATTTTTAAATAATCTTGAATAATCGCATTGAATTACACATAAAGAGTTGAATAACTAACACATTCGCATGTTCGGGGTTCTCTCCGGTTAATGGTCACATGACCTGCATGTTTTTGTTTTTAATTATGATTTTTGTATTCATAATGTAGCCTATTTGTAGAACATTAACAGAAAGGCATTAATAACTTAAGTTTTACAAACAAGACTGAGCTTACATTCAATCATCACATCACAATATGCATAAAGTTCTCAACAGTAAGCAAGTTAAAGACAAAGTAAAAAGTATTTTAGAAGATTGTAAAATCTTCCAATAAGGAATAGCCTACACTGCTTTAGGACTTTTCATCCCTCTCAATGTCTCCATATATACCAGAAATTCCTCCTTAAAATATTCTTATTTTTAAATAATAAACATTTGTGTACCGGTATGTAAGATTTCAGCAAAAGCAACACATTATTTATTGCAACTATAGCATTTTATCCTTTTTATTTAATTATAGTATATATTGTTTATGACTTAAGTTAAGTTAACCCTGGCCTCTATTACAATTTGTTGTACAATTTGTCCTTAAAATTTTTTTTTTTTTTTGGGTGAAGAAGTTTTTTTTTTATTTTTATTTTTTATTAAGCATTAACACAAACAAACAAGGTACATTACAATTCACTGAATACCACAGCAGTTATTTCACCTTAGGTTGAGCATATTACAAGAACGAGAAAGAAAAAAAAAAAAAAACTTACAATAAACAAAATAATATACATGAAAATTTTAAAAATAAAAAGGGGCTTTTAAATTAATTTAAACTTATTCAAAAGAGATAACAATTTAAGGGCTTTCTGATTTTTAACAAATTTTACTGATTTACACAAGAGTTTAATCTCATTCAGCCATTGATTAAAGTTGGGTTTGGATTTAAACCATCTACATTTGTGAATGAAAAATTTTCCGAAACATAAAAGAAAATTAATAATTAGCTCACACTCTTTGTTATTCATACAAACACCAAACCTAATCAATTTCACCGTAAGAGGTGGGATTTCAACCCTCCTAACTCTTAACCAGTTCTGTACCTCTCTCCAAAAGGGTAGCACCATATCACACAAAAAGAAGACATGCTCTAAATTTTCAATATTTGTTTCACAAAAAACACAATTATTCACCTCAAAATTAAATTTCAATCTTAAAAATTCATTAGTAGGATAAATCTCGTTTAAAATTTTGAAGTTCACTTCCTTAACTTTAGGAGGAAGGGGAAAAGATAAATAATTTAACCTAATTTTTTTTTTTTCAACCAAATCAAAATCTCTAAGCACATAATCGCGTCTAATTGGGTTTGGGTAATACGCTTGTAAAATAAAACTTCTGATAACTCTATTTGTGCATTTTTTATCACAGAAATCATGACCTTCTAAGGAGAGCTGTCTCAGTTCTGGGGAGATTTTGGAGTACAACATGTCTTCTTTAACCATTAATCTTAAAGGGATTGGTATGGCTCTGATCATTCTATTAAAAACATTTACGTTACACTGTAATTGGTATTTCTCACAAAACTCTCTATGCAGTAACAAATTTCCCTTATCATCCAAGAAATGGGCAATAGCCCAAATCCCTTTAGATTTCCATTCCTCAATAAATACAGTTTTTCTGCCAAACTTTATATATCTACAATTCCAAACTGGAGTGTTGTGAGGCGTGAAGTTATGTTTGAACAGTAATTTCCAGTAGAGCATCACTTGCTGATGGAAGGCTGAAAGTTTAACTGGTAACGAGGTACACTCAAAGTCACAACGTAATAAAAATTGTATTCCCCCCAATTTGTTAAAGATAGCAGTAGGAACAATAAACCAAAAGGAGTGGCTATTTTGAATAAAGGATTTTAACCATTTTAATTTCAAAACACCATTCATAATGTCAAAATCAATCGCATTCACACCACCATCTTCATATTTTTTAATCATGTCATCCTTTCTTATATACTGACATCTATTCCTCCAAATAAATTTAAAATTCATCTTATTTATTAATTTAATAATTCGTGACGATATGGGCAAGGAGAAGGCTGGATAGATGAGCCTGGACAAACTATCCATTTTAGACAAAAGAACCCTTCCAAAGATGCTAAGATCTCTCTGCAGCCATCTATTAAGAATGGACTTACATTTATCTATGTTATTCAACACATTTTTATTCTTTATAACATCTTTATCTTTCGAAATAGTAATCCCCAAATATTTCACTTCCTTTTTAATTTGTATATTAAATAATGACAGCAGAGGAGACTCATGCAATGTTAACATTACACATTTGCTTAGGTTTAAATGTAACCCAGAGGCTTTAGAAAACTGGTCAATAGAATGTAAAGCTAATGGAATTTGATGTTCATCTTTTAGAAACAATGTTGTGTCGTCAGCAAACTGACTTATAATTATTTCTCTATCCAATACTGTTAAACCTCTAATACCATTATTTTTAATCAATATAGATAATAGTTCTGCAACCATTATAAATAATAATGGAGAGCTACCACAGCCCTGACGAATCCCCCTTTTAATTGGAAATCTTGAGCAGGTTCCATGCCCTAGAGCTACAGAGCTATTGAATATATATAAAACCCCGATTGTGTCTCACTAATTATTGAAGCAATACCCTTTTTCAGCCTAGCAGCGATTGCGCCAGGGAAAATTTTATAATCAATGTTAAGCAAAGTGATAGGCCTCAAATTGTCTAATACTCTTTTATCTTTACCAGCTTTTGGGATCAATGTAATTAAACCTTGCTTCATACTTTCAATCAACTCTTTTTTTTCAATTCCTTCTTTTAAGGCACAGAATAATAAATTTCTCAAATCTCCCCAAAAAAATTAAAAAAAATTATTAGTGAGCCCATCTGTCCCTGGGGATTTGTTTAAAGGCATCCTCTCAACAACTGAATCCAATTCTTCTATTTTAAGATCTGAATCGCATAAAACTTTGAAAGAGTCCTCAATACAAGGAATATTGTTCTGAATTTGAGCAAAAAAAAGATCTGACTCATAAGAGGAGAAATCTGAGGAGTATAATTTAGAATAAAACTGAAACACTTCTTTTTCAATTAGTTTAGAATCTCTACATTCCTCACCTTGAATCATTAAACAACTAACAGAGTTCCTTTGCTGTCTATTTTTTTCTAAATTGCTGAAATATGAAGAGTTCTTTTCACCTTCCTCAATCCATTTAGCGCGCGATCTTATATATGCACCCTGTGCCCTCTCAAGATACAAATTATCTAGTTTACTTTGAAGCTCCATAACCTTATCATGATTATTTAAAAGAGATTTGTTACAACACTGACTTATTTCACAAATTAACTTATTTTCATATTCTCTTTTTTCTTTTATTAGTTTCTTAGAAAAAACAATGGAAAATTCTCGAATTTTAAATTTTAGATATTCCCATTTACTTATATTACCAACAAAAGAATTATTTATCTCTATATCTCTAATTAGTTCCCTAATTTTATTGCAAAATTCTTCATTTTGTAAGAGAAAGGCATTAAACTTCCAATAACTTTTGTTTCTAGTTTGCTTAGTTGAGGGTTCTAAAACGAGATCAATAAAACAATGATCCGTTAATGGAGCTTTAGAAATTGAAGACTTTGAAACATATTTTAGAATATTGTCACTGACCATCCAATAATCAATTCTAGATTTGCTTTCCCCATTTGGTTTAAACCATGAAAAACATTCAACCTCAGGATTTAAATATCGCCACACATCACTCAAATAATTTTCTGTCCTCAAAAAATCAACACTAACATTAATCCGCCCCTTGTTAAGTCTGGGAGGCCATCTATCGGTCCATTCGTCAGGAACCATATTCCAATCCCCTCCTACTAAAACATTATCAGATGGGTACCTTGCTTTAGTTTCTAAGATCAAGTTAGAAATATCTTCTATTAATTTCTGGTTTTGAGCTGTATTGTTAAAGCCATAAATATTAATTAGAATAAAAAAAATATCATCAATTTTTAGTACCACCATCAACCAGTGACCACTTCCATCAGCTTTATGAACGATGACTTCCCCCGGACATTTGTTGAAGCATATTGCCACTCCTCCCGAACGATTAGAACCGTGACTGAAAAAAATCTTCTCTCCCCACTGATTAGACCAGAAAGATGCATCTGAGTCTGAAGAATGAGTCTCTTGAAGAAACATACAATGAGCATTCTGCCCTTTACAAAATAGAAAAATTGCTTTTCTCTTTACACTGTCTTTTAAGCCCCTAACGTTCAAAGAACCAAAAATAAATTTGTCCTTAATCATACGCTAAAATAGAAGAAAAAAGATAGAAAAAAAGAGAACTAGAACTATAACCACAAATCAAACAACCACGACTTGTTAGCTCACTCAGTCACTATATGAACCGCGACTTTAAACAAGAGCTCTAATAGTGTCCCATTGAAAAGTATCCAACTGTCTGACTTACATTTATAACTGTATCTATTCACCCGCCAACGTCGATTCGTCGTCCTTCAATGAAGCCATATGGACCGCGAAAAAAAGCAAGTTTTCCTGCCCTCCTCGCTTGATCAATTTGAGGCCACAGCTTTCGTCTGTCTTCCAAATCCTCTCGAGGAAGCATCTCCGCGAAACGAACACCCTCAGCCTTGCAGATAGGAGAATTTTTGCTTCGACGCCAGATTTCATCCTTCACCCGCCTTTGAGTGAACAGCACAATGACATTTCGGTTTTTATTGTCCATCTTTCTACCCAGCCTATGGACAATGTCCACCGCCTCTTCCATTTTTGCCTCCATCTCAGGTGCAAACTTGTTTAGAATCTGAATGACATGTGATCTGATATCTTCGTCTTTCTTTTCTTCAATGCCTTTGATACGCAGACACCATCTCATTCTATATCTTTCCTGTTCTCTCACCCTCTCCTTGAGATCAGAGTTATCCTTGCGAAGAAGCTCATTTTGTATCTCCAAGTCCTTGACTCTTTTCTTGCACTCGTTCACCTCTTCTGTGTTGAAATGAATCGCTTTCGTTAAGCTTGCAATCATGGCGCTGCTTTGCTTAGATTGCTCGCTTAAATCCGCCAGCTTCTCCTCCACTCTCTTTTCCAGTTTCAAAATTGCCTCCAGAATGGTTTCATTTGAGATTTCCGCCTTCTCTCCGTCAGCTGTTGATTTAACCCTTTTTTCCGCCGGATTTTTACTTGGGGTTGCAGGGAGAGAGCCCTCTCCACGTTCTCTTTTACTGTTAACAGAGACCTCCATGGCGTATTCGTGCTCCAATTCTCTGGCCTCACCTTTCTTATCACCAATCGGCGACAACTCTTTCCCCTTGGGGTCTAATTTAAGTTTGGCAGGTTTAATCAGTTTTTTAGAAGTCATCGCGCAACAAGTCAGTTGGAATTAATCACTTCAAGACTACTTTTGGGAACCACTATGACGAGCTTCAGAAAACACGACTGCTCAACCCGCCATCTTCGTACCGCCCCCTCATTTGTCCTTAAAATATTAAAGGGTTACTTCAGGATTTAGCATTAAGCTTTGTATTAGTAGAAAACCTGTAGTATTTTCGAATTACCGTGCTTTCCACCCTCATATCCCCCTGAGACAAGAGATTTATGTATTTTTTGTCTGGAAAAAATCCTCCGATGACGCAAAAATCGTCATTTTGCGTCATCGGAGGATTTTCTGGCCAGAGGCTAAAGACTACAGCCAGTAGATGGCGTTGTTCCGCATGTTTTCAGCCCGCCCATACAGGGTTGGATCTCACTCACAGAATGTACACAGTGTCAGCCGTCTTTCTTTGGAAGCTAAGCTAGCAGGCTCCTGTTCTGTGGAGAAAGCTGAATAGTAGGAGAAAGCTGAGTAAGTAGGGAAAACCATCCTCCTTTTCCCGGACTTGTCCGGCGGGCGAGATCGTTCAAAATGTCCGGGATTCAGCATTTGCGTTCTGCGGTCGCCATTCATTGTTTAACGTTACATGCAGCTCACCTTTTGTTTCAATCTAACTGAATTCATTCTGATTGGTGAATCTGAATGCAGTGTTTACATGAACGCTAAACAAGTGATCGGTTGATGTGCGTTTTACCCTTGCTAAGAAAATTCCCGCTCCTCCGTGAGAGATGCGAGACCCGGCGCGTCTCAGTAACACCGGCCTCGCGTCGTTCTCCCGCGGCCGTCAGCCTCGTTCTGCTCGCCACAGTAAACATAATGAATGGCAACTGTAGAACGCAAAAGCCGAATCCCGGACATTTTGGGCGATCTCTAGAGATCCCTGGCAAACTCATCACGTAGGCTAAGCCTTGTTGTTTTCAACTAGTGCGCACTCTTACCGGTAGGCGTGGCCTCCTAAGGCAGCGAAGCAAGTGCATTCTGGGAGTTGTTGTCTTTCATCCACATGAGCCAAAAATACATTTTCTGGCTTTTCTCAGTCTAGTAAGCTCCAAATTAAAAAGTTCTTCACATTTCTTCTACTTAAATGACCTATTTTAAATACACATTCATCTTCCCAGAGGTGAAGTATCCCTTTAAAGGGAAATGTATGCATGATTGCAATGTGAAACCAAACCAAAACTAACCGAATGTATTTCCGGCTAGATCTCCTCCTGTGCCTCTGAATCCAGAAAGGCCTTGAATGTATAACATAGGGAGACTTCACCATCTGAGCACAGAGGTCCACATTAATGAATAGCAGATGTGGCCATTACATTCATACAAAGAAATCATATACTGCGTGCATAAATAAGCCTTGGACTATGCAGAGATTTCAGATGGTTAAACTAGAACTTCTGACAATGACCTTTGGCCTTCAGGTGTGAAAACGCCCCTTGAAGCTGCACCGAAACTCACATTTGGACCCCATTGAAGTCAAAAACCTTAATTTAACACCTTAATTTAACACAGGAAAGACATGATACATCTTGGATGACATGAGAGTGAGTAAATTATCAGGAAATTAAAATTCTGAAGTGAACTACTCCTTTAAGTATTTAACTGGAAAACCAAGTTAAAAGACACTTTTTAAAATAAAAAGGATAAAAAACTTATCCTCATCATTGCTAGACATGTGAGGAGTAACTGTGATAAAGGTCAATTAATGACTGGTTTTCACCAGTGACTATATTAAAAGAGTACAATTAGTCATGCTGTAGTTGCTCAGTTGATGACGTTAATGAATCCTCCCAGAGTTTATGAATAACCCTTATGAAACATTTTGTTAAGTTAAAAATAAGATTCTCAATGGGCTAGTTTTATTTGAGTCAAATAATGTGGATTAATGTAATATCTGTGTGACTCACCTCTTTCTTTTGAAGCGTATGCATGAGTAGAGGGAGATTCCCATCATCCTCACTGATATGTATGTGTGTCTGTGCTTAATGTTTGCTTAACTGGTTTTACTATCTCTTCTGTGTAACACATTATTTTAAATGACAAAACAAGAACAGAACTCAGCAACCCTAAACTTAGCATGTGATCAGCTTAGAACAAAAAAATCAATACGACTATAATAATAAATACATATTTTATACAATTACTTGTATTATAAAAATCCAATCAATTGAGAAATATTACTATTATAAGTGCTACTGTACTGTAAAATAAAGAGTATTATTACAGTAGAGTTACAGTAGAATTACAATAGTATACTAATATTTACAGCTTTCTCAATTTCTTTTCTTTTTTTCAAACAGAGCTTTTAATTTGTCGGAAAACCACTGAGAGACCTTAAGGCTTATTTGTTGACAAATTATTTTATAAACAATTGGTTACATATTAGACGTCCTGCAAAAATAAGATTTAATACTCACAGGATGCTAAAAATCACAAAAATTGTCTCTCATCCGAAAGCATGGCTGCTTCTGAATGCCTCCAAACGTAGAAAAGTGCTTGTTGACGTCTACCTGTTCACCAGCTGAACCTTGACCTCTTGCTGAACGATATTTGGCAGTGGGTTATTTAGGCAGGTTAGTTGAAGAAGAGTACAGCATCTCTTTGCTTTTGTCCATTTTATTTTGGTTAAAAAACATTTCTTATCTTTTTTTACATGAAACACTCTCAGAGAGCGAGAAAGACCGAAAGAGACAGAGTGAGAAAAAGACCGAAAGAGGAGACAAGTGTCATCAGATCATCTACATATTCTTTAAGACTTTTTTCAACCATAAACTCATAAGTGAAAGAGAAGCATGTCCAGAGACGTCGCGTCTCTCAGTTCATATTTACAGGAAGTTTGCGAGCACCCCGTCGCTCGGTTGAACATCATCAAATCCTTGATCAACTTACTTAAACACAGGAAAGGGGGCGGAGCTTTGCGTCAACGTCCTCAAAACCCGGCAAAGTGATTGGTCGGTGTCAACACCGAAGCAGACGATTGGTTGGCAGTTCGTTTGTGTTCTTTTATCCGCCACGCTGCTGAAAAACAATAGTCTGGTTGACGTGACTCGTAACCTTTGACCTCTATGACGTTGAGAGCGTGACTCCCGACTGTAGTCGCTCCCCAAGAGTGTAAGTGTGTGATTTTTTTTGGCATGTATAAGAGCTGCGGTCTCTGGTGTAAGTGTTATCACATTCTGATAAAGGTCTGACACTCATACACCACACCACCCTGAACGAAAGAGATCCTGCTGAAAAACCAGCTTAACCCGGCCTGAGGTGGTTTTCAGATGGTCTTCCACCCAAAACCAGCAAACAAACCAGCTCGGCTAAGGGTGCGTTTCCCAAAAAGCATCGTTGGCCAACTATAATCGCAAATTCCATTGAACTCTATTGATAACGACGGAACTTGCGACCATAGTTGGCTTTGGTAAACGCACCCCAGGACGGGAGACCGGATAACCACCTCAGACTGGTTTAAACTGGGTTTCTCAGCAGGGAAGAGATGGAGGATGCACAAATGGAGGAAAAACTACCCGATAAGAAGACGACTTCTTAGAAAGGACAGACTGATGTGCTTGAATGGCAGTGAGATGAGCAGGGTGGGTGTGCGGGCGACCAGGAAACAGAGACGTGGAGGAGGAAGCCAACATCATCTTCATCATCATCATCATCATCATCTAAACAGGGATCTTCCCAAGGCTTTCACCACAGTGCTCCTTTTGGGAGATCTGAGGGCAAGCCATAATTGTTCATCGTTATCTGCAAGTAGCTTCATACTGATGCAGGAATCTCAACGAAAACATGTCTGGCTCATATTTCACAACGGAAGTCTTTCTTAGGAGTTTCGGAGTGAGGTACGAGCCGGACATGAGGTTTCTTGAGATTCGCCCCTGATTCCTTTTGGGAGATCTGAGGACAAGCCATAATTGATTATCGTTATCTGCAAGTAGCTTCATACTGATTCAGGAATCTCAACGAAAACATGTCTGGCTCATATTTCACAACGGAAGTCTTTCTTAGGAGTTTAGGAGTCCTCTTAGGAATTTCGGAGTGAAGTACGAGCCGGACTTGAGGTTTCATTGGGATTCGCCCTGATACTAATCGTGATGACGATGATGGTGATGTCGAAGTCATCCCCCCTCATTGTCCTCCTCCAGATCTGCGTGTCCTGGTCACCAGCGCCCTAGTCACAGACTGGTCACCAGTTGCATTTGTCCGTCGCCGTCCCCCTGCGAGGGCTGGAGTCCCAGTCGAGGCTCATCGTTGGTCCTGCGAGGCGGAGGCTGGTAGAAGGCGGAGATGTGCGCTTGACGTCCCGCGCTGAAGTACAGCTCGTCCGGCGGGAGCGTGGGGTGAGGCTCCGCCCCCAGCGCCTCAGGACTGCTGTCGGGATAGGACGAATCGCGGTCCCGCGCGTACAGGGAGGCGGAGTCAGGTCCGGCCCCGCCCACGCCGTCAGTGATCTCCGCTGAGTAACTCTCCGAGTCCTCTTCGCTCTGGTAGAAAACAGACTGGGCGTGCTCAAGGAGGCGGGGTTTATCCGGGAGGCGGGGCTTATCAGGGAGGCGGGGCTTATCCGGGAGGCGTGGCTTTTCGAGTGCTTTGTACAGCAGCTCGTCCTCATCTTGCGGGGGTGGCGGAGGCGGGCGAGGCAAGGGCCGTTGCGGAGGCTCCCGGTGACCCGTCGACGTGGCGTAGTTCGTCATTGTCGAATTCGTTCCATTGCCGTATCGATCGGTGGAAGGGCGCAGGTTACTCTGCACCAGCTCAGATATTATCATCTTCTCCAACGCCGCTGCGTCAGAAAGATTCCGCCTCAAACCGGTTGAAGGCTCCGCCCCTCTAGGTGTCAAAAGGGCGGGGCTGACTTCTCCGGACACGCCCCCTGACCCCACAGGAACGCCTCCCAGCAGGTCTGAGCTCCCTCCGTGAAGCGAGTAGCTATTGTTGTAGTTCCCGTTCAGTCGGACTCCCTCCAGCCCACATGACTCGCGGCTGCGCGACAGGGTGCCCTCTACAGGAAGGAGAGAGAAATGCTCTGTTACACAACATGATTTTAGTAATTAAATGTCAAAATTTCTTTCAGTTTGACCATTCGGTTAGGAGCTTAACCTTCATTCTTCCCTCGCGTTCTGTAACAAATCTTTCCCTCGCGGGTCAAAATGAGCCGAAGGCCCTACAATTATACTTCATTTTTATTTTTTTGTACAGAAAGCTTATTTTATTTCATTTTGCTAATATATTTGATTGATTTTTTTTGTTATTTGTTATTTTATTTACCTTTAAATCAATAACTAAAAAATAAATAGTAATTTAGTAATTTAAGCACATTCCTCAAATTACTATAACTTAAATTCAAAATAACTCAGAATTTCATGCATAACCCTTTTAATTCAGCTCAAAATATCTTACATTGGGTGTCTTTACCGACCTCTTGTGGAAAATAAATAATATAACATGATATTTCATGACTCTAGATGGCCTTATAGCTCTATATGGAGCAAATGAGCTGTTCCGCTGGGTCCTAAAGTCAGTTTCTCTTCAGTATGCATTCAAACATAAAAGCATTAGCATTTTTTATTAAAATTTTGAGCATTTTTAGGTTTTTCTATGTATACTGAAGCATTCCTCGCATTCCATTCATTCCTAAGGGGGTCAAATTGACCCGTGAGGGAAGGATTTGTTACTTTTTTAAATTTCAACCACAAAACTCCTCGAATCCATTCAATTTTTTTTTGTGCATTTTTTGGTTCAAGTTCACTTTTTGGTTCCTGGGGTCTCAGACCCCCCTGATCAACACTCAATTTAAAAAAAAAAAAAAAAAAAAAAAAAGATTTTCCTCAAGGGAAGGATGAGGGTTAAGGTCGTTTTTTTTTCAGGATGTGACACCATTTAGTGAATATTGCATTGATATGTAATTGATACTGAATGAGTGAGCAGTTTCAGGCCCATGAATGTGTAAATACAGAGATGCATCTAATGCTTGCGTTCTTTCATGCACATAAAATAAGCAAAATTCCCCAATAACACCTGCTCTGTCATGTCTCTCGACAGTGTGCTCACACTTAAGAGAAACAACGAACGCTTTTTCATTATTTACTCACCTTTACGTCATTGCAAACCAGCTGTCAGACATTATTAAATCGAGGTGTTTCTCAGTCCCCCAGTGCTGCTTAACTTTATTTTATAGTCTCAGTCTGTCTCTGTTATTCATGTTAATACACCATCTCTGTAGTAACAGACATCTAAAACACCGGAAAATCTGATGTGCATGTCTGAGTGTGACGTAAAAGTCTTGTATAAATGAGGCATTAGGGTTTGTAAATGATTTTTGGCGTGCTTGATGTGAGTGAATTATATATTAGTGAGGGGAAGATGAAGGAGAAGCATGGATATGACAGAAACACAGACAGAGAGAAAGAACGCGCGTCTCGTACTTGAGTTTCTGAACGTGCCTGTAGATCGGTTCACAAAGAGAGTCAGACAGGAAGAAAGGAGAAACAAGTGAATACAGATACACACACATTTAGAGAAAACACACAAAATGTTTTTCATCACACACACACACACACACACTGACCAGTGGCGTTGAAAACTGCAGGTGAGGGCGGGTTGAATGTTTCAGCCAATAAGGTGTTGTAAGGGGAGGAGCCAGAGCGGGTCTGAAGCATTGGATTGGCTAGGAGGTGATTACCCATAGTGCCTGAGGAGAAACAGCACGGCCCTTACAGAGAGACATTTCAGCTGTGGGTCACTGTTGTGAAATGGTGCTGTTTGTGTGTGAGGTTCTGAAGAAACTATTCTAACAAATCAAAAAAAAAAAAAATCTTGCTTGTGCCAAGAAAAAAATCCCCATGAATTTTCCATGTAAAAAAGACTAAAGGAGCTCAACAAAGGGTGCAGTTTTTATTCTTATTTATAATATACTTTTTTATTACTTTTTTTTTTTATTTGCCATTACTAATAATTATTTTATATTTTAAAAAAAAAAAAAAAAAAAAAAAAAAAAAAATATATATATATATATATATATATATATATATTTTTATTTTTATTTTTTTTTTTTCATGTAAAAGAGACTAAGAATGGAGCTCAACAAAGGGTGCAGTTTTTATTCTTATTTATAACATACTTTTTTTATTACTAATATTTTTTTAGTTTGCTATTACTAATAATTATTTTTTATATTTTTTTCAATTTAAAAAAAATAAACACCTGAAAGACTGTACATTTTGCCAATAAACCTGATTTGCAATGTGGGTTGAATAATTTCGATTGCAACTGCTATTTTTATTTATTTTTGACCTAATTGGAATCGAAATTTGGAATCGATAAACAGAATCGAAATCGGAATCATTAAAATTCAAACAAATTATTTTTTATATTTTTTTAAATTTTAAAATAATTTTTTAAATATTTTTAAATGTAATTGTAAAGATTCTATTGAAGTATTTCTTATATACTTTAATTTTATTTGTTATTACTAATATTTTTTTTATTTTTTTTTTTAAATATATGTTCAAATATATATATATATAAGCGTAACAATTTTATTCATATTTTTATGAATTTTTTAAATACATGTAAATGAAAAAAAAAATCTATATTTATATAATGTACTGGCAACAATTTTACTCGTTTTTTTATATTAATATTTTACTATTTGCTATTATTATTAATATTTTTATTTTTTTTAATCAAATGTATTCATTTTAAAATAATTTTCTATGTATTAAATGTATTTCTTTATTAATATTTTTATTTCAACAAAAGCACAACTTTGCATAAGAGAGTGTGTATACAGTATGTGTGTGTATTTCACCTCGGGTGAGTGTAGGTGTGTTGTTGATCTCAGCTGCCATGAAGGACGATTCTGTCTGCCGTCGAACAGTGTCATTCCACATCCTCCTGATACGACTCTGATCACACACACACACACACACACACACACACACACACACACACACAGGTGAGATTTAAGCCACAGGTGAGTAAACTCCTGATACTTCAGACAGTGTAACACCTCACAGACACACACATACACAAACACACATGTGTGTATTACCTGTCTTTGTGCAGGCGCATGTCGTGATTGGCTGCCGCCGTAGTAACGATTGTTGCCTCGGTGGGCGGAGCTCTTGAGGGAACCATGGGAACCGGTGGAGGAGGCGTGGCCACAGCAGGGTGATTGACGCAAGCATTTGCCGTACTCTTTCTGCACCTGTTAAACACACAACACTGTGTGAGAAACCAGGTTAGGAGGCCAAACACAGGCAACACACACACACACACACACCTTCTTCTGCAGGGCGCAGTGCAGGAGGAAGATGAACATGCCGTGTAGAGCGTTGAAGGAGGTGAAGAGATACGCCATCACTACACTGTTGTCATTGATGAACAAGAGGCCGAAGATCCACGTCAGAGACACCAGTAACAGCAGCGTCACAGAACTGACCGTCCAGCACCTGCACACACACACACAGATACACACACACACACACACACACACACACACACACACTCTTTCATGATTTCGTCCACCCAGAGTTGGTATCAGTAAATAAAAATACTACAAAAACATGGCAACACTTCACAATAAGGTTTCATTTGTTAACAAACACATCACAATATTCCTCATTTAAATAATGAATACGCATAATAAAGGGGCGGGGCCTGGTTGAGTTAGTAGTAGGGTTGGAAATCGAAAATCAATTCCAATTCTAGAATCGAATCCTTGAGGAATCGGATACTTGTTATAAAATTTTATTTAACCACTTGAAACATTGTGTTGAGCTATTTGAATTACTTTTGTTTGATTTGTTCATTGCAAACACCTGAAAGACTGTACATTTTGCCAATAAACCTGATTTGCAATGTGGCTTGAATAATTTCGATTGCAACTGGAATTTATTTATTTTTTACCTTATTGGAATCGAAGTTTGGAATCGATAAACAGAATCGAAATCGGAATCATTAAAATGCAAACGATACCCAAACCTAGTTAGCAGTGAGTTGAAACTGCCGGTTATGGTAAGAGGCTCAACATTCAAGCAACATGTTCTAGTAGAGCTATAAAACAACATCAAGGCTTTGAAAAAGTCCTCTTTAATTATTGCGATCACAAAATCCTGCAGGGACTAAAAAACAGTGATTTGACTTGACGTCCACACAAATAGAGCTCCTCGCATGAAGAGAACAGAGACTCGATAATAGAGTTAGAATGATACGATGTAAAATACACTGCTCACATACAGTCAAACCAAAAAGTATTCAGACACCAGATGGACACTATAGTTCATTTATGTAAGTGAGGAGAGCAAAATAAAGTAAACTGTGACATATTACACCCTAAAATTCTTCATACAGTGACTACCAGTAACATTTATAAACATTTGGGACCAAACATTATTCAGACACTTTGAGCTGATCATGTTTTGCTGAAGTGTGTTTTCTTTAATTGCTAATGCTCTTTTTACACACAGACTGAACACAATGAAGCATTGCTTGGTGATTGGTTGAGCTAAACTGGTATTATCTAATTGTGTAGTTAAATTTAACAGCTGACAGATATTCAACATAATTCATGTGTGAGACAGTCTAACAGAAGGACGGACAGAACCAGTCAAATATCAACTTGGTTATTGTCATATTTTATCACCATTCTCTAAACTATAGTGAATAAACTGTGATAATGTGAGGAATGTTGAAGGTGTCTGAATAAATGTTGGTTTGACTGTAAATGCCAGATCCGATAGCGTTGCATTCTGGAACTGTCTCACTGCAAATGTGGTAATGCTCTGTATTTTGGCAAAAAGAAAATCTCCAAGAGAGCAGAGAATAACAAACAAGGGATACAAGCTCGTAGCAACGTGATTTATTTTCATGTTTCCAATAAGCAGAGACACGTGACTGTCACGGCTTGGCAGATGAAACAGACAGATGACGTTAATTTCCAGCGGAGATTTTAATGAAACAAGCGGGTAAACAGAATGTAACAGCGTGTTCACAAGACATGCACACACACACACACACAATAACCGACAAGGGACTGATAATTGTGCCAGTGATTCTCACTTGATGTTGTCGAAGCGGCTGGAGTCCGGTTTCAGTACGGTGGAGTGACGCAGCATCCGGTGCACAGTGATGACCAGCACCACCAGGTTCAGCTAAACACAAGAGGTCAAAGGTCAGACCAGCTATTAAGAGAGTCAACGTCATTCAGGAGATACTCAATTCAGCAATGTAATACAGTTATGTTGCATTTTTCATCCAATTTTGTTGTAAATATAATATAAAATAGCACTATTTCAACAATATAAAAAATAGCCAGGGCTGCCAACTTTTGAGTTTAGCTTGGAGTGAGAATTATGGAAAAGGGGGGTTTGGATTGGGGGGGGGGGGGACTTTAGTTTAGTTTAGTAACAACAAGTTTAGTAACAACATGTTACAATGTTTACATGGTATAATGACTGTAGGCTACTGTTTTTATCATTGCTTGACACACATTTCACGACTTCAATTCTATTAAATTCTTGTGGTTTTATTCCATCGATTCAATATCAATTCATTTGGATGAATAAAAGGTACAGTAGAATAAAAGGTAAGATTTATCTCAAGAAAAAAAAAAACTCACCTAATGCTGTAAACATACAGCCCTGTCAGCTGGAATTATTATTAAAGGTTAAAAATAACAACTCAAATAAAATATAATGAGGTTTTTATTATAATAACAAAGTTATAGTATTTTAATGATATAATATAGTGCACATATTTAGCAAAATACTCCTCTCTCTGGCCAATCTTTCTAGCTAACTAACGTGCTAAGGTCATTAAACGGTTAATATATAAAGATAAATGTAACGTTATATAGTTCTCCAGCTGTTTTATTGACCTCTTTCTGCCGTTGAAAAACACTGATTGATTGATATTATGTATGAGGCATATACATATCGTTAAGTTGTACTGTATCTTTCAACATACCTATTGTTCATTCGTGTTCATTTACTATTAACTAGTAGTAAAGAGTAAGAGATGATCGGTTCACGTATAGCGATCTGTCACGTCACATTTACAAGCGCCAAAACGCTATTTATTGTTTGAATTTCGTAATAAAATTGATAGAATCTGAGAGCTGAGAATGTTTTATATCAAAATGAACCTGCTCTGTCTTGTCTGTCAGTGTCAGTGTCCTCTTTGCTTCGCGATTGTTCTCTGCGTGAGGAAAGGGATGTGTGGCGTGAGAGCGTGTGAAAAGTCTCAATTGCGTGAGTCTCACGGTGAATGCCTGACAGTTGGCAGCCCTGGTGCAGTTTTGTAAGCTCTTTCCATCTGCATAAACCATGCATATATAAAACTAAATATACACACAAGTTAGCATGAGTAGTGCAGTGGTTCAGCGTTACAAACACAGCCAATGTCTAACAAAAAGTATTTGTAAATGATGCATTTTCTGAGCCAGTGCATTAAAATGAGTCTCACCAGGATAACGAGGGAGGCGGGGCCGATAAACGTCCAGATGAAGTAGTTATCCACCCTCAGCCAGCAGCTACAAACACACAGAAGATGTATTACACACACACACACACACGGATGTCATCAGCACATGTGGAGGGAAACACACTCACGCTTTGGGTCCTCCGTAGCTCCTGTAGTCGATGGCGGTGGAAATGGCCACCACCAGCGTGGGGAAGCCGTACGCCGAGAGGTAGTAGTACTTGCGCCGAGACGTCTCGCTCTCGAACACCTCCACCATCAGCACATACAGCTGAACCGTCTCCATGCAGAGCCAGCAGAACACCGACAGCAGAGAGAAGTGCAGCAGGCCCGCCAGGACCGGGCACACAACCTACACACACACACACACACACACACCTAGGGTTGCCAACTTATGGAAAGGAAAATAAGGAACAATCGTGGTTCTTTATAGGAAAATAAGGGACAGAATAAGGGACACCCAAAATATTTGTAGTGTACCACACAGTGCATATCATTTCAGCATCTACAGTTAAATATGTGTACAAAAGATGTATAAAGGTTCTCAGACAAACACATTTGGGTCATTTCGGAAAAATCAACCAAATTTCAGACACTTTCCCAGCTCAAATTTTTGATTTTGTTAAAAGAAAATATTCTGAAGAAAGACAAACGTAAATGAAGAAGAAAGCCAAAATATTAGGCTACATGTGATGGATGTCTATTTACTGAGTAATTTACAGTTTTGTAAAATGGGTCAAAATGACAATTTTCACCTAAGATTTGGAGTCAGATTACAGGGGGGTTAAAATGACTTTTAAACTGCATCATTATTTTACTTTTACACAGAGATTGTTAGGTCTATTGGTTGACTTTAGCCATCTTTGTTTCATTATAGCTATGCCAACAGTGACATTTTAAAAATGGGAAAAAGCAGTACTTTTGTTTTTTGCCCAAAGTTTGCATGCCTGCAACTCATATTAAAAATATCTTAATATTCTCTTAGATTCTAATTCTTAACAAACTTTTCTTTTGGTTTCTTATTTTTTAAGGCCAAATATGGTTAATTAAGTCCCAATATAGGGATGTTAATGTGGCTCCAGTTAGTTTACATTTTCAATGGTCGCACATTTTCTGAAGAACAAATAATGTTGAAACTAGAAATGTATCTTGTTTTTTTTTTCTATCAACACAATTGAACATTACTAGAGTGCCATAAATAGTATTTTTCCAAAGTTTGTGTGCCTGTAACTCTAAAAATAATAAAGATACCTTAATATCCTTCTAAATTCTCATTCTTAATAAACTTTTCTTTTGTAATCTTCATTTTAAAGGCCATATATGGTTCAGTCCCATAGAAATAATGTGGCTCCATGTTCAAATTGTTGAATTTGACCTATTTTCAATATATAGAACGTTACCAACGAATATTACTGTATCATCAACCTCTATTCAAAACGATAAACATAAAAGGTTTTTTTTTTTTTGGTCAGGAAGATACATAGATGGCATAAAATTTAAAAGCACAATAATTAAACGTCTTTTTTTAAAAAAAAGCATTTAAACAATGGCACTCAAAATTTTGAACTAGGCCTAAATGTTTTTGCAACCATGTATGAATAAATGAAAAGTGCATACTTTTCAGATAAAGAATGTTGGACTCATGAACAATAATCACGTTGTTTGTAATCGCCCAAACTGATTAGCCGGAATAAAAACGCGGACAGTGAAAGAATGGATTTGCCGTTAGCGCGAGTCCCGATGGCTGTGAAGCGGGAGCGACAGCCGGGAGAGGATTCTGCTGGGTCTTAAAGCCTTCCGCGAATGGCTATGTTTGCAAATCAAACAAAGATTTATCTCAGAGAAATGGTTAATTCTTAATTTAGATCGTATGCCTGAAAATACGGGACAAACTGCGTTCCGTATGGCTTTCATACGGGACGCTTCATTGATGCCTTAAATACGGGACGATTCCGTATTATACGGAACGGTTGGCAACCCTACACACACCTGACGTGTCAGCTGATGAGGTCTGGATTACTTTAGAACAGTCTTGCTTGGTCTGGTTTAGTCTGATAAAGTTCTGTTCAGTCTGATGATGTTTATCTTTAGTGTGATGAGGTCTGGTTTAGTCTGATACAGTCCTGTTTGGACTGATGAGGTCTGGTTTAGTCTGATAAAGTTCTGTTCAGTCTGATGATGTTTATCTTTAGTGTGATGAGGTCTGGTTTAGTCTGATACAGTCTTATTTGGTCTGCTGTGATTTGGTTTAGTCTGATACAGTCCTGTTTGGACTGATGAGGTCTGGTTTAGTCTGATACAGTCCTGTTTGGACTGATGAGGTCTGGTTTAGTCTGATGCAGTCCTGTTTGGACTGATGAGGTCTGGTTTAGTCTGATACAGTCCTGTTTGGACTGATGAGGTCTGGTTTAGTCTGATGCAGTCCTGTTTGGACTGATGAGGTCTGGTTTAGTCTGATGCAGTCCTGTTTGAACTGATGAGGTCTGGTTTAGTCTGATACAGTCCTGTTTGGTCTGATGAGGTCTGGTTTAGTCTGATGCAGTCCTGTTTGGTCTGATGAGGTCTGGTTTAGTCTGATGCAGTCCTGTTTGGACTGATGAGGTCTGGTTTAGTCTGATGCAGTCCTGTTTGAACTGATGAGGTCTGGTTTAGTCTGATACAGTCCTGTTTGGACTGATGAGGTCGGGTTTAGTCTGATGAGGTCGGGTTTAGTCTGATACAGTCCTGTTTGGACTGATGAGGTCGGGTTTAGTATGATGAGGTCTGGCTTAGTCTGATACAGTCCTGTTTGGACTGATGAGGTCGGGTTTAGTCTGATACAGTCCTGTTTGAACTGATGAGGTCGGGTTTAGTATGATGAGGTCTGGCTTAGTCTGATACAGTCCTGTTTGGACTGATGAGGTCGGGTTTAGTCTGATGAGGTCTGGTTTAGTCTGATACAGTCCTGTTTGGACTGATGAGGTCGGGTTTAGTCTGATCAGGTCGGGTTTAGTCTGATACAGTCCTGTTTGGACTGATGAGGTCGGGTTTAGTATGATGAGGTCTGGCTTAGTCTGATACAGTCCTGTTTGGACTGATGAGGTCGGGTTTAGTATGATGAGGTCTGGCTTAGTCTGATACAGTCCTGTTTGGACTTATGAGGTCGGGTTTAGTCTGATCAGGTCTGGTTTAGTCTGATACAGTCCTGTTTGGACTGATGAGGTCGGGTTTAGTCTGATACAGTCCTGTTTGGACTGATGAGGTCGGGTTTAGTCTGATACAGTCCTGTTTGGACTGATGAGGTCGGGTTTAGTATGATGAGGTCTGGTTTAGTCTGATACAGTCCTGTTTGGACTGATGAGGTCGGGTTTAGTCTGATACAGTCCTGTTTGGACTGATGAGGTCGGGTTTAGTCTGATACAGTCTTGTTTGGACTGATGAGGTCGGGTTTAGTATGATGAGGTCTGGTTTAGTCTGATGCAGTCCTGTTTGGACTGATGAGGTCGGGTTTAGTATGATAAGGTCTGGTTTAGTCTGATACAGTCCTGTTTGAACTGATGAGGTCGGGTTTAGTATGATGAGGTCTGGTTTAGTCTGATACAGTCCTGTTTGGACTGATGAGGTTGGGTTTAGTATGATGAGGTCTGGCTTAGTCTGATACAGTCCTGTTTGGACTGATGGGGTCGGGTTTAGTCTGATGAGGTCTGGTTTAGTCTGATACAGTCCTGTTTGGACTGATGAGGTCGGGTTTAGTCTGATCAGTTCTGGTTTAGTCTGATACAGTCCTGTTTGGACTGATGAGGTCGGGTTTAGTATGATGAGGTCTGGCTTAGTCTGATGCAGTCCTGTTTGGATTGATGAGGTCGGGTTTAGTGTGACGAGGTCTGGTTTAGTCTGATTCAGTCTTCTTTGGACTGATGAGGTCTGGTTTAGTCTGATATGGTCCTGTTTGGACTGATGAGGTCGAGTTTAGTCTGATACAGTCTTGTTTGGACTGATGAGGTCGGGTTTAGTCTGTTGAGGTCTGGTTTAGTCTGATACAGTCTTCTTTGGACTGATGAGGTCGGGTTTAGTCTGATACAGTCCTGTTTGGTCTGCTGTGATTTGGTTTAGTCTGATACAGTTCTGTTCAGTCTGATTATGTTTTTCTTTAGTCTGATGAGGTCTGGTTTAGTCTGATACAGTCTTGTTTGGACTGATGAGGTCGGGTTTAGTCTGTTGAGGTCTGGTTTAGTCTGATACAGTCTTCTTTGGACTGATGAGGTCGGGTTTAGTCTGATACAGTCCTGTTTGGTCTGCTGTGATTTGGTTTAGTCTGATACAGTCTTGTTTGGACTGATGAGGTCTGATTTAGACTGTACTGATTTAGTCTAATCTGGTCTGATATGGTCCGATTTTGTCTAATGTGGTCTAGTTTGCTCTGTGGTGTTCTGGTAGGATCTGGTTTGCTCTGAAATGTTCTGGTTTAGCCTGTACAGTTTGATTTGATTTGGTCTGATATGGTCATATTTCTATATGGTCATATAGTCTAAAGTGGTCTGGTTTTGTCTGATTAAGTTTAGTCTGGTTTGCTCTAATGCAACCTTGTGTGAATTGGTTAAGTTTAATGTAAGATGGAGTGGTCTAGTTTGCTCAGATTTGGTCTGGTTTAATCTGATGTGGTCTAATATGGTCTGACTTTGTCTAATGTGGTCTCGTTTTGTCTAACGTGGTCTGATTTTGTCTAATGTGGTCTGGTTCAGTCTGATACTATTTAGCCTAATGTAGTCTGAAATGGTCTGATTTTGTCTAATGTGGTCTGGTTTTGTCTGATGTGTTCTGATATCTGATACAGATTAGTCTGAAGTGGTCTCAGGTGGTCTGATTTAGTCTGATGTGTTCTGGTTTAGTCTGATACAGTTTAGTCTGATGTGTTCTGAGAAGATCCGGTCCTGGCGAACTCACGGTGTAGTGTGTCTTGTCCATGCCGATGAGGAAGAGCAGCTGTGAGATGAAGAGCGTGAGGCAGAGGTTCTTGTGGATGGTGGTGCGGTCGCTCTGAAGACCCCTCAGACAGCAGAAGGTGGAGATGCAGAGAGCCAGACACACCAGAGAGATCACCATCCCCACCCATGTGATGACGAAGAGGATCAGGCCCTGAACACCTCCGGGATACTGGGAGAACAGCAGAGCGTGAGCGACACACGCGTAAATACACGCATACACACACGCATGTTTATCAAATTTGTTTTATGTTATTTTATTCAAATTTCACATTTTACAAGAAAGCAAAAGAAAACAAGATACATTTAGAAAATATATACAAATCAATGAATTAGTCTGATACAGTTTAGTCTGGTGTGTTCTGGTTTAGTCTGATGTGTTCTGGTTTAGTCTGATGTGGTCTGGTTTAGTCAGATATGTTCTGGTTTAGTCAGATGTGTTCTGGTTTAGTCTGATGTGTTCTGGTTTAGTCTGATGTGGTCTGGTTTAGTCTGTTGTGGTCTGGTTTAGTCTGATGTGGTCTGGTTTAGTCTGATGTGTTCTGGTTAAGTCTGATGTGGTCTGATTTAGTCTGATGTGTTCTGGTTTAGTCTGATGTGGTTTGGTTTAGTCTGATGTGGTCTGGTTTAGTCTGATGTGGTTTGGTTTAGTCTGATGTGGTCTGGTTTAGTCTGATGTGTTCTGGTTTAGTCTGATGTGTTCTGGTTTAGTCTGATGTGTTCTGGTTTAGTCTGATGTGGTTTGGTTTAGTCTGATGTGGTCTGGTTTAGTCTGATGTGGTCTGGTTTAGTCTGATGTGGTCTGATGTGGTCTGGTTTAGTCTGATGTGTTCTGGTTTAGTCTGATGTGGTCTGGTTTAGTCTGAGGTGGTCTGGTTTAGTCTGATGTGTTCTGGTTTAGTCTGATGTGGTCTGGTTTAGTCTGATGTGTTCTGGTTTAGTCTGATGTGGTCTGGTTTAGTCTGATGTGGTTTGGTTTAGTCTGATGTGGTCTGGTTTAGTCTGATGTGGTCTGGTTTAGTCTGATGTGGTCTGGTGTGGTCTGGTTTAGTCTGATGTGTTCTGGTTTAGTCTGATGTGGTCTGGTTTAGTCTGATGTGGTCTGGTTTAGTCTGATGTGGTCTGGTTTAGTCTGATGTGTTCTGGTTTAGTCTGATGTGGTCTGGTTTAGTCTGATGTGGTCTGGTTTAGTCTGATGTGTTCTGGTTTAGTCTGATGTGGTCTGGTTTAGTCTAATGTGGTTTGGTTTAGTCTGATGTGGTCTGATGTGGTTTGGTTTAGTCTGATGTGGTCTGATGTGGTCTGGTTTAGTCTGATGTGGTCTGATGTGGTCTGGTTTAGTCTGATGTGGTCTGGTTTAGTCTGATGTGGTCTGGTTTAGTCTGATGTGGTCTGGTTTAGTTTGATGTGGTTTGGTTTAGTCTGATGTGGTCTGGTTTAGTCTGATGTGGTCTGGTTTAGTCTGATGTGGTCTGATATGGTCTGGTTTAGTCTGATGTGGTCTGATGTGGTCTGGTTTAGTCTGATGTGGTTTGGTTTAGTCTGATGTGGTCTGATGTGGTCTGGTTTAGTCTGATGTGGTCTGATATGGTCTGGTTTAGTCTGATGTGGTCTGATGTGGTCTGGTTTAGTCTGATGTGGTCTGGTTTAGTCTGATGTGGTCTGATATGGTCTGGTTTAGTCTGATGTGGTCTGATGTGGTCTGGTTTAGTCTGATGTGGTCTGATGTGGTCT
>NC_137123.1:3239388-3256888 GCF_949319135.1 Squalius cephalus
GACAGTCTGTTCAATATTTGTGGGCATGATTGGTGATGTTTCATGCCAATAATAAAAGTTTACCTTTTAGTAGCGTGTGATGTGCCGTGCGTGAAGCAGAGAAAGTGATACGTCTCGGGTCGGGTTCGGGCTGAAAAAATTGCAGCCGTTGTCGGGCTGGGGCCGGGTTAGGGCTGGAGTTTTCCACATAGTTTCTAGTGTGTGTGTGTGTGTGTGTGTGTGTGTATGAGCACCTTGTTGTAGTTGCGCGTGGCCGACTCCTTGTTCCCGGGTCGCAGCGCCTGTAACTGAGAGTCCAGGATGTCCAACAGCTGCTCCATCAGACGCACAGAGGAAGTGACATCGCCAGCATAGACACGCCCCCGTGTGTGATTGACAAGTACAGCAGCGATATGGGCTGCGTTCTCCCCACTCTTAATCTACAGAGACGAGAGAGAGACTTCAGATATCTGTCTGTCTGTCTGTGAATCACCTGACCTCTGACCTCTGACTGACCTTCTGAGCGACCTGGCTGACCCAGGGTGATGTGCAGTTGCTGAGGTCGGGACCTCTGGGGCTCCACACCACTTCATCAGACATACACTGATACGAGGCGATTCCTGGGACACGGACAGAGAGAGGACAACAAAACACGACAAAGCTGAGTTTTAAACCTTAGAAGAGCCGCCCAGACCTGAAACACACATCAGTGGAACACTTCGATCATTTCCGCGGGTTCAAGGGTTCATTCAGAGGGCAGAAGTCAACAAACGGATACACACTTATTTGTTTCAACAGCAAGATTAAAATGCTTAAGTTTGTATGAGGGAAAAGTTTTTAATCACTTTTATTGTCATCATCTTATCATTTTAATGGTCCTGCTGTGTGTCAAATTGATTTTTATAAGTTTAGCAGTCCCTCAATTAACATGAGCTCATGAAAACTGCATGCATAATAATCATAATACAATTTAAAAACAGCATTTAGTTTTAAATGAGGTTCATCACATCGCTCTGCAGGAGAGCGTGGCTTTAAAGCTAACATTAGCATATGACCTTCAAGTCCCTTGATGTAATCCGTATGATCTACATCAAGTCAAAACACTACTATCCTCTAATAATAATGCGAAACATGTTTTAAAATATGCTCTTCAGTCTTCAGATTAAAAAAAAATTATAATCTTTTGACTGAAATATTTTTTCTTCATCGGAATGGTACGAAACCTGGTAAAGGTTTTGACACTTGCTGTGTGAACACAGCTTGAAAAGGTTAAATGGTCCTGAATTAAATATTCACACTTGTGCTCCTCGCAGTCAAGATTGAGTGCACTGGAAATGAATGAGACGAATGTCCTCTAGTGGAAGCGTTTGGTACTGCAGCCGAACAACAACTCACTGAAAGCTCATTTATTGAGATATCAACCTCAAATTTTTAAACTTGTTTAGAATTATGGCTTTGATTTTCTTGCCGTTTTAGAGTAAAACATGTTTTTGAAAATATATATTTCATATAACAATTTAAAATAGTATTTTTTCGTAAATTTCTGCAACTAGTTTCACTTCAGCAATATTTTGCCAAGTGTCGTCTTTGAAAAGAGATCAAACTTCAGTCTGTTGCTTTAAAGCATTAAAGATTTACCACAGTTTAAATAGGAAATGCAATTTTCAGGTCTATGCTCAAAAAATGAATAAATGGATTATAAATACAGAGTAAATATAATTTAGTACATTCAAATCCCCTAGAAATACAAAATATTCAATAAAATACATTATAGAACTGAAATATAGTACATTCCTTTAATTGAAATAAAAATAAATAAATAATCTGTCATTTTTGACCGACAAGCGAAGAGCACCACAGGGTTAAGACTGCTTTTGTGTTATGAGGATACTCGACAAAACGGACATTTTGGCATAATTGTGTGTGTTACTGTTCGTTCAAGTGCGATACTGGCACGCGTTTTTCTGTTTCACATAAACGGGACATTCACAAGGAGCGCGTTCTCTTTTGTCATGTCACGCTTGAATGGTGTAAAAGCATTTACATAAAGAAGAGCGTGATCATATAATGTAACGCTAGCCAAAGAATGAGATAAAAGAGAAAAAACGGATGCTCTGTCAATTGCGTTAAATGGGTGGTTGATTATGATTTCCCTTTCTAACTTTAGTTAGTGTGTAATGTTGCTGTTTGAGCATAAACAACACCTGCAAAGTTACAACGCTCAAAGTTCAAAGCAAAGAGAAATATTTTCTTTTACAGAAATCGCTTTTTAAGGACTACAACACACGGCTGGTAGGGACTACAATGAGCTTCTTCACGGGTTAGTGACATAAACCCTAAAATTTACATAAACCCCGGGAACACGCAACAAAGTCCATGTTGAGAAGAGTTAATCGGAGCTGCTAACACACACACACACACACACACACACACAAGCTCTTGAAGCTCCACCCTCTGTGCTGGGAGCAGCAGCTCATTTGCATTTAAAGGGACACACACAAAACAATGCGTTTTTGCTCACCCTCAAAAAGTGACAATTTGAACATGCTATAAAAAAAATTCTGTAGGGTATTTTGAGCTAAAACTTCCAGAAATGTATTTTACATCTTGTAAAAAGGGACATCATACCACCCCTTTAAATATGTTTAACATGTTAAACTGTAAAAAATGTATCGGAACGTTGACAGCCCTAATTGTAACACAAGTACTGACCGAGGGATCCTTTGGGACAGGGTCTCTCCACCGTCTCCCCTCGGTGGGTCGGGGGCCACTGGACCCCGCGGGTCACACGACTCTCACACACGGGTGTGCGCGGCCCCTGCGGACGGCGGGGGGGCCTGACGGTCACCGGGACCGTGGCTGTGATGGGACGCCCTGCCGGAGCCCTGTTGATGGCTCCCACTGGGTGAAAGGTCACGGTCGGGGTGGAGGTGGAGCTGAAGCCCAGAGACACCGTGGTGGAGAGCGAGTTCGGTGGAGTGGTGGAGAGAAGAGGGGTCGAGAGAGGATCTGAGAGAGGAGTAAAACACCAGTGCAGTGAGGTTACACAGAAGAGTAAAGCAGGGTGAACACTGTGCGATTTATAATAGTCCTTAAGATTGTTGCTTGTCAGACTGTACGATCATGATCATCGCTGTAAGTCATGTCACACTGTAAGATCTCAGTTATCATTAATGTCGCACTGTAAGATCTCAGTTGTCATTAATGTCACACTGTAAGATCTCAGTTGTCATTAATGTCAGACTGTAAGATCTCAGTTGTCATTAATGTCAGACTGTAAGATCTCAGTTGTCATTAACATCACACTGTAAGATCTCAGTTATTAATGTCACTGTAAGATCTCAGTTGTCATTAATGTCACACTGTAAGATCTCAGTTATTAATGTCACTGTAAGATCTCAGTTGTCATTAATGTCACACTGTAAGATCTCAGTTGTCATTAATGTCAGACTGTAAGATCTCAGTTATTAATGTCACACTGTAAGATCTCAGTTGTCATTAACATCACACTGTAAGATCTCAGTTGTCATTAATGTCACACTGTAAGATCTCAGTTGTCATTAACATCACACTGTAAGATCTCAGTTGTCATTAATGTCACACTGTAAGATCTCAGTTGTCATTAATGTCAGACTGTAAGATCTCAGTTATTAATGTCACTGTAAGATCTCAGTTGTCATTAATGTCACACTGTAAGATCTCAGTTGTCATTAATGTCAGACTGTAAGATCTCAGTTGTCATTAATGTCACACTGTAAGATCTCAGTTGTCATTAATGTCACACTGTAAGATCTCAGTTATCATTAATGTCTCACTGTAAGATCTCAGTTGTCATTAATGTCACACTGTAAGATCTCAGTTGTCATTAATGTCGCACTGTAAGATCTCAGTTGTCATTAATGTCTCACTGTAAGATCTCAGTTGCCATTAATGTCACACTGTAAGATCTCAGTTGTCATTAATGTCGCACTGTAAGAACTCAGTTGTCATTAATGTCAAACTGTAAGATCTCAGTTGTCATTAATGTCAGACTGTAAGATCTCAGTTGTCATTAATGTCGCACTGTAAGATCTCAGTTGTCATTAATGTCACACTGTAAGAACTCAGTTGTCATTAATGTCACACTGTAAGATCTCAGTTGTCATTAATGTCAGACTGTACGGCAGTCAAGACGTGTTAAAAACGGACACATGCAAGAAAACTTGTCTGGAGTTTTACATCATCAATCAATGACACGTTCTGTGACTGTGAGCTGTGTTACATGTGGGACAGAAATGGTGGCTACAAAGAAAACTCTAACTTTAATTTTGGTCACGGCTAGTCTTGAAAAATGAAGACAATTTAACGGTCGTCGTAGGAAAAGTCACAGTGCAGGACTGAGAGTCAAATCTTCTGACACTGCCTACTTACACTAACGTTAATTTTGGTCATGGCTAGTTGAAAGAATTCTAGGATGGTAGTCTCAGCATGAAGGATATGACAGAAGGGGTTCTTTGTTCTCTAAGAAGGTATTGGCAACATCTTTTCCTCATTATGTGGACCTCTAGGTTAGGATGGGGAATGGTCTCCTATTATAACACAGTATAGGGTCCTCTTGGCTGCAGATGTACTTGTGGTAAGCTAGCCGGAAACTGACCATATATGGACTTGTTAGTCAATGTATTGTATTCCTATATGATGGAAGGTATGTACTCTTATTGGTTACCTCTGTGTAACTCCCCTCATATTCGTACTATATATATATTCAGACAAAGTGGCAATAAAGTTGAGAAAACTTTCTCCCTCAGCGCTGGGTCATTGTTCATTCAACTGCTAAATGTGAGGACTGAAATGAGGCACAAAGGGACAGGAAATCTTACACTAGTCTTGAAAAACGAAGATAATTTGACGGTCGTCGTATAAGAATCACACTGCAGGACTGTGAGTCAAATCTTCTGACAGTGCCAGAATTTCGTCTGAGGTAAAATTTGATTGCAGCGGTCATTAATCGGTCGTCTGTGAACATTAGTTTGTTAGTTTGAACTAACGATCAAAGACTTCAGATTTTAGCCTAGGATCAGAGGATTCTTTTAGGGTTTGTAAAATTTGTCTCAGATAGCCAAATCGCTGCCAAAATCGCACAGTGTGCACCCAGCTTAAGTATCATTAAAGATTGTGAGGCGTTACATGAATATTAGGCTGCTGTCACTTTAAGAGATGCACAGATCCAATACACTGTTACACATGAAAACAGAGAAAACAGAGTCGTCTCGTGTTTGAAATGTGCACAAAGAAATCGATAAGAGGAATCGAAATTTCAATTTTATAACAAGTATCCGATTCCTGACCTTAAGTATTTTCGATTCCCAACCCTATATATCGCATTATATTTTGCAGTATATTCCCATTTAATTTTGTTCCATAAGGGTATGGTTTGAGATTGTGAGGTGTTACCTGTGGTGGGCTGCGGCGGGCTGAACTCCAGTGGGTAGCGAAGGACGATGTAGTTGTTCCAGACGTACAGCTGGTTGTCTCTGGGGTTGTAGCTGATGGACGAGATGTGCTGGTACGGGTTTGGGAACGGAATTCTCACCGGCTCCTCGCGGTTTCGCCGCGTGTCGTAGGCGTACAGGATCAGGTCTCCGCCCACCTCACTGTCATCATCCTGGTACACGGATCGAACCGCGTACAAGATGCCACACGCCACGAACGCGTCGGATGCCATGCGCTTCTCAAAGCTCGTCTGCCACGTCCCCTCGAAACGCAGCGTGTACGGGTTCACCTGAGACACGAGCCAATCAGATTATGGAAAGGACTAGAATGTACATTTCCTGAAGAAAATGTAAGTGGTGCTTGCAGTGGCAAAACTCGGCACTCGGTTGCTAGGGTGTTCTGAGTGGTTGCTAGGGTGATACTTGGCGGTTTGTAGTTGTCACAGATGGTTACTATGGAGTTTTTATAGACTTCTTAACATGTTATTTAAGACTTAAGTTAGTCGTTATTAGCATGTAGCTATTCACTGCTAGCATGAGTAGCATATTGGAAGTCCTGTTTGCTAGCATGAGTCAAAAGAGCCAACCCACATCTCTGTACGATGTTCTGATGCAGAGATATAGTTCTTGCTAAACGGTTGCTAGGGTACTCTGTTTGGTTGCTAGGGAGTGGCTTGGCAGCTGCCAATGATGTTACTTCAAAGGCTGCTTTGTCAGTGTGAATGATATAAACCAACCTCAATGCTTCTATGACATTCAGATTTGAAGATATCCCACTTTGGGTTGCTAGGGTGCTCTATATGGTTGCTAGGGCATGGCTAGACAGTTAGCAGGGTTAAACCAATAGACTGGATGTCTGCCTAAATCAAAAGAGCCAAACTTGCGTATCTCTATGATGCTCTGATGCTCTCATCTATTTTTCAATGGAAGTCTATGGGATGGTTGCTAGGGTGCTGTAACTGGTTGCTAGGGTGTGGCTATGAAGATTTGGCTGCTTGATAAGATGAGTCAAATGAGTGAGAGAGAGAGTGAGAGGGAGAGAGAAAGGGTTCTCAGGCCCTGCACGTATGAAAACGACATTTGAATTCATGAAAATTCCGCAATGTTAAGTCTATGGGACTTTTTCACCCGCTTTTTCGTCCGTACATCCGATCGCTTAGAAAAGTCATAGCACACCTCTCCTCAATAATCCGCACGATTTGATGCCTCATTCATGGGTCTATGATAAACGGTGCGGGAGGAGTAGCGTGCCGAACTTTTGTCCAGAATAATATTAAGTATGACGAATAACAATAGTGATGCCTTGCCTTTGGCAAGCACCACTAATAACCAATCAGAAAAATACAGAGAAGACGTAAACAGGAAGTTCACCTGGCTAACAACCAGGCGTCCGCTGTTGGCCTCAGTGGCGTATATGACCCAGAGCCCGTGTTCGTCCACGGCGAGGTCGATGTCGGATTTCCCGCCCCAGCGGTACGGCGACGTGTCGTGATAGTTGGCGGTTGCGATAATGGCTTCGCCGCTCTTGATGCGAGTTCGCAGGTCGTATTTCACAATGTTGCGTGTGCGTTCTTTATTGTAGAATACAGCGCCGTCATACACGACGAAACCGGTGCCGTCCACTCGACTCGGCAACCTGTCAATTACACAGAAACGTTACAGTATTCAATTCACATTTACTTGTATAGCGCTTTTCACAATACACATCGTTTCAAAGCAGCTTTACAGAAAATGCATGAGTCCACATTAAAATTCAGAGTGATCTGTTATCAGAGGAAACTGTGACTAAGTTATGTATTTCAGAAATGTATATTTACAAAATCACAGTGAGCTAAAAATGCATTAATTTATACAATGTAATAATTAAAGGCAGAAACAATGAGCTCATTGAAGTAATGAATAATTGTTTGTTAACAAATGATTATGACATTTGTAATGTAGCATTGGTGTATACAAAAATGTAGCTTTGGTGCATGTTGATTCAGATGCATGTTAATTCAGTAGCATTCATACAACCTTCATCATTCATTATGTGGTCGCATTCACAAAGCCTTCAAAACCAAATTTAATTGCGCAAACCAAGCGGCAAACTTTCAGTCTCTCTCTTGAATCCAACACGGAAGTGACTTCAACTGCAGTTCATCGACTGGCCAATAGAGACCGGCTGCAGAAGAGAGTCAATCCCATAGATCCCCATGTTAAAATCCCCAACTTTACAGCAGAAAAAAAATATGTTTACAGCCCGGTGCAAAAAGTGGTTTTGGTCTATATAGCTAATTTTGCCCTTCATGATGACTATGAGGGTTATTTATAACTCATCCATTTAAATTATATTAAGACTTAAAGTTCTGCATAATTAAGGGGCGTGGCCATTTGAGTGACAGGTGGATTGCCGCTGATGTCACTACTAGCGTTTGTCTGCTGTCTGTTAGCATCACGTCACCTCAGCTAATCCGCCTCGCTGCACATTTTCGTTAACCAGGAGTGACGCGCTAACGAGATGCTATGCTCTGGCTTTGGGCTTCGAAAATGCTCTTCAGAAACACTACGGGTGACAACACGGACACTACGAACATATTTTTTTACCGTCTATGGCGCAAACTCACTTATAGGTGGTGGTGACCCTGTTTTGGATGTAGTCATCCCAGGAAGCGTATTCATACAGCATATCAGTGCGATAGGGCGTCCAGGGCATCACGTACAGCCTATCGCCCGCTTGCAGAGGGTCTTTACACCACGCCCCCGACTGATGCTCCGCCTCCCGCACAGAACTGGGCTCCAACACTCGCATTAATGTCCCAGGACACACAAAAACTAGAGGTGGAGAGAGACAGAGCGATAACAGAGATGAGCAGGAGTAGGGGATGAAGTGTATTAGACTAATAAAGAGTAGATCTTATAAACAGATCTATTCTACACACACACACACACACGCACACACACACAACACAAACACACATCTTACACTACCTATTGCTGTATCATGAGTGCCTGTGTGTGTGAGAAAGAGAGATTTAATTCTTAAAAGATGATAATACAATTTCATTATAAGAGTGTGACAGCATAGATAGATAGATAGATAGATAGATAGATAGATAGATAGATAGATATAGACAGACAGACAGACAGATAGATAGATAGATAGATAGATAGATAGATAGATAGATAGATAGATAGATAGATAGATAAACAGATAGATAAACAGATAGATATAGACAGACAGATAGATAGACAGACAGATTGATAGATAGACAGACATAGATAGATAGATAGATAGACAGACAGACAGACAGACAGATAGATAGATAGATAGACAGACAGACAGATAGATAGATAGATAGACAGACAGACAGACAGACAGACAGACAGACAGATAGATAGACAGACAGACAGACAGACAGATAGATAGATAGATAGACAGACAGATTGATAGATAGATAGACAGACAGACAGATAGATAGATAGATAGATAGATATATAGATAGATAGATAGATAGATAGATAGATAGATAGATAGATAGATAGATAGATATAGACAGACAGATAGATTGATAGATAAACAGATAGATATAGACAGACAGACAGACAGATAGATAGATAGATAGATAGATAGATAGATAGATAGATAGATAGATAGATAGATAGATAGATAGATAGATAGATAGATAGATAGATTTGTTTGTTTGCTGTCAAACTGGTTTGCTACATTTCACTTTTGGTTAGAGTATTTGAGGTAGAGTCATGAGAGAGGGGGCGGGGCTACAGGAACCTTGGAGCCAATGAGATGCGGGTTAGTTCACACAGAGGACAGGGATTGGCTGGGACAGCTGTCACTCACGTCACATCCACTCACTCAGGTCAAGCACTTCAGGAACACGGCATGTGCACACAGTTACTAAAAGAGAAGGAGTTGTTTTCTTTTTAAATGCTAAATAAACGACAACAGGTCCTGAGGGAAGCAAAGGGATGAACAGAGACACGCGTGTCGTTTGGATCTGAGGATAAATGAGCTTCAAACAGCAAGCAAATCAAAGGGGAGAGCAGAAAACAAGTGAGTGCGTGTGTGAAAGAGAGAGAGAGAGAGAGAGAGAGAGAGAGAGAGAGAGAGAGAGAGAGAGAGAGAAAGAGAGAGAGAGAGAAAGAAGAGAGAGAGGAAGTTCATCCTTGTGTTTGTAAGGTGTGTGAACAAGAGAAGGAGGAAAATGAAGGAGCTGCATCAAACTAGAGCACATCACAAGGGCCAGGGAGAAAAGAGAGAGAGCAAGAGAGGGAGAGGGAGAGAGACAGAAAGAGAGAGAGAGAGGAAGACAAGATGAGGAGATGAAGAGAGACAGGAGAGAGAAACTGCGGCGTTAACATGGTCTTTACCTTTTTGGTCCACTTCTATTCAAGCGTTGAAATAGAGAGGGGGAGAGAGGTATAAATGCAGAAAAAGAGAGAGACAGAAAGAGAGAGAGACAGGCAGAAGGTGTACAGAAGAGAGAAAAAAGAGACATTTCAGTTCAACAGCAGAGTCTTCCGTTTCTTTTCAAGCTTAAAGGTCAAGTGAAATTCATTAGACATGAGGAGAAACATGAGGGAGAAAGACAAAAGAGAGGGGGACAAAACTATTGCAACGGAAAGAGAGAGAGAGAGAGAGAGAGAGAGAGAGAGAGAGAGATAGAGAAAGAGAGGGGGGGGGGGCGAGAAAGAGAGAGAGAGAGTGATGGTATGGTAGGGTAAGGGACAGGAACTAGCTATGCCTCAATTAAACATCACCAATCATTGATGTGGTGATCATTTTAATAATCTGAATCATTATGAATATTCATTAAGTGTTCTTCTGTCTTCCCTCAATCACTCTGTCCACTCTCCATCCCTCCACCCCCCACCCAAAAAAACAAACGAGAAACAAAGCAAATAGAAGCGACTGAGAGACTGATTCAACACACTTGCTGCCAAAAAATATAAGATTATTAGAGACATTCACATTCACATATGGACCTATTCACACCAGAGCCGGAAACTTCCCAGCTAACAGGGAACATTGTCTCAAGGTTCCCTCAAAGTTACGAACAAACGTTCTTTAACAGAATGGTCAATTAACAATGTTCTGGTCTTTAACAATGTTCTCAAAACATTAGCACAAAAATATAATTAACACATCGTTCATGGAATGTTTTATTTCTGAAATGTTTTAGTTGGGCGTTTATTTAACGTTTTTTAAAATGTTACGACTTGTTTCATAACGTTCAGAGAACATTCAAAACTAACATTCCAATAATGTTTGAAGAATGGATTGTTTTCTTAATGTTCGCAAAACCAAGAAAAACGTTTTTAAAACATTGAAGAAACTGGAATGTCTTCAACGTTCTGAAAACATTCAGAAATAACGCTTTCATAACTTATTGGGAACTCTAGAAAATCGTTCTTAGAGCATATTTTTGTTAGCTGGGTAGACACTAATAAATTAAATTAATATATATATATTTTCAGGAATGTGATCAACGAGTTGTATTTTGCATTATAAACCAGGCAGTTCTGGTCCTGGATTCTGATTGGTCGATACTGTAATATGATTGTGCAGCAGATTGTTATTTTTGCTGTATGTCAGGAACTGTGTGTTCAAGTTCATTCTAGGTAAGACGTTTACTTACAATGTTTTAATCAAACACTGTGTACTTTTATTATATTGTAAGCATTTCTGCAAGTTACACTGATGGTCATGCTATATTCTGAATACTCTTTGCTAAGAGATATTTCTGTATCATTAATATAATAGACAAGACCAGAAAGCTCCTTTGAGGGGTAGAGCAGGGAGGAGGCTTGAAGCCAGAGAGAGAAGAAAAGACCAAATGGAAGTGATTCAAAATAAACGGGTTCTAGGGTCCCAGAGGTTCAATAACATCTGCCTCCTTCCCTGTCTTGGACTCTCTGAACCCCCTTAGCCATTGAAGGTCTGGAGCTTTGTTAGGCTTCTTCTCATTATGAGAATTCTTCTATGAGGCAGTGTTGTCAAGTCGTTAGGCTCCCTTAGAGCCTCCTTGGCTAGTCTTTTTATAGTGACTGCTCCTCGAGTTATTAGACGCACTGCGTATTGAAAGTAAAAATGCAGATTTATGAGCTCATCTACATGGCCCCTCCTCTACTGAGTTTGAGGACTCTACGGCAAGTCGGAGAGGACAATCCAATTTGGAAGAGCGCGAAAATGGCAAGGAGAGGATTTGTTTTGCAGTGTAAACACACTGTAAATGACTTTGAGTGTGAAGTGTAAATGTAAATTAATTTTGTTCAAGAAAAAATAAAGGTCACCCCTCCCGTTATCAGAGACCAGAAAAAAATGTCTATAGAGTCAAATCATTTCAGATGTCTAACTGCGATTAGGGATCGCATAAATGTCCAGCTAATTTGCGCATAAATATCCCTTAATTTCCCTTTATGCAATCCCTTAAATTCATTCATTAAATTATATTTAAATGACATAAAGTTTGTTTGGGAGGAGCACATTCAGATAATCAAATCAGCACGGGATGAGTTAATCAACTCATTGAGTGTGATAGGATGTAGTTGGCCATTTGGCTTAGAACTAGGCTATTAATGTTGCTGCCTTCATGAAGTGCTGAAATGTCAATGTATCATCATGACATGGCCTGTCAGGAAAAGAAGACCCAAAAGCTGGGAATTTGTAGCAAATCAAACTTAATTTTTAGGGGGTTGCCTGTCTGAGTGTGCGACTCCCGGCCTAATGGTGCCCTGACCGGAATTAGCCGAAATAATTCGCAACATTAAGCATTTAAGTTAACTGAAATAAAGTTGAAATTAGGCTAAATAAAATGGGCCTATAATATTAGTTGAAGAAATTGACGAAAATTAGAAATGTTGCCTTGCAATAGACTGAAATAAGTTTTAATTATGAACTGGAAAGAAATAAAAACTTGAACTAAACTTAAATAGCCTATAGCTAAATGATGTATAGGCTAGGCCTAAATAATTTCATATAGCCTAAATCAAACCTAAATAGCAAAAAAATAAAAATTTAAATGACAAAAGCACATAACGAAATTGCTTAAAATTAAACTAAAATTAACACAAAAAATATTGATAAAACTAAATTAAAAATGAAAATAACTGCAGGTCTCCGCAGTCACAGCCTAAATGAAAACTATGAAAGCCGTGACTGGCCCGGTAAAAAAATTGAAATTGAAAAATAAAATAATAAAAATAAATTAAAGAAATGATTCCCTCTGATCTTCTGTTTCGTTAATAAAGTTTGATTTCCTACAAATTCCCGCTTTTGGTTCTTCTTTTCCTGTCATAAAGATACTGTATTGACATTTCAGCACTTCGTGAAGACAGCGACATTAATAGTTATAATAAAGCGCTCAGTAGAAAAGGAAGTTCAGTTGAATTTGAGAACTTGTACGCTAAAATTTACACTTACAGCTCTGATGTGAAAACCTGTCAAATAAAAATATGAAATTGAATGTTGAGATTTGCACTCACAGTCACAACAAACCTGCATTTCTGAATTTGTAATTATTATAAGACGTAAACTGCTAATTCCAAAAACCGTAGAGCCGTAGAGTCCTCAAACTCAGTAGAGGAGGGGCCATGTAGATGAGCTCATAAATCTGTTAACAGCCTAGTTCTAAGCCAAATGGCCAACTCCATCCTATCGCACTCAATGAGTTGATTAACTCATCCCGTGCTGATTTGATTATCTGAACGTGCTCCTCCCAAACTTTGTTATGTAATTTAAATATAATTTAATGAATGAATTTAAAGGATTGCATAAAGGGAAATTAAGGGATATTTATGCGCAAATTAGCTGAGCATTTATGCGATCCCTAATCGCAGTTAGACATCTGAAATGATTTGACTCTATAGACATTTTTTTCTGGTCTCTAATAACGGGAGGGGTGAGCCAGACTACATCGCGCCGGATCTTAAGCTAGACCTTTTTATTTTATTTATTTATTTTTATTTTTTCTTGAACAAAATTCATTTACATTTACACTTCACACTCAAAGTCATTTACAGTGTGTTTACACAGCAAAACAAATCCTCTCCTTGCCATTTTCGCGCTCTTCCAAACGGAATTGTCCTCTCCGACTTGCCGTAGAGTCCTCAAACTCAGTAGAGGAGGGGCCATGTAGATGAGCTCATAAATCTGCATTTTGAGAGGCGTGTGGCGTCAATTTAACATCTATCGGCGAATGGCGTTATTTTAACGCGTGGCGGCGTGTGACGTTAACTTATCGCCTGACGGCGTTATGAAGACAGCGTTTTAATATTGATACGCCGGTCAAAAGCACGCGAATTCTGAACCATTTGGCTTTCGATAACTGCGCGCCTCCTTGGTGGGAGCTTGAAATTTTGGCTAAGTCCCCTCAATCCGCCAGACTTGCCGACTGCAGCTTTAAATAAGACAACATCTCTATTGCAAACCCCTCCATGTTGGGGTTGTTGTTGTATTTGGCGTAGTCCTACCAATGCAACATCATTGCCATAGAAACCAATGCAGATATTCCAGAAAATGAAAGAGCTGCACGGACACACAAATCGGATCTGACCAGGTGCGATACACAGTGTGGACATCAACAATTTTAGATCGGATTCCACTCGGATTCACAAATAATCGGATTTGGTCTGACAGTGTGAAGGCAGTCTTTGAGCCTCCTCGAAGGCAGTAGTTAGGCCTCCTCTTGTCTGAGAGACTCAGACAAGATATTGAGCCCCAGAACTGGACAGTAGAGCTGAGCCTCCTCTGGCGCATCTAGTTCGGGAGTACTTTTACCATTCGCTCCCCTGAGCTCCATCTGACATTTCAGTGTCAGGCTGCTAGGCCTTCTTTAGGCCTCCCTGACAGACGTTGGATGTATCTAGGCCTCCTTATTTTCAGTTTTAAACTAAGACAAGCCAAGACTGTAAAATATTCAGTCTAAAGTATTGAAATATTTACTGAAAGTATAATTGAATTATTATATATTTATTTATGTATTATATTTCAGTTAACATTCATTCTATTTCAATTAACGTAACGTTTTTATATAGTTTTAGTTTTGGCTTTAGTTAATGATAATAACGATGGTTGTGCAAAACAACTCAAAGCATGTGAACGACCGCAGCACAGTTCACTTTCAATCAGTTTTCTTGAGAATTTCAATGAGAATTTCCTGAGAGTAAATCACATGATGATGTTTATTGTGTTTGCGTTTGGCTGTCGGTGTGAATAGGCCTTTACATCCTAGAGAAAGTCCAACACAAACACACAGTTTCTTCCAGAGGTTCAGCAAAGTGGCACAAACAGCCTGGTCCCTTTAGACGGACGAAACTCTCTCACACACACACACACACACTCAAACACACACACACACACACACACACTCTCACACACACAGACACACACACACACGATCCTGTATATAATCCTGTATAAAAGGAGAAATGAAAGCATCAGTGTGCATCGCTCAGCAAACCCGCTGTGCAAGTGGAACCTAAAAAATTACGCCTGTAATTTCGCATCAAACATTTCATCACAGTTTTTCTTCGAGCCGTCTCACGCTACACTGCAAAAAGAAGAAGGGAATCAATGAATGAGCGAGTGAATGAGTGTGTCCGTCAGCTCCGCTCTGCAAGAACAAACGGAGAGTGTGTTTCCAGCGCCAACCTGCAGGAGGAGACAGAAAACACACCCTGATCCCCACAGCACTACACCCAGCGGAGGAGTGGAGAGAGGGAGCGACTGAGGAGGAAGAGCGCAAACACAGGGAGGGAAGAGAGGGATGAGGACAGCAGAGGAGAGGAGAGAGATGAGAAGCCTGGTTTATACTGAAGGTGTTTGTATCATAAGCATGTTTCCATTGTGATACATTTCAAAGGTAAAAGACTGAATCTGAGCTGAGATGTGTTGGTTGACGACAGGGTGATGAGGACTTCTAAATGAGGGTTTATTCTGAGATAACAACCGGCTGGATGTACATTATCCCGCTTATTACACGGCTACTTGCCACATCTGATCTGAGTTGAAATATTTTATTAGATCTTTAAACGCAAAGCTTCCACGGACAGAACAATTGCAGCGCGGAAAGTTCAAACTAAACGGACATTTGAGAGATATGGTTTACTGTAGGGCTGGGCAAAAAAATCGATTTTTCGATTAACCATTTTTAAAAATGTGGTCAATTCAAAATCGATTCGAATCGATTTATCTATTACCCAAAAGCCAGTATTAGTTTTCCTCCACTGTTCATAGGCTTCCATTTTATAGCTAATGCTGTGAGATTTTATGTTTGTTTTATCGTAATCATAAAATAACCTCAACTAGTGCTGCACGATTAATCAAATCGCAATCGCGATGTCAAGCCTACGCAATTATATAACGCAAAATGCTGCGATTTTATATGAAATAAACAAATTTGGGCTGTTAACGCAATTAACGCAGCATCTGTTAATTTTTGTCATCCTTTGACTAGTGTTACATGATCCCGCTCTTATTCATGCAAATGCTTTTAAACCATTCATGTGCGACAAAAATGAAACAGCCCAGAATACAGTTCTCTTTCGAGCTTGAACGAACAATAACACACACAATTATGCCAAAATGTCTTTTTGTTGAGTATCTTAATAACATAAGAGCAGTCTTATGATGAACGTGAAGAGTTGTGACTCGTGAGAGAATGAAGCGCGAGTGAGATCCGCGTCTCTGTCAGCAGCGGCTGCTCTTAAAGCGACAGTACACAGTCGCCACTAATTATCTCTGTCGCTAAAGTTAATCAAAGAACAAAGGGAACAGAGAAAAACACTCACTGCTCTTGACTAAAGAACTTTTGTAACTTTAATAAGGATTGATTGGTCTATATAACCCAAGTTTAGCTAAAATAAAAAAAGTTTAATGTACAGGTTTGTAGCTCTTAATTTCTTTTTATTAATTAACCACTTGTAAACTTATGCTCACTGTTCTTTTTTTTATTTATAAATATAGGATTTGTATTAAATCTATATTCATTGAGTCGAATCGAAATCGAATCGAATTGTAACATATGAATCGATACCCAGCCCTAGTTTACTGTCATATGACTTATTACACAGCATTTCACCACATGAATAATTATGGGGATAAGATATCTTGATTTCAGTTTAAACTGTTTTAAAATCGTTCCTGTTTGTATCTCATAATCCAACAGTGAACAACACAATAGTCACAAAATGGCAGCCGCTGCATTTGTATGAAACAAGAGAGAGCGAGTCCACAATACTGGATGGCATAATTTAATAATTATACACAAAATACTGATTCAACTGAGTTTTAATATTTTATCAGCTCACCAAATGCAAAACTTCCACGAAGAAAAACCGTTCCGGTCAGTTCCTAACCGACTCCAGTGTCCCGGATGAGCCTGAGTTTCTGTTCTCACCGGCTGTTATCTGGGAATAACACACCGCTGGATGGCGCTATTGACCAATCAGAATCAAGTATTCCACAGAGCCATGTAATAAGTGCTGCTTTTTATATATAAGCATGTTTCCATTGTGAACTGAGACGTGTGTGAGTTCAGTGTGAATGACCTGCGGATTCTGAAGTGTTGTGAACATGAACTAGTGATATTAAACTGTTATACTCGACTAGGTAAAGGTTCTTCACCGCCGGTTTACCTGAGATTTCCTCTATACTGATGTCTGTCGTTTCAGATTACAGTGCATAGATAGATAGATAGATAGATAGACAGATAGATAGATAGATAGATAGATAGATAGATAGATAGATAGATAGATAGATAGATAGATAGATAGATAGATAGATAGATAGATAGATAGATAGACAGATAGATAGATAGATAGATAGATAGATAGATAGATAGATATACCTCTTCACATCGGTACTAAACGACAGTATAAACAAGGCTTGAAGAGAAGGAAAGAGAAGAGTATGAGAAAGGGTAAAAAATAAAAACATTTATGTATGTATATGTGTGTGTGAGTGAGTGAGTGTGTGAGTGAGTGTGAGTGAGTGAGTGTGTGTGTGTGTGTGTGGTGTGGTGTGTATGTGTGTGTCAGTGAGTGAGTGAGTG
>NC_137123.1:3264388-3274388 GCF_949319135.1 Squalius cephalus
GACACAAAAAATCTTTAACTTTTAGGTGGCAAAATATTTTTTAGTAATTCTATAAATTACACTGTGCAAACCAATATATATATACCCACCGGATGAATAAAGATCGGCCTCCACAGATAATAAAATATTATAATATTTTTATTTTATTTTTCGTGTTCGCATTTATGTGAAAAAAAATAAATAAAAATGTTACGGGCGTGACAGTTCTCCATTATGGACATGACTGCTCTGAAGCGACTTTTCACAGAGACCTCAAACAGAAAGCACAAAGCCTTTCTTTAAAGTGAATTTCGTTTTTTTTTATTAATTTTATCTTAATTTTAATCAATGTTTCATCTGGATTAGTCTAAATATAGTATAAAATAGATAATCATGACACGGAGGCGCGGGCGAGTGAACTGGACTCTTGTCTCATAAATGAACCGAAACTTAAGGTAAGGTACTTGCCTCATAGACCTGATAAATATATAGAAAGCTTGAAATGTCTACTTTTACACAGAACAATTCAAAACGAAGGAAAACAGACTGCTTTCTCCTTATGAAATGTGCATTTCTCTCTGGCGCGTTCTGAGAAGATCACGACGCATCGTCAACTTCATCTTTGCAGTCGACACAGAAAACACTTGTTTATTAATAAACAATTAAAATGTCTCCTTGCTATATTTGACATATTAATAATCATTACTTTTGCCGGTTCTTTGTGACAGCTTTTAGATGCTTTATTCGCAACACCACCCACATGTTGAACGAGTCACACCGCATCAGCACCGAAAACATGATTTTTTTCAAATCTAAAATCAAAAATCGTGATACGAACCGAATCGTAGGTTTGGTCTATCGTTACAGCCCTAGTAAGATGAGAAAGCAAGAGTTTATGGTTTAAAAAACAAACAAACAATGGCTATCTGAACAGCCAAGCGCAAACCAGTACAGAAGTAGGCTAATCAATAAATTATCGGGGAGGGTCATGCCTTTTTTCACAATCATTTTGGAGGGTCATAGAAAAATGTATTGCTGGCGAAGGGAGGGTCATGTCTTTTTTGACAACAGATCTCAAAACTCCTCCGGTGGCCCCTTAAATAAATAACGAACAGTCCCTTAGCTGTGAAAGGGTCTAAACATTTGCCCAAATTATAAATTTTATTATTAAAAAACAAACAAGCAAGCTCAGCCCAAGTGAGAAAAAAGTAACGCAAAAGTAATTTAACACATTACTTTTCATAAAACGCAATTAGTTACTTTTTTGGGGGTGAGTAACGCAATAAGTCACTTTCCCCAACACTGCAGACACGTTACACACTCACATCGCACAGGCCGAACCGGGCCTCTCCACAGAACTAGCTTACCTTGTTCAGAGGGAGCAATGTTGCTAAGCAACACAGGACACATCCACAGTAACCACGGTGACAGCGCCATTATAACGACAGAGGAACGGACAAGGTGAAAGCGGCGGGACAGTCTCCTTGTAGAGTCAGATGAACCTGGAGAGAGAGAGGCAGTTAACAGAGAGACAGTGTGTGTGTGTGTGTGTGTGTGTGTGTGTGTGTGTGTGTGTGTGTGTGTGTGTGTGTGGAGTTCAGAGGACTGAGTCGATTCATTCCAGGGATACACAGAGAAGATGAACATGAATGAGATGAGAGTAAAACTCAGAACTCCTGCCACATCGCTGGATCACTGTTTCAGGTTATAGCCGAACACGCAAATACTTAAAGGGGTGGGTGATTATGATTTCACTTTTCTAACTTTAGTTAGTGTGTAATGTTGCTGTTTGAGCATAAACAACATCTGCAAAGTTACAACGCTCAAAGTTCAAAGCAAAGGGAGAAATCTTTTTTTAAGGACTACAACAAACGGCTGGTAGAGACTACACCACATTCCTCTCGGGTTAGTGACATCACCAACCCTAAAATTTACATAAACCCCGCCCCCTGAACACAATTTATAGATTATCAAGACAGAATATGCTAATCAATGACTAAAAGATAACTACACATCAGCTTCATAAATTCACAAACTAACCATTCAGAAATGTCCTGTTGCTTCTACATGTTGTCACTTCTTCTTGAGTCTCTCCATCTTTCCGACTCCAGTTTGAACATAAAAGGCTAAACGTGTGTGTGTCGTCAGCTCTGAATTATCTGTGGAGTATTTTGAGCTTAAACTTCACACACACACTCTGGGGACATCAGAGACTTATTTTACATCTTGTGTAAAGGGCATTATACCACCCCTTTAATACTAAAACTCCAGTGACTTTTCTGTTTCTGATCTAAGCCGTCGCCGCTCATCAATCTCTTATTTTCACTTCATTCACACACTGATCAACAAACACTGAGGATAATGAGTTGTAACTGCACACTCTAAAAAATCTTGGGTTATTTTTTTGGAGTTATTTTTTCCGTATTTGGGTAGTTTTTGTGTTACTCAGATCCAGGGTCAGATGTAACAACCCAGTGTTTGGGTAGTTTTTACACGTCTTTTTACACTGATTGTTTATGGACAGTTTGTGGAGCCTGTCGCCGCATATTTCTTCTATGAGTGAAACGCAGGGCGGGGTGTGAAGTTAGAAGTTCCCCCGCTGAACATGGTCAATTACACTTGAATTACTTCTAAATGTTTACATTTTTACTTCTAATATTTGTTAAATGCGCTTAAATGTTGGCAATATATATAAAAATATATATATTAAAAATAATATAAAATATACTATACTGTGAAATACGATTGAAAATAAAGGAATTATCATGCAAGCCAGTCAATGTATCGGGTATTTTTTTTAAAGTTTAGAGGATTTAAATGAATCCGTAGACATGAATTAATGTATAAAGTAAAAAGAAAAGAAAAGGAAAAAAAAAATAGTACTATAGAAAAAATTAATCAACTATGCTAGGTTAAATAAACAACCCAATTTGCTGGGCAAAATTAACCCAACATTTGTCCTGTCCTATATTTACCCAGCCCCCGGGTTGAAAATAACCCAAAAACCCAGTGTTTTTAGAGTGCTGTAAGGAAGGTCAGGGCTTATTATGATGGCTGTGTTTATCGACGCATCTATTGATCATCAGGCTCCAATACTGTCATAGCAGTAGGTGTTTTCTGCAGAGATGATCATAACATCAGAGGGAACAGCAGTTGAGCGAGCGGCTCAATATTACGTTCACGTCACGCCACAGGCAGATCACGCCAGAGGCCTGAACGCAGACCTGCAGCCTCAGGAACAAGAAAACACCTCCACACTGTCATATACAGCTCATTCCTCATTTAAACATTCCCTAGTTTATACAAGACCTTTAGAGGACATGTACAAACACAGTAGAGACCAAAAGTGTGTCCCGAGGGGAGTTTTTATGTTTTTAATGACCCTACAAGTTTGATTAAACCATCAAAATATATGGAAAATATTTTATATTCTTTACCGTTTTGTACTTCCCTCATATTCAAAATATTTAAACTTGGTTAAGGTGTTTATCTGACCAAATTATTTGGCATTAAAAGGCAAACTACAGCTACAGGTTTTATTTTACAATGCAAAAAAACAAATCATAAAAATAAAAAAAAAAGCTCACAAGAAAAAGCAAACATTTACTACAGCATTGTAAGTTATTAATATTTCATTGGTTGTCTCTTGTTTTTGCATGTGTTCATTTTTTCTTTTTTTATGACAGTCTGGACAAAAATGATGTTGCACAATTCATATTATCACAAATAAAACAATCGACTCCAAGCACAACAACTACGCAATATGCTTACAAAATTTCAAACAAATTTTTCATAATATTTAAATAAAGTGTAAAGTATGCCGGACATCACTTTTATCCTCTACTGTACATACAGAGTATATACATATATATATATATATATATATATATATATACATACAGACTTTAACATTGTCCATGGTTCATAAAAATTCTGTCATAATCTATTATCACCATCATAGCTACACGATTCTGAACAGACAACAAAATAACGTGATTTACTAGAGGTTCTGACAAAATGTTAATTGCTGCAGTTTATTTAAAATAAATTAATTATTTAATATATTCTGAATCTAAATAAGTTATTTTTAAAAATTGGTTGAATGAATGATTCAATGACTCACTCATTACTAGATGAATCAGTGTTTTTTAAACAAATCTCTTGAATGAATTCCTGACAAATAAAAATGTTAACAGTCACTTGTCGCCACCTACTGGTGTAATAATGTAATTGATACAAATATTTGAAGTGTCAAGTTAATTTCATAAGGTGATTTGCTCTATTTTGATCACTACAGTAGACACCAGTGTTTATATCCGAACTATAAACGTTTATGCCAATACTTCTGTGATAAAATGAATGAATGTAAGACAGAAATAATGATACTGTGTGGTAGAAAAGGCTGTTTGAGTTTAATATCTATACAGTACATGACAACGGCTCTCTCTGGATTAGAACACAGATCTGAATGTTAACTGTGATTTTATCAAAGGTTTAATAGACAGAGCCGAATCACTGTCATTTAGCAAACACCATAATGGTGACCAAACATTTTAAAACATTGGCATCTTAACCTCTGTTCATAGACATATGACAGAAATAAAGTCAGTCTGGTTAATAATAAGTGAAGCTGGTAATGCTGTTTGTGGAGTTGTTTAATCCTCCTCTGCTGAGATCTTCACAGATTTAATGTCTTCTTTTCTCTTCAGTTGATTTCATCTAAGACTGTGGCTGAAGTCAGTTGTAGTTCTTGTGTTTCTCTTTCCTTCAGTGATTCTGCTTGTTAACAGCAGGTGTTCATCACTAATGCTCAATCACCACTCAATTAATCACTTAATTATCTCATTAACTTTAACACTGCTTCAGTGTTACTTTAACACTCTGTAGAGTGGGACCATATGTGCTCTGAGCAGTGTTGATTTAACACTAGGGATTTTGTTTCCTTTATTAGACCTTGCAAACATTAAATGAGTTTTACCGGATTCAGTGCATCTTGAACTTGTATTGTTGGAAATAAAAAATAAAAGTGACTTGACTATTTTCCCCGCTTTCAGGGACGAACAAAGCAATACAGACATAGCCTAAGTGAAATGTGGGACACGTCTTGTAGGACACGGAACAAAGCAGGTGTTCACCCTACATAAACCAGAGGAACGTTTGTTTGTTCCCCCCCGCAGGCCCCTAAAACACAACCTTTGAACAGGCAAATATGAACAACTAGAGCTGGTTAAAATAATAATGATTTCTCAATTAGAATCCATTCTTAAATCCCAAGAGTATATCTTTTGGTCTGTTTTCAGTTGATGAATGAACAGAAAGCTGTGTTTCCATCCACATATTTTTATACACATTTTGGGATATTGCATAAAAATTAGGGCTGTCAAACGATTAATCGCATCCAAAATAAAAGTTTGTGTTTACATAATATATGTGTGTGTATGGAGTATAATTATTTTCTATATATAAATACACACACATGCATATATATTTAAGAAAAATGTGTTATTTATATATAAAATATTTATATATAATATAAATTATATATAATGTAAATATATATACACAGTATATACATGCAAATATTTCTTAAATATGTACATGCATGTGTGTGTATTTATATATAGAAAATAATTATACACCGTACACACACATATATTATGTAAAAACAAACTTTTATTTTGGATGCGATTAATCGCGATTAATCGTTTGACAGCCCTAATAAAAATACTAAATGGAAATGGAAAGATGTGCATTAATTAGCCTAATGTGCATAAAGAACATGAGCTCAATTGAAAGATCATTTTTTATCTGATAAGAAGATATGCGCATAAACTACGATGGAAACACATTTATTGAATGAATCCTTTATAAACATCGCGTGACGTTGTCTCAGCGTCAGCTGTGATTGGATAACTTGAGTAACCACTGGACCAATGGGATCGCAGCATCTCAAATGTTGGTTTGGTGTTTCTGAAACGCCGCAGCCGAAGTGTGTGATCAGAATGATTGGGTTTAATTCCCTCCAGAAGCGTCTCACACGAGTGTGTTCCCGAACACAAGAGAACACGACAGCGTTTACTGTGTTTCGCCTGCCGCTCTGAGACTCGCGCCACCCGTCCAATAAATTGCAATAACCTTTGTGCTTTAATTGTTCCTTTTGATATTTAATAAAGTGTGCTGTGGTGTGCCTGTAGTGAGTGTGTTTAATCTCTGTTTGTATATAACACTATAATCATCACAGATACATGCAATACATTACATTACAGAAAGAGGAGAGCTTTGTATCAGAATACGTAAAGATATGCCGTTAATTTTATAAACTTTTGTAAACCCAGCCAGTATAATCACAAAATGAAAGCATCCAAAATGCAATATTAAGTATAAAAAGCGTAAACAACATGATTTACGCATTAAATCCAGCTTAAACCTGAATATTTTTAGACGCTCAAGACAGACGACACTAAACCTCATTTTACACTTAAGTTTGCATAAAGTCGAGAAGAGACTGAGGAAATGATATGTTCCTAGTCTAAAGTAACAACTAAAGCTGAGCTAAATGTGAATGACAGGCCTGAAATCTGATTCAGTGTTTCAGTACAGTGTGACTGCGATCATTACGACTGGAAAAACACATTTTTAGGATCAGTAATGCAAGATCTCTTCAGACAGACACACACACACATCGATCGATCTGTGTGGCTGTATTTGCTGTCGCCATGGCAACGCTGCAATAAGGGCTGTGCCATTTCTCTCATTGTGTTTCTCTCTCTCTGGTCGTCTTTTTTTTCCCCCGCTATGATCTATGTCTCAATTTTTTTTCGCAGTAACCAGTGCTGTGAAACCCCTGCGGGCTCCGTCTCCATCGATGGTGCTACAAAAATACTCCCTGATCCCAGGAGACGGGATATCAGACGATTTATCAGGAGCGTTTCCCCCAGGAACAGCAGCTCACACCTGGACAACAGCTAAACTCAAGCCCCAGGCTTCATCTCGGCCTACAAGAAGAACGCCATTACACGCCCATCATTCCCTAGTGACAAACAATTTACTTTAATTGTATTTGAAATATATTCCCTTTTTCAATAGTACATTGCAAATATACCACAAAAAATGTTTACTATCTTTAAATATATTAAAAGTATATAAGCATCATGCTTGTACCCAGGGACGTCGTTAGGCCTATTTTAGGGGGGCTGAAGCTAAGCATTCATTCATATTTAGACGCAACAAATGATATATATCCAGCTACAAAAAATAGCCAAAAAGTCGGAAGTTGGACAGAAGAGCTGCCAGCTCTCACGCATTCACCGTGAGACTCACGCAATTGACACTTTTCACACGCTCTCACGCCACACATCCATTTTCTCACGCACAGAAAAATCGCGAAGCAAAGAGGACACGGAGACCGACAGACTAGACAGAGCAGGTTACTTTATGATATAAAAGAATCTCAACTCTCAGATTCTGTCAATTTTATTACGAAATTCAAACAATAAATACCGTTTTGTCGCTTGTAGATGTGACGCTACAGATCCCTAGCGCACGTGAACCGATCATCTCTACTAGCTAATAGTAAAAAAACACGAACTCTGTTGAAAGATACAGTAGTAGGCTACAACTTACCGAAATGTATATTCCTCATACATAATATCGATCAATCAGTGTTTTTTTATCAGCGTGAAGAGGTCAATAACATAGCTGGAGAACAATTATGTCACATTTACCTCAGGAAAGCCATTAAATGACCATAATATAGGCTAGCACGTAGTTGGCAAGAAAAAAAGAGCTATAGAGAGTATTTAGCTAAATATGTGTTCTATATTACATATTTATTATATTTTTACTTATATCATTAAATAAAGTTGTTGTTATTATAATTAAAAAACGCAATATTTGATTTGAGTTATTTTTAACCTTAAATAACTATCAGCTGATGGGGCTCTCTGTATGTTTACAGCATTGGGTGAGTTTTCATCTTGAGAAAAATTAACGCCTATCTTGAGTACCTAATATTTATCCAAATGAGTCAATATTAAATCAAATTACAATAATTGAATTGAATTGAAATAATAAAAAAGCGTAGCTTACCAGAAATTGTACCATGCACCATAAAATTTACATATTATTTTACACTTATGCTATAAAGACTGAAATGGGCACTTTTTGTGACAGCAACCCTATCATTTTCAAAGATATGGCTTAACTTCAGAATTTGAACTAAAATCAGTATTCTTATGATTGCTCTGAACATTTCTGACTAAGTTCAACAAACATTAAATTACTTATTCGTAAAAAAAAAAAAATTATAAAAATATAGGTGTGACGGGGTTGAGACTAGGGTAACAGGGTTGAAGATGGTAATGGGGTTGAAGAGACAAATACAGCTAAACAAATACATAGTTGTTTTTTACTCAAATTCACTGTAAGATTTTCTATAAACGCAAAATACCCTGTCTTCCAAATACCCTGTCTTCCAATCCTAGTGACGTCCCTGCTTGTACCTATTTTCACGTTAAACGCACTTTAAAATCATTGTCCTTTAGTATATTTTCCAAAAATATATAGTTTAGAAAAATATATTTGAAGTGAAAATTCTGTTTATTCTTTAAAAGTGCATAATTTGCTCTTAACTTAAAAAAATATTTTAGGTAATTTTAACTGTGTGCTGGAAATGATCAGTGTAACAATGCATTGAAAGTATACATAATAGTATACAATAGTAGTATTTTGAATAAGCCAAAAGGTATTACAGAGCATATACTTTTTACTAAAATATAATACACTTATGGTATATTGCATGTATGTTTCAAAGACACTTGTAATGAATTTATAATGTACTTGTAACACAAATAAAGTAGACTTTAATATCACTAATCAAGCATGTAATTAGTCCCTACACAGGCGTTTACTTAAGGTATACTGTACTTGAAGTCGTTCCAATTTAGCACACAAAAGTACACTAAACACACTTAATGTTGTGCTTTACAACTTGTGTAACCTTGTACTTCATACTACACTTGACCGTTCGCGACTCTCGTCTCGCTCCACATGCTCTTTCTTCTCACATAATAAAATCATTGAGACTCAGATCAATATTACATGTGCAGTTGTTCATCCAGTAAGTGGCGTATAATGAGAGGCTCGTGATCGATGGCCGTCTGAATCTGTTCATCTGCTCACAGAAGTCACTTACCAATAATACAAAGTTTTTTGAATTACAAACACAATTCTGGATTCAATCCCGCAGAGCGTCTGATTCTCCACGCAGCGTCTCAATCCCTTCTCAGGGAACTATGGTTGGTCACATTCGTAGACGTTTTGACATGTTTAACACACTTTTGTGCACAAATTACACAAAAGAAAGTCCCTAAAATATGGATGAGAAAGTAATGTAATGTACATAGGCCAGTAAGAGCTGTGTGTGTAAACTAGTGGTGGGCCGTTATCGGCGTTAACGCGAGACTCTTATCGAGCGATAAAAAAAATATCGCCGTTAATCTATTCTCCAAGTTGGGTTGGGAGCTGGCTCAAGCTACACAAGCTATGATGAGGCAATCTACCCGCGGCCGTGAGGTACACCCGGCTGCAACGCATCATTTTCGTCGTCATCTTAAGTAAACACGGCTGAAAGTGAAAGCTGGTGTAAAAGATCGGTGCAACATCCATTATTTGGACTTGGTTCGGATTTAAGCCGTCCGACGTAACGAAGACTGTGTGGTGTAACAGTTCGGTAAGTTAACACGACTAATCCGTTCTACCACCTCAAATTCAAAACGAAACATATTACCAGCGCGCGCGTATTATTCCCAATATATCTTAGTGGTGTAGCACATAATCTCTGTCTGCGCCCGATTTTAAGAATCGTTGTTGTGTTTCTTTTTAACTGAAAAGACATCAGTTAGACAATATTCTAATTTTAAATTTGGGGTTTCATAAGCTCCAAGCCATAATAAACATTAGACCTACTTAAAGGAGAACTCCGGTCAATTTTAACATTGAGCTCATTTTTTTGTACATTTGG
>NC_137123.1:5079388-5376888 GCF_949319135.1 Squalius cephalus
GAGAAACAAATCGCACGAAAGCCATTCCCGTGCACATCCAACTCCTGTCCACCCTTGGATTTTTAGCTACTGGCACATTTCAGCGTGAGGTTGGAGACATATGTGGTATATCCCAGCCATCAGTGAGTAGGATCATGCCGGCAGTGTTGGATGCAATTATTTCCTTGGCCCCACCTACATCCAGTTCCCTTATCGAAATCCTCAACAAGCCGCAATAAAACGGGACTTTCATGCCATTGCTAGATTCCCAAACATAATTGGAGCTATAGACTGCACCCACATCGCCATAAAAGCACCAACAAATTTAATTATGTAAATAGAAAAGGGTTTCATTCTGTTAACATGCAAATAATTAGTGATGCAAATTTGTTGTTATTAAACGTCGTTGCGCGGTGGCCTGGAGGAACACACGACTCGTTCGTTCTGCAGAATAGCTCTGTGGGTGTGCGTCTCCAAGAAGGCGCTGTTGAGGATGGCTGGCTCATTGGTGAATTTAAGGCTACAACATGTTTAAAATGCTATTGTAGGGCTATGTACAATTACTTAAAACTATTTCATCATTAGGTGATCAAGGTTACCCGCTAAAGCCATGGCTAATGACCCCCCTAACCAACCCGAGGACCGAGCAGGAACAGGCGTACAACCGTGCCCATGCGCGCTCAAGGAGCACAGTTGAGCGCGCAATAGGCCTGCTGAAAGGACGATGGCTGTGTCTGTCAAGCACGGGAGGGACACTGCAGTATCAGCCAGAAAAAGCATGCAAAATCATCATGGCTTGCAGTGTGCTACACAACTTGGCCATCAGACAGGGCATCCCTCTGCAGGAACCCCCAAGATCAGACGGCCCTATGCCCGATGCAGTGCCCCTGCCACCACCTAATGCCGCTGGCATTCAGACAAGACAGAGGATCATACAGACATTTTAGGTAAGTCTGGCCATTGGTCGAGTGCAGAAACATTACAGCGATTTCATTTTGTGTTTTGCAGCTTCGTGGAAACAAATAACTGAAATCACATTAGTCAGCGGTTTATGGTTTATTAGCAATTGTATTTGCGCAAGAGGCAATCTGTTTCAGAGACTCGTTGATTTGAATCAATACATTTGTTATGTTGCTCAGTTGATCCTTTAGGTCATTAATGGATTTTGTTGTTTCCTCTTGATTTTGTAGCACCGCCTCACTCAGCACTCTTGGCGCACGGCGCATGGAAGGGGCAATGGATGGGCCCGGCTCCTCAAGCTCCTCAGGCACAACGGGTGTCGCTATTAAGGAAACACATGTTCACATTAATTTAATTGAGTTTATCCTATGAATGATTTCATTAAAAGTTTACAAATTGAAATAAAATGTATGCAAACACAATATCCTATTCCAGTTGGTTTATTTTACCTTCACTTTGGGTGTTAGATGGCCCGGTTTGTTCTGTCGCAAGAGCATCAGTGTCACCGTCCTTAGTAATCCCGGACAGAGCCGTGTCTCCGATGATGCAGGCTATGCGGTTGTCCAGTGGGGAAAGTTCCGTTGTTGTCTGTCCTCCTCCAGTTGCGGACATTTCTCGTCTGTGTGCTGTGACACGTTTTTTAGCCAATACTTTAATATCAAACCATTTTTTTTTTATTTCTGGGACAGTTCTCTCCTCAGACCCAACGGAATTAACTGCATTGGTGACATTCTCCCATGCAGCATTTTTTCTTTTATTTGTAATTCCTCCTGCAGTGAATGAACTAAACAATATCTGTTGGTTGGATTCAACTTCATTTACAAGTATCTCTAATCAGTGGCGGCTGGTGCTAAAACATTTTGGGGGGGCACAACAAACTGAATTTTTAATTCAGGACTGAATGTAGGCTTATCGTTAAATAACAATTTAACAGTGATAATAATGTAGCTATCATTAGCCTAAAGTTTAGCTAAAACTTCAGCCGGTAGGGTTGGGAAATAGCCAATTGCCAAATAAATCTGAATTTTTGGGCTAAATGGCGATGTATAGTATAATCTGAGTATTTAATTATTATTTTTCTATTTGAATAAAAAAAACCTGTATTTAACTTTTTTTTTAAATATTTAATATCCTGATCGATATTGTCCTACAAACAATGTTTATATTGAAGGTTATAAAAACAAACATAGTGTAACCTTGCTGTCTATCTGCAGTCTATCCAAAAAAGGGGTCAAATCACATTACATTCTAACATTGCAACATTACAATCTAAAAACAAAATAATGTTTTTTAAAGAAGTAGTTAAATTTACTAAACCAAAAAAAAAAAGAAAAAAAAAAAAGCTAATATCATAAAAATACACATGTAGGTTTGAAATTCTCTAGCACATTTATGTTCACCAACAACAACAAATATTCAACAACAAATGTTTTAGCTAAATATATTTATAATTTAGTGCTAATGTATATTTTAGTCAGAATAATTGCGCTCCTATTCTATTGCGCTCCGTCTGTTCGGCGCGCATGCACGCGGTGGCGCTCGTTCACGGAAGTATAGCTTGCAGAAAGCTCGCCCACTCATAACAGCAAACTGGACTTTCTAACATTTACAGATGGAGAATATGTCCGTGAAATGTAAGTTATGTACTGAGGAAATTATTGGATGTCACTTCAGCTTATGGCTAAATACTAATAGAGGTACATTTGTTTCCACCAATCGCTGCACAAGTTAAGGTTACGTATGATGACGTAAGCACGTTAGTGCGAGCCCTCCCGGAACCCATAGAGAATTTTTTTTTTTTTTTTTATTGAAATCTTTCCAGTACAGACATAACAATTATAACATGACCAGTTGAACATGACAGTTTAAGATGGCTTGTGGACAGAGTCAAACATAAAGACGCTTAAGAGAAGCGAGAGAATTACAAGAGATAGAGATAGACTAAAGTAGTGAAGAAAAAAAAAAAAAAAAAAAAAAGAGGGCTAGGGATTTTTTAGCATTTCGAGATTTTCTATCATTGTATAGAGTTTCACAGCATTCTTTCCTTTCATGTGTTTCAGAGATGAAAAGTAACAGTACAATTCTTTGTGAAAAGCAAAAAATTTGGGAATGGATTCCATAAATCTGTTCTTATGTATAAAGAATTTTCCAAGTATTACTATGGAGTTAATCAACATATTGTGATAGTTATCTTTGACAATAAAACCATATAACACATTTTCTTTCTTTAAAACAGGAACAGGCAGATATTTAGACAACCAATGAAATAAATCACTCCAGAAGGCATTGATGAAAATACAATCATAGAACATGTGATCTGTGGTTTCTGTGTTATTGGTACAAAACACACAGTTCTTACAATCAAAACCAAATCTATTAGAAAGAAACTCAGAAGATGGATAGATTCCATTTAGGATCTTGTAGTGCACTTCCTTAGCTTTTGGCATAATTGGAAATTTAAAGAAAAAGGATCTTAAACATTCAGCATCTTTTTTGGAAAAAAACCTGGAGATTGAATTGTAAGATCTAGAGAACGGGTACAGTTCTTTGTTAAATATTTGTCTAATAGCGAGGTTACTTATTTTACATTCGAACAGATTATTTATTCCCTTGTACCAAAAGCGAAGGAAGCTTTGGAGTCGAACATTCTCGATGCCGGTGAGATATCATTAAAAGAACTTGCTTAGGTATTGCATTAAAAACTTTTTTATATTGCTGTTTATCTATAATATTAAATTTAGCACAAAAATCCTCGAATGAGAGTAAGTTACCATTACAGTCCAGTAAATGAGAAACAGACCAAATGCCTTTATCTAACCAGTTTTGTATAAACAGAGATTTACGATTATGTAAAATATACCTGCAGTTCCATATTGGGATATTGTGGGGACTAAAATTATGTTTGTATATCATTTTCCAATAAAACAGAGTTTGATAATGAAATGAAGAGATTTTATAGGGAAGTTTCTTGAGGTCATAATCACAACTAAGGAGAAATTTGATGCCCCCAAGTTTCATAAAGATATTGTTGGGAATGTGAAACCAAATTTGTGTTTTTTTATTTAAAAATTGTTTAAGCCAGTTGGTTTTGATTGCACCATCAATACATTCAAAATCAATTGCCCCAACCCCGCCTTCTTCATAGTTTCTAATCATTTTACTCTTTTTTATATAATGCGTTTTACCCTTCCAAATGTAGTTAAAGTTTGCTTGGTTTATTGCTTTAATTGCATCCTTGGGAACTGACAATGATTGGGCTGGGTAGATGAAGCGAGAGATGGTTTCAGTTTTTGTAAGTAATGTTCGCCCGATAATAGATAGATCTCTCTGAGACCAAGAATTGAGATAAGCTTTACATTTTTCCAAGTTCCCCCAGATATTAAGTTTGGTTAATTGATTCCCGTCCTTTGTAATTTGTATGCCTAGATATTTAACTGTTGTTTTCACAGGGATGGAGTGAATAACTGAGAGATTACAATCATGAATAGGTAAAAGTTCACATTTATTGAGATTCAATTTTAGCCCAGACGCTTTTGAAAAGGAACCTATTGTTTCAAGGATTTTTGGGAGTTGGTCGATATTTTCCATAAACATGGCTGTATCATCAGCAAGTTGGCTTATTGTCAGTTGTTGATCGAATATTGTTAGTTTTTTAAAATCTGAATTTTTAATAAGAATGGATAACATCTCGGCTGCAATAATAAATAACAGTGGGGATATAGGACATCCCTGCTTAATACCTTTTTGAATCGGGAATCTTGGGGAAGTTCCTTGCGGCAGAAGGACTGTGCTATTTGTATCTTTGTAAATTAATTTGACTATGTTTATAAATTGTTCACCAAATCCTAAGAGCTCTAATGTCCGAAACATAAATCTGTGTTCGATCGAGTCAAAAGCTTTAAAAAAGTCCAGAAAAAGGATTAGGCTTTTGTCTTCTATTAGGTAATTATAGTCAAGTAAGTCAAGTATAAGTCGTATATTATTATGTATTGAACGTCCTCTGATGAAGCCTGATTGTGTGTCTGACACGATGTCCTCGATCCCCAAATCTCTAAGTCTGTTTGCAAAAATATGAGTCAAGAGTTTGTAATCGCTATTAAGAAGAGTTATAGGACGTAGATTGTCAATTATCTTTGAGTTTTTGCCAGGTTTTGGAATTAGGGTGATCATTCCTTGTTTCATTGTTGTAGGTAAAATTAATGTATTACATATTTCTTTTAGCATATTTAGTAAGAGATCTTTTAGTTTATCCCAGAAATACTTGTAAAAGTTGCTTGTTAAACCGTCTGAGCCTGGGGATTTATCCAGTTTAAGACAGTTAAGGGCTTTTTCCACCTCTTCCATTTTAATTTCAGCATCACAGATATTCTTAAAACAATCATCAATTTTAGGGATCTGTTCAGAGATTTTATTAAAGAAAGCATCAGCATCGTCCTGCGAATAAGAAGAGGAATATAAATTACTATAAAACTGAAAGACTGCTCTGGAGATCTTATCAAGGTCAGTACATTCTTGGTTGTCAATTATCAGCGTTTTTACCGCATTTCGTTCCTGCCTTCTCTTCAGACGACAGAAATATGCTGTGCTCTTTTCTCCTTCTTCCATCCATTTTGCACGAGAACGGATATAAGCTCCTTTAGCTTTATTAACAAAAATTCTGTCCAGTGAGGAATGCAGCGCCGTTAATTTTTGCTTATCATCATCATTTATTAGATGTTTATTGCAAATACTATTGATTTCCTTTACAATATGCATTTCTTTTTGTTTACTGTCTCTACTTAAAGTTTTACCAAACGAGATGGAAATTTGACGAATTTTATATTTCAGATATTCCCATTTGGTTCTATAGCTCGTGAATGATGGATCCATATTTATATCATTAATAGTTCTATTAATTTCTTGACAAAAGGGGTCATGATTAAGGAGGTTTGAGTTGAATTTCCAATATCCATTTCTTCTTAAGCGCATATTTGATGGAGTTACATTAATTTTAACTAAACAGTGGTCTGTAAGTGGTGCAGCCGAGATTGTACAGTTTATTTCAGAGTCAGGATTAATATCTGACACAAGCCAGTAGTCTAATCTAGATTTAATTGTTCCATCTGGTTTAAACCAAGTAAACATTTGAGTGTCTGGGTTTAGATAGCGCCAAATATCTGTCAGTTTGAGTGAGTTACAAAGTTCCAACAAAACTGTATTGTAGTGATAATTTTGAAATTTTGTGGGGTACCTGTCAAGCCATTCATCCATTACTGCGTTAAAATCTCCTCCAATAAAGATATCATAATTTACATAATTTTTGGATAAGTCTTTTACAATATTAGTTAGATCTATTAGAAGATTTTTGTTCTGGTTGTGGTTGTTGTAACCGTAAATATTCCCTAGAATAAAAATTCTGTCACCCATCTCAAAAATACAAATTATCCAATGACCTAGCGGGTCCTTCTTAGTAGCAGTCACTTTCCCTGGAAAGTTGTTCAGGAGTATGGCAACACCTGCTGACCTGTTTGAACCATGACTAAACAGTATCTTATCTCCCCATTGATTTGACCAAAATTTTTCATCTGTCTCATTGCTGTGAGTTTCTTGAACAAGATAAGCTTGTGCTTTTTCACTTTTTAAATACAAAAATGTTGCTTTCCTTTTAATAGAGTCTCTTAAACCCCTTGCGTTAAGTGTTACAAAAGAGAGGTTAGAATTAAATACAGACATGACAAAAACTAAAAGGAAGAAAGAAAGAATATCTTGAAAAAAATGAAAGGTTGTAGAACGTAGATCTGTTAGTTGTAACTACCGAGTTGTGATGAGCCCCTAACTAATTTTTGGTATTAATCAACATCAGATATCAATCTTTGAATCGGTAATAAGTATCTTAGAAACCGGAAACTTAAACAGTTTTATTAATGAACTTAACGGAATATAATATACTGCCGGTAAAGTTTACTTCTTCTGAAAGAAGGGAGCCTAAAACAGGCATGCAAAATTAAAGTAAATAATCTCAATCTGCATAGAACTGCACAACCATTAATGTGTGGTAGAACCTTGAACATTTAACTTAAGTTAAGTTTTTTTTTTTAAATATGTCAAATTGTATTTCAAGTATTGAATGTAAACATATCTACCTGAGTGGTCAGATATATGAGCTATCAGAAACAATCTCAGGTATCAACAAGAACCCTTTTACCATCAATAAAACCCATGTGGCCTCTGTAGTAGATGCTCTTCCCAGCTGCACGGGCTTGCTCCATCCTTGGCCACACCGCTGCTCGAGCCTCTCTGTCTGCTTTGCAAAAGTCCTGCTTGAAACGAATCCCAGCTTCCTTGCAGAACTTAGAGTTTTTAGTCAGTCTCCAAATTTCATCCCTCTGATGTCTCATCACGAACTGGATGATCACTTGGCGATGACTCCTTTCTTCTCGTTTCCCGAGCCGATGAACACTGTCAATAACCGTTTCCATGGAGGTGGCCCACTGTGGTGCGATCTCTGACAGGATGCTGATGATTTCTTGACGGATCTGTTCATTTTCCTTTTCTTTAAGACCTTGTATCTTAAGGTTCCAACGCCGCTTGTATCTTTCCATCTCTGTAACTCTTTCCGTTAGTTCTTTATTTTCTCTAATAAGCTGTGGCATTTCTTTCTCAACTGCTTTTAATTGCGCTTTGCACTCCTTAATTTCAGCGGCATTAATTTCTGCTAGCTTGGCTACACTGGCTACCATAACAGTGGTCTCTCGTAACTGTTCTCCAAATGTGTCCATTTTCATTGTTAGCTTTTCAATTGCCTCAACAAGGGCACTTGGGTGTTCCTTTGGTTCTTGCGAGGCTTTAATCTTGTTGGGAGGAATAGAAGATTTTGTTGGAGTCGGAGGCTGGCCTTTCCTCTTACCGTAGCTGCTTCCTGAAGTTTCCATTGGTATGTAATCGTGTTCCGAAACGTTAGCTTGAGCAGAGGTTGCCGTTAGCTTAGCTTCGCTTTTCTTGCTTGACATATCTCGGTCGTTTGACAAAAAAAAATAAAGCAGCTGCTTGGCTTTTCTCAAAAAGATGCTGGTGTTAAAGGTTATTATATGATAGCAACTATTTTAGGTGGCTGACGTTGATTTAAAAGATTATTTCGGGGGCATTGATAGCGAGCTTAGAAAACCCGATGTGACCTGCTCGCCATTCCGGAAGCCAGCCTCGAACCCATAGAGAATGCATTGCAGTGCCTGCAGTTCGAAAAAAAAAAATCTTTGAATGTAAGTCTATGGGAAGACTCTGGGCGATTCTCAGCCAGAGTGAAATCGCCCAAAAAGAGGCGGTACTCCACAGAACGTGACTTGGCGCTGATTGGACTATATCCAGAGGCAGAACAACAGTGAGTGACTGCTAGCGTAACTCTGTGGTTGAATGAGATAGTGATTGAAAGTCCCTTTCACACTTTGGTGGTGCGTCGCCCGATCGCCCTAATGAAGAAACCGCCGCTGTCTCTAATTCTGTGTTTGTGAAGTTCCTCTTCTTTGCTCTCTTTGCCATTATTGCAGTGAGGAAAAAACACAATCACGTAATTTTTAAAGGGAGTGTTGTCACCATATATGGTTAATTGGAGGCGTTTCCGAATGCTAATGACAATGAATGTGAACGAGCATGGTACTTACGCACATGTGGTATTTATCAACAATGATTGCTTACTCATGTGCGTAAGAACTGCGTGCGCACGTTTGATAAATGCGGATTTTCTTGTACTTAGGCACATTCTAAATTTCATTCGTTGGACAAAATATAGAACCTTTTCTACGCACTGTTGATAAATGAGGGCCCAGGACTTTGGCAGTGCTTCAGAGTGCTGTGCGCACGATCCAGTCTTGCATCCGCTAAGTTTCCTGAATAAATGCAATTATTTGATCTTCGTTATGTTCCTTTGAGTGTTTAAAGTTGTGTGCGTCCAGAGAGAAAGTGAGTATTGTAAATTTCACTGAGTTGATTGTTGTTTGCTGAGACAGAGATGTGGAAAGAGTGATGACACAAAATGGATGCTAATGTGAAGTATAGAAGTATTTGAGTTCTCATCCAGTACAGTGTAATCATGTAAGCTGTGTATTATGTTTCATGTTCCGCTGTATTCAACGGCAACATTGTGTTGATATTTTGGGGAAGCCAGTAGTTTTAATGCCATTTATGCTGTTATGAGTGTGATTGTGATAAGAAAGAAGCATTGTTTGTTAGAGCATATCTTTTATTTGTTTGTTACAGACCACACACTCATATGCTGACACTTCTCAGGACATAAAGCAAAGACGATACCACTCAGCGCCAGTATTCATGCTCATCCTCAATCTGTGCACAGAGAGCACGTTTAATACAACCCTTTATGATCTGGCACCCCTCTTCATATGCTTGTATAAATCTGTTAAACTGGATTCCTTCTCCGACTTTGGTCTTCTTACCGGTGTTCTGTCGATGGTTTAATAATAAAAAAAATACAGTTTATAAAGAGGTATGCTGTTTTGATAGCCCCTGGTTTAATAAAAACCGTGAACACATGGCAGCTCGTGTTTTTAAGGTTTCTGTATGTCCTCCAATAGGTGAGGCATGAAATTCTTTAAATAAATTCATAGCCTCCTCCTTTGTCTTTATGACTCTTCTGTGACTGCCAAATCCATCTTTAAGGAATATTGACATAACCAATAATAAATAATACAAAATATGAACACGTGCATATTCCTGTCAGTATTATAGACGTATTTTGATGGTAAATACTGACCGTGAATCCTGAATTTCGAGGAGTATTTCCTTAGGCTTTGCTTCTGCCCTTTATTTAGCTCTGCAGGGTATGAACCCTTTAAAAGGTAATTGAAAATTTCCTCCCACTTATTTAATCTCGGTCAGATGGCGCCAAACGCTAGAACCTTGAGTTAACACCAGATTTAACGTTTTAACACGACATTACGACTCCACTTGCTAAAAATATGTTGAAAACGTCTGTCAACATTTCTTGTGATTGTACAGGGCATGCAATTAGGTAATGTGTATATAATATGCGATATAATACACCAACACTTACCGCTTGTAATCTTAGGTATGCTGAAATGATGGTTTAAATTGCGCATTAACCGAAGGTATCCCATTCTGATGGGTATGGTGTTCAGCTCCACCTCATTAGCAACAGCTAGCACCGTACAGTCCTTAGCCCCTCAGCTACAATAATAAACAAACAAAACATTTTGTTTTATTCTTTCAGATGATACAAGACTTATTATTTTTACTAATTATATGCCTAAAATCTGTGTGGTCTATTACAATCCAGAAGAGGATCCTCATCCTCCAGATTTATATCATTCATTATATGTGCATCATTTGTGTCACCTGTGTTGTGCATCACCTCAACGTCACCGGCCAGCCTCCTGGAGATCTGATGCCAGCTGTGCCAACTGTGCCCACAGTGCCAATCTTCAATCTTCAGCAGAACCTGAAACAAAGAAATCACTGTTTATGCACAGTTTCTGCACTGTAATAATATCCATTTCATAATATCAAAATGTAGATGTACTGTAATTACCATTTTATTCAACTTATGCATAGTTGGAAAGTTCATCCTTACCATCCACAACATGTTTGACATTTATTTTCAAATAATAGTTAATCAGATCGGTTGCTGTGCTTTCACATTTCAAACTAATAATAACTCTATCAAAAAATGTGTATAAACATTGTAAATGCTGTAATACAGTAACGTTATGATTCTCCAAATACAGGCACTTTTGTGTCTTTGGCCTTTTTTTTTTTTTTTTTTTTTTTTTTTTGTAAATAAATAAACAAACAAATGCACAGATAAATTGGCCTTATGAAGTTCATGCTCCAACATCCTAGTAAACACCAAATCTTGCCCCTGTTTTCTTTTAAAAATGTTTTTGCAAGGCTGTTTATTAGCAGATTTTGCAGTTTTATGCTTGTCCCCAACCCAGACTGACCCTCTTTAAAATTATATTAAAGGATCCGATTTAAAAATATTTTAGAACATGTTTGTCTTAAGGACAAATAAAATAATATCATACCACCGAAATTCCATATGTATATCACAATTGTAACTATTTTTGGAATAAAATAGGCCTATCTGTCCCCAGGTTTTCTGTCATGTCCACCTCCCTCAACTAGGGATGGGCAAAAGAAACCTCATGAAGTAATGAGGCTTTCCCCTGAATGTTCCGGGAAAAGATTCGAGGCATCAAGAGTGTCGAAAACAGCGCCATCTTGTGACAGGTCAAATTTATAGCAGCCATAAACCCGAGTGCGTATTTTACCTCCGTTGTTTTATCCATTAAACACAAATAAAAGCCTGACTGCGCTAAATTTTCAGTTTTCTGATAATATAATTCACATATGAAAGTGTGTCAGTAAATTAATTGTAACAATTATATTAATACAAATTATAAAAATACCAACAGAGTTGCTTTAAGTAAATTATGGTTATTATTAATGGTTTCTATGCTGTTTATGTCAGAATATGATCATGTAACATAGGCTTATTTATACATTTTTAAAAAAGTTAGTAAATGGACTTAAACTTCCCAAAACCTGTAGAGTGGTGGTCTGGGTTCAAACATTCCGAAACACAAAGTGAAGCATTCACGTGACTGGAAAGAAAGTGAGGCTTCGTTTTTCGTTGATCACGTGTTTCTCCGAAAACAATTATACGTGCTCCGGCAAGCTTCAGTGTCAAATGTAACATCACTACCCTCAACAAAATCCACTTTAATAGATCCACCTTAAATATTTTATTTACATGGTAATCATGGAAATAATAGTGAAAAGGACGTATTAGTTGAAGATGAAACTTCAGGCACATGTGCTCTTCAGTGCTAGAAAATAAATGAAGTTAACTCAAGCTTTTATACAGAGTATATTTATTCAGCAGCATTTCCACCTTGGCTGTAGTTCGGTTGAATTACGTACTAACAAATATGAAAATAACGTATTTATGTTTATTAGAAGTAATCAACATAATAAGTCCAAAAGTAGCTAAGCCTGACATGAGGGAGTGCTAATATTGCAGAAAAACTGCTAAAATGTCATTTTCACCTCTGAGAAGTTATAGGCGTAGCTTTGGACATGATATATGCCGTTTTTGTGCGCTATTTGCATGTTCTCATGACATATTTGTGCTTTTGGACTGAGAACTTTATATATCACCATTCTAGTACACTCTATGTTTATTTTTATTTATCTATATTTATGAATGTTTTGAGCAGGTTTATATAATTTGCATATCATTTGACATAATTATTTTTAAAACTATTAGGTATACTGTTCAACTTATATATGTTAAATAATAAAATACATGGTTAAAAATATTTTTGGACTGTCAATTTAAGTAAACAATAAACAGAAACAATCTTTCCACCATAAACCGTCATTTCCACCACTTTCCACCACTACAGTTTTTAAGAAAAAAAAAAAAAAAAAAAAGAATAACCAATGATGTGGATCTAAATGTATTTTAAATCAAGTAGTGACTGTAACAATGACCTTGAGATCAGTGCAAGTCATGGTACCACGAGAGCTGTGGAGAGGAATGGCATCTAGATGGTTATATCTGTAAAGACTGCCTTTGAAGAGAATGCAGCAAAATATCTAACTGGCCTGACTAGGCGATGTAATGGTATAGCTACAGGAAATGTTAATGCTAATTTATAAAAATATCATTCGATATCATGCATGGCTTATTTGATGGTATTATAAGTAATTTACCAAACCATGGCCCATTTCAGCTGACTTCACCCTACTTTGATGGTGTAATTCTATTTAAATATAGTTAAAATGGCAATACTAGCAATGCTATAGTATTTGGCAATAATATAGTCTACTCCAAATGTCAGCTAATGAAGGAACTTGAACTTGATACACAGCAAAAAGTCCAGTGTTAAATTAACTCTCCTGGGAGTTTATATGGCTCCAGAGTCAGTGTTAAAATATGAGTGTTAAATTAACACTCAAGAGTGTTAAAGTTAATGAGCTAATTAAGTGATTAATTGAGTGATGATTGATCATTATTGAAGACACCTGATGTTAGCAAGCAGAATCACTGAAGGAGAAAATCTCATTTTTAAAGACACCGTTATGGAGATCAGTGTTTGCTTTAGTTGGGCTCTTGACCCATAAACTGTAAACATTAGATTATATTTGTCTGTTGTATCTGAGTTATAACTGCCAGATGAACAAAGAGAAAGTTGATTAGGTTTTGTTGGTTATGTTTTGACATAATCATAATTTCACCTGAATCACTGATCTCATTTAGAGCCTAATCTCTGACTTAAATGTATATTGTTGATTACAGCATCACTGTGATTCTACAGCATAAGATTTTTTTTCTAACTAGTCTAAAGGATTTCTTAAAAGTTGTTCTGATAAAACAAAATCTTTCTTTCAGGCACATACAGACATCAAGAATCAGTGTATGAATCTCAACTATGGTGACAAACAGAATATTCAATTAGGAAAAGGAAATTAGTAAGACAGTTCAGATCATAATTTATTCATGCAGCAATGCATGATGGGAGCCATGAATGAGTTTTGATTGGTGGCACCCAGAATGCACTGCAACATGCTTTATTATTGTCACCATTGTTGAGATTCACAGGCTGATTATTGATGTCAGTGTGTCTAAATAAAGTAATTTTTAAGTATTTTTATCAGAACAATTTTTAAGAAATATTGTGGATTATATTGATAATGATGAAAATCATTTGCTGTAGAATCACAGGCTGCTGTAATCAACAAGGTAAACCTGACTCTCTAAATGAGAGTTGATATTCAGGTCAAATTATGATTATCAAATCATAACCAACACCACCTGATCACCTTTCCTCTTTGTTCATCTGAGAGTTATAACTCAGATACAACAGCCAAATAAAATCTAAAGTTAATGCTTTATGGGTCAAGAGCCCAACTAAAACAAACACTGATCTCCATAACGGTGTTTTAAAAAATTAGATTTTCTCCTTCAGTGATTCTGCTTGTTAACATCAGGTGTCTTCAATAATGCTCAATCATCACTCAATTAATCACTTAATGAGCTCATTAACTTTAACACTCTTGAGTGTTAATTTAACACTCATATTTTAACACTGACTCTGGAGCCATATAAACTCCCAGGAGAGTTCATTTAACACTGGACTTTTTGCTGTGTACCAAGTGCATAGTCTCTGTTCTCTTGGTATCCATGAGTTTACGTCATTGGGCTGGCCACTCCATAACGTTAATCTCGTTGGTCTGGAACCAAGATGCTGCTCACTTACTGGTGTGTTTCGGGTCGTTGTCTTGTTGAAACACCCATTTCAAGGGCATTTCCACTTCAGCATAAGGCAACATGACCTCTTTAAGTATTTTGATGTACTCGAACTGATCCATGATCCGTGGTATACGATAAATAGGCCCAACACCATGGTATGAGAAACATCCCCATATCACATGATGCTTGTGCCACCATGCTTCACAGTCTTCACAGTGTACTGTGGCTTGAATTCAGTGTTCAGACCCAAAAAGAACAATGTTGCTTTCATCAGTCCACAAAATATTGCGCCATTTCTCTTTAGGCCAGTCAATATGTTCTTTGGCAAATTGTATCCTCTTTAGCACATGTCGTTTTTTCAACAATGGGACTTTGCGGGGGCTTCTTGCCGATAGCTTGGGTTCACATAGGCGTCTTCTAATTGTTGCAGTACTCACAGGTAACTTGAGATCTTCTTTGATCACCCTGGAGCTGATCATTGGCTGAGTCTTTGCCATTTTGGCTATTCTTCAATCCATTCGAATGGTAGTTTTCCGTTTTATTCCACGTCTTTCTGGTTTTGGTTGCCATTTTAAAGCATTTGATATAATTTTAGCTGAGCAGCCTATCATTTTCTGCACTTCTTTATACGTTTTCCCCTCTCCAATAAACATTTTTTAATCAAAGTACGCTGTTCTTCTGAACAATGTCTGGAACGGCTCATTTTATTCAGATCTTCAGAGAAAAATGCACTATAACCACCATGTACAGTACAGTACTGCCTTCGTCCTTTAATAAGGGCCACTTATTGACACTAGTTTTTTACAAAGAAACAAACTAAACACAAATACTCACAAAAACTCAGGCCTTGATTTTCTAGTTTAACTGTATTGCATAAATATGAATTGAATTCATTTGTATATAGGCAATCAATTATTTTAAATAAAGCAAATTATGAATTCTTTTAAACAATGACATGCCGACAGGACCATTAGTGTTGCTGTGTCGGTAAATGAGTTGATGATGACAAACTAATCGAGGAGGAAGATTGATCAAATGATCATGTCGTACAACCTATGATCAACTTGTTGCTCAGTTAACTCATACAAAAAAACGTATATGATTGGCCTGAGACTTTTATACGTCCAAAGTCTATTTGTCTGGCTTTAATTGATATTATCTAATTAAAGTGATGTTCATTCTGTTTATTTATTCTGAAAGGTTTTATGTATCGTACTAAAATTTAGGATAAACAAAGTAATGAATCACTAGATAAATGTTGACTTGTATTGATTGTCTCTTGATGAAATCTCAGTGCATTTACATTCACACTGTTGTTGTTGTTGTTGTTGTTGTTTTGACCCAATTCACAACAGATTCACAACATTGTCTTTCTACATATTGTTGCTGATGGTTTTTATATTTTTATATGATTTTGTGTATCTTTGGATTTATATTTTTGGTGAATTGTTGTCTATTTAAAGTGCTCTTCAGCTTTGTAATACTCTATATGAGGAATATTTATTCAATAAAATAAAATAATAAAATTACTCATCTGTGCGTGTCCTTGTTGTTCTGTAACCACAAAGTCAAAAATATGGTGGAGTTCATGTGGAACAAAGTTGCATTTTGAAAACACTGTATTAAAAATGATCAAATGGATATTATGTTTTCAGAACCACCAGCCTTTAACAGACTAACAAACTCATTATGATGTCAACATGAACATTAACTGCAAAAGCAGAAAACCATTTAGCCAACTGAAACAATACATTTCTGCCAATGTTTGATTTTTTTAAATGATCAAATTCACCAGTCAGTGTGACACACCGTCTTAATTTAAAGCCAACAAACTTCCTGATAACAAGCTGTAGTGGGTTGAGTCTGTGAATTTATAAGATCGACACAATCTGAGTTCACAGTGTGTCCGGGTCGAGAATGCTGTGCGTGACTGGCTGACGCTTCATACCTGGATGTGTTTTGCTGCACTGTTCAGATTACAGCTCCATTCGGATTTCTACATCACCATTGGGATTATTGTGCTGTTTGGATTACTCCAATTCTAACTGTTGGTGCTTTGGACTTGACTGTTGTTACGTCCAGAGATGTATTATTTATTGTGATGGTCCATCAGAAGAGCTGTGTGGTCTTTAAGTGTTTCTCCCCGTGTTTGCTCTTTGGCTCCTCCTACTCAACCCATCTGTGGATGATGTCCCTCAGCTGCACCTGCTTATCAGTCCAGAGCCAGACAGCAGAAGAGCTTGAGAAACAGAGTTTGAGAAACATTTCTCCAGAACGCTGTCTGTGTCCTGTCTCTGCAGTTTAATATTGTGTTGATGAACATGAGAACTGCTTAACTTTCCACTCTGTGGTATTGTATTATTACTTTTATTTAGTTATTGTTTTCTCCATTTTGGGGACAGGAAGGGAGCTAGTGTACAAATCTGTTTTTCTTGGTAGTTTAGTCAGATGTTAAAATTCCCCATTCAGATTGCTTTTTGTTTGTTATTTTGGCCTTGCCCTCTCCTGAAGCCATTCCGCAATTTTTGAAGCCGTTTTCAAAAAGCTTCGTTTTCATTAATAAAAACGCTGTCTCAGTGTGGACGGAAAGCCAAAACGGAGAGAAAAAGATGCAAAAAGGCCTTAAACTGCAAGGGTAAATGTTGGAGACACTTGGAATAATTAAATAAAAGTAATAATACAATACCACAGAGTAGAAAGTTAAGCAGTTCTCATGTTCAACAACACGATATTAGACTGCAGAGACAGGACACAGACAGCGCTCTGGAGAAATGTTTCTAAACTCTGTTTCTCAAGCTCTTCTGTGTCTGGCTCTGGACTGATAAGCAGGTGCAGCTGAGGGAAATCATCCACAGATGGGTTGAGTAGGAGGAGCCATAGAGCAAACACAGGGAGAAACACTTAAAGACCACACAGCTCTTCTGATAGACCATCACAATAAATAATACATCTCTGGACGTAACATGCAAATGTGTAACGTGACACAGCAATCTTTTCTACATGATAGTTTTGCCATCGGGCTTCTGCGAGCTCTCTACCCTTCTGCATCTTCCACCACTTTCGCCTCATCAGTGGGTGAGTAACCGTTCTCTCTATCAGTTGCGCTGTTTGTTTACTACTTGCTATCTTGTGTTGTCTCCCTCTTAGTTTGCTTTTTTTTGTTGGTGATGTGACGTAGAGGGTCTGGCTAATGTGGTTTTCGCCAGTTATTGGCATTGCTCCGACGGAACAAACATGCCTCTCGCAACATTTTTTCAGTTTATTTCCTTCCTTTTTTTGCCTCATTTTTTGTCTGTAATCCATAATGGTAATTGGATATTCACTGGCTCAACCAAGGGCCTTGAACTGCCGTCAGCGTCTTGATTCTTTGATGTTTGAAAACTGCCATAGACTAGGAGTTCTCCATCGTCCATGGTAAACACATCGCTCAACGAGTCTCCATGAGTATCCACTGCTCCAAGCCTGATGTTCTTCCATGCATCTGGTCTCACTATATCGTCCAGGCCTACTCACCTTTGAATCCCTCACATCGTCACTTTGCTGTTCTGAACTGTCGATCTATCTCCGATAAAGCCCCTTATCTCAATGGATTTATCAAGGACAACAAACTTAACATTTTCTTCTCACTGAAACTTGGCAAGTTCCTGATGATTTTCTGTGGTTAAATCTACACAAGCCGGATGGATATAAGTACTTATCTAGACCACGACTGCACGGTAAAGGGGGTGGTCTCGCTGTTATCTATCGTGATCATTTCTGACTCACACAACTTGATTTTCATGACACTACTACATTTGATTATATGGTTTTAGGGTTGACTCGCATGGCTCTCTTATAATTATTTTGCTCACTCAGTGAACTGTTGACCCTTGCTTGTTCCTTGTCATCTCCGGTTCTCCTGCTTGGTGACTTTAATATTCATGTTGATACACTGTGTTTGCTTTCCATAACATTGAAAGTTGTATAAGAATTTGTATAAGAATATGTGTTATCTAAAAGTAATTTGGTTTAATATTAACTGACAGATGTTATACTGAGACTTATCTGCTCTTTTGTATGTAGATTTTTTTTAGTTCATATGATAATAAACCTCAGTCTCCATATGTTGTATGATGTTATTTGCTATAAATGCGATACGTTGACTGCTGTAACATTGTGAGATAGTAGTGGCTGTTTGTAGTTGTGGTGGGGCCTATTTGGGGGAAAATCCGTCCCTGCTTCCAGCCATTACACATTATTACACTTATTACTAACCAGTTTGACTTAATTTTTGTTATACTTATACAGAAGTTATTATTGAAAAATAACATAATTTTAGATGTTGACATTTAATTGAAAATGTTTGGTTTGATTGTTGATTATTTAAGTGTTTGCTTTTGTTGAACTTTTGACCCTTCAATATTTTGTTGCTTTTGTTTTTAACATCAGTTTATTTCTCTGATGGCTTTAACTGTTTTTGTAATGTTACAATTCATACAAATCAACTCATACCTGTCTCCAAGATCCAAACAAATCCACATGCGAACCTCTTGCATATGAACACCAGAAGTGTTGATCTATTTCCGCCGGCCAGAAACAAACGCACCTACTATTTTTGTTCCTTCCCCTGATATTTATACTTGGCTAACCACACCCCCTTGATTCACAGCTTTACTGCCTTGATATCACCCGCTACAGTAAGTTCTTTTGTTATCACACACAGACAGATGATGACATAATCATCATAAAGTCTCTTCATTCACTGATCTCATTCAGAGTTTAATCCTGTATCAAATGTGTTACATTACCACCACTGTGAAACTATAGCAAGAACTCCAACAGCAATCAGTTACTATGAATATATATTTTTTTATTCTGGATGTAGAATCATACTGTAGTTTCACAGAGATACTATGATCAATATATAATATACAATCCAAGATTAGACACAAGGAGGGGGAATTAGTGAATCAGACAAATCTATGATGATTTTGACATCGCCACAACAGCCAAAAACACCTAATAAACTTCCTCTTGGCCTTTTCTTCCTATAGCAAATGTGTTTAAAAAAACAACAACTAATGTTAATTGGTCAAGGGTCAGGAGCCCAACTAAAGAAAACACCGATCACCATAATGGTGACTACAAGCATTTTTTACATTTTAGAACTTCTGCTGAGATCTTTAGAGATGTATTGTCTTTTACTTGCAGTTGATTTCAGGCTTTGTGGTTGTAAGTCAGTTGTAGTTGTGTTTCATTTTCTGAGAGTGCAAGCATGATGTTGAACCAACATCACATTGTAACATTGATTCAATGCCACTACCATTGATTTTTGGTCTAAATTTTAAAAATTTTCAACATTAATTGCAGGTGCAAATGTGATGTTGATTCAATGCAATTAACGTTGACACGTTAACATCGATTTAACATTGTTTCGATGGTGGCTTGTATCTGTGTTTTTAGTGCAAATGTAAATTATGACTAGAAATAAAATGCAAAATTTTTGATTAGTCTAAATATAATTGAAAGACATGTTCTGAGCTCTATGATGCACGATATAGGCAGTAAAGGCCTGTTATAGGGAATAGGTGACTCCTGATGGCAGGATATCTTTTAAATGTGTTTTTAAAAGAGAAAGAAAGAAAGAAAGAAAGAAAGAAAGAAAGAAAGAACTAATGAACTGGTTATATCCTCTGCTTATTATAGTGAAGAAATTAAACAAATTAGAACATGTTTCATTGATAAAGTTAAACAACATTCAAAATAAAAATTAACTAGAAAGCAAAACATTGCCTTTTAAAACTGATCTAAAAATACAAACACCTTTTACATATGGCAAGAGACAACACATAATTATGTTTCAGACCTCTGTGGACAAAACGTACAGTGATGTGTGTCCCTGTTGTATCTGTAACTATGACTGCTGGCAGAATCAGCATGAGGATTGGGCTTATACATGACAACGTAGTCTAGTGTTGTATCTGTAACTAGAATCTAGTCTAGTGTTGTATCTGTAACTAAAACCCAGTCTAGTGTTGTATCTGTAACTAGAACCTAGTCTAGTCTTGTATCTGTAACTATGAGTGCAGGCAGAATCAGCATGAGGATTGGGCTGATACATGATAACCTAGTCTAGTGGACATTCTCCACATTTCTACAGGTCTTCATTACCGTCCTCCTAGACACATGAGCAAGACAAAAGCAAATTATTGAAAAAAAATTTGGAAGATATCTGTACCTGACAACTCGAAATACAGAGAGAAAATTCTTTGTTAAAAAGTTGTATGAGAAAAGTGAAGGTAAGACTTTATTAGTGAAATTTATATAAATATTAGATGCAGTCATGGGTTAATTAGTATGCAATTATTAGATAATTCATGATATTTATTTATGTTTTAAAAACCTGATCTGTATGAACCGGAAATTGCATTTTAGTACAATACTAATAAAATCATTAAAAAACAAAGTACAAAAAAAAAAAAAATCTATATTTGACAAAGTTCCAATTAGGGCTTAAACTAGATTTAAGTACATTTAATTGTTTACTATATATTTGTATTTTAGAGTTTAATAAATCAATTTCTGATTTAGCGATATTGGGATCTATTCAAACTGATCAATTCTGAAGCTTCACTAATATTTGACTGTATACAGATTTTTGTTATACAGAAATGAAATGGCATAAGGGGAGTAAAGGGTGACTTAAATGCTATATTTTTGCATGACCTAACCATTTGCATATATTTGTTAATGTCATGATTCCAGTCTTCTGTTAGCCTTTCTTAAAGACTTTTAAGTGTTCTCTGTTCTCCTTGCTTCTGTGTTCATTGTGTCCTATGGCAATGGCTGTGTTTGTTTCCCTGTTCCACAGGTGTGTCTTGTTAACTTGTTAAAGGGTTAGTTCACCCAGAATTCTGTCAGTAATTACTCACCCATATGATGTTCCAACCCCGTAAGACTTTCATTCTTCTTCGGAACAAAATTTAAGATATTTTTGATTAAATCTGAGAGCTGGATCACTCCTTCAAAGGCTTCTATGTAATTTAATTCTGCCGGCCCAGAAAAGTTGTTAAAACTTAACAGGGCTTAAATAGGCTCCCCTTCCAAAGTTTTAAGACAAATACATTTACAAGAACTGTACAGTAAACATTGTGTGATCGGCACTTCCTGAATGTGTTTCCAGCAGCAGTCGCTCTGATCCGACTCATTCCCCTTCACTACAGTTCAATGTTTGTCTGAGACACACCCTCATAGTTTAATGACAACTTTCCTCATGTATTCCAGTGGGTAGAGCTGCTGGATCTATAAAATCTGTACGAAGTTCTAGAGATCTTTATTGCCTCCTCATCTGAGCTTTTAACAACCCACAAAAAGAAGACAAAGGAGAAGATGCAAATACACAAAACAACTCTCTCTGATCTCAGGAAAAATCTTCAAGATCTAAAAAAGACATATGAAGAAATTGAAGGTAAGGGAAGACATGTACACAACTCACTGTCATATGATAATGTGTATATATAATTTACTGAAGTTCATGTGATACATCTATCTCCTGCTCCTATATTTGTGTTTAGAGTAAAATGAATCTGTTACATATGATTTACAAACCAGGGGAAAAGAAGTTCAGCACAAGATTATTGCTCTGCATCAGTGTTTTCTGATGCTTATGGGGAGAACATAGGTTTTCTCAGAATAATGAAGCCTAATTGGTTCACGTCTGTGTAACTTCACAGACAAATGGATTTTCAAAGAGCAAATTCATGCGATGTTTGTAGCAAAATGCCATACCACGAGAGTGGCTTCCCAGCACCTCTCGGATGAGCACACAGAGGGCATCGCTTGACAAGGATGTGTCCACACCATGGCTGCTCCCACAGAGACCAGCTGCTCTCACTGCCAGAGCATGAGTCTCGCCCTGTTGTGCCCAAAGATCACTTTCTTTCATGAGAGCAATCAATCATGCCTCGCACACTCTCCAAATGATCTTCCCCTCTCAAGTCGATACGGAAGAAACAGCGGAGCCACCGGGGCTGAGCAATAGAACTGTAGCGAGCTCATGTTCGGCCCAGCGCCCGCGTGTGTCGATTCACCCACGCAGCCCGCACACTGGCTCAGCCCCAGGAAAAGGCTAAACAAGGTAAAGCAGCGCTTCCGCTCAGCTAAGTGCTTCCTATTTCCCAGGAATTAGGGACCCGCCCTAGGCTAGAGCTGGATCCTGAGCAGCTCAAGCAGCCTTGATATTTTGGGCATGAAGAGTCCCGCCCAATGTGAGCATGTGTTCACCTCCCAACCCCCTGTTCAGTTCTGGGCATTGGAGGCACTGTGTTTGGCCGGTATTGGGTCCAGACCTCCTTCCACTGTTGTAGTGAACCAAATAAAAGCATACCCACTCACAAAAATGGGTCAGCTGCTATCAATAGCCCCATGGCCAATTCCGTTAAGAAGGGACCTCCTTTCCCAGGCGTGAGGGTCATTTTGGCATCCGTGATCCGAGTTGTGGAACCTCCATCTATGGCCTCTTAACGGGAAACTTCACGTCTTTCCCAAGAGGTCTCTGAGATGAATATGAGGCGAAGGCACTCTTGGTGTTCAGCTCGGGACATAGACCCCTTTTCTTGTGAGATCCCTCATGTACTTGCATTCCTACAGGAGCTGTTGGACAGCGGACGCACTCCGTCCATGCTCAAGGTATACGAACCAACTATCATGGCGTACTATGTTCCTATTGCTGGCAAGTCAGTTGGGAAATACGACCTGGTGTTCAGATTTCTCAGAGGAGGTTTAACTTCCTGGCCCCAACACAGTCTCATAAAAGACCCAAAGCTCCTCTTATAGTATGTATTTTAAGTCCCTATCGCTCTAGGAGCCTGCTATAGGGCCTTTGGCATCAAGCACCCCGGGATACGGACTTGCAGGACGGCCTTCCGTTCTGCATTAGTAACACAGCGTTTTGCAGTACATTCCTCATAAGCATCAGAAAACATTGATGCAATGCGAGTGAATTGATTGTAAGGAAAATTTCCAGTTACTAACGTAGCTAGGGAACGATAACGGGAACGAGCAATGTGTAGCTTGCTGTGCTACTGAGCCTACGAGAGTCGACGCTGCCGCTCCTCGGTCGAAAAATTCTGAGTAAAATGGCTTTTAGAGCTCAAATAGGCAGTTGGCCCCGTCCATTTTGACGGGAAGAAAAGCCATTTGTCTGTGCAGGTGCAAAGAAATGAACCAATCAGGCTTCAGTATTCTGAGAAAACGTGATTTTTCCACATAAGTGTCAGAAAACACTGATGCAATGCTCATTCCCGTCATCTCAGGGAACCAAGGTTACAGTCCTTTAGTAACCCGAAGTGATTTTACACTGAGGATATAAAATGTCATGCTTTTCCAGAGCCTGAGAAACAACAGTCATGGGAGATTATTACAAATGAATTGCAAGACATCTTGAAGAAATACTCCTTAGACTTTTCAAAAGAACAAATGAAGGTAAACTACCTACTCATTTAACATTTCTGCTTATGTTGAGTCACGAAATGCATCGAATGTTAGTGCGATGAACTGGTGCGTTTTGTATCCTGTAGATCTTCAATGACCCCATTCATGGTCACATTGCGCTGCACCCCCTGCTGGTGAAGATCACAGATACACCTCAGTTTCAGAGACTTCGACACATCAAACAACTCGGAGGAAAATATCTGGTGTATCCGGGAGCTTCCCACAATCGCTTTGAACACTCACTTGGGTGAATTTTTTTTAGATTAAGTAATTATGTTTAAATTAATAATTTGAGAGATTTAAAGTTAATATTTAAATAATTTGACTACATTTAAACGTTCACAATTCTCTGATGTTGTTGATGTTTTTACATGGCATGCAAGGAAACAAATAAAAATATTTTTGCTATTCAGTGTTCTTGGTATAAACTTTGGTGTTGTTTGTTTGTTTGTGTGTGTGTGTGTGTGTGTGTGTGTGTGTGTGTGTGTGTGTGTGTGTGTGTGTGTGTGTGTGTGTTAGAGTGGCGTATTTAGCTGGGTGTCTGGTCAAGACTCTTCATGACAATCAGCCAGAGCTCAGAATCACCAAACAGGATTTCATGTGTGTTCAGATTGCTGGACTGTGTCACGACTTGGGTAAGAAGCACTAATGCACATGGAAAGTAAAAGTAATCCACTATTCTGTGTTTTGTGTTGTGTTTTTTGTATTTGTCATGGAGTCTAAACGCATCCAAACCCTTGTCAAATCGAGCATTGATTTAGGATAACCATACCTAGAATTATCCAGTTGCTCTTTATTTTTTAGGTCATGGTCCATTTTCCCATGTATTTGATGGTCTGGTTATTCCTAAAGCAAAAACAATGAAAAAAATAAGAGGTAAGTGTCTGTGGACATGCACATTTCTTACTCATGTTACTGTTACATTTGGACATGGAGAACTCAAGCCATGTAAGTCTGGGAAATTTACCTGAAACAGTTTATTAATGTGCATAACATGACTTACAATCCACATGAGACCTTTATTCTTTTTTTCTTAGGCTTGCCTGATGACATCCCTGAGAAGTGGAAGGTGAGAATGAACACATTGCTCACACACACACTCAGAATGGTTGGTTTCTGTAATATATGTATTTATGAATGTATCAGTCTTTGTGTCTTTACTGCAGCATGAGCAGATGTCAGTGCTGATGTTTGATGACATTGTGAAGAGTTTGAAGACTGAGAATGAGAATGTGTTGAAAGAGCACGGACTGGATGATAAAGACGTCACCTTCATTAAAGAGTTAATCAAAGGGGCAAAAGATTCAGTTGCTGAGGTTCATACTGATACTTCATCTGTTATTGATGTGTTAGCATGAATAAAGCCTCATTTACACACAGCCTTTGCTTCTTTTTTCAGTGGACATACGAGGGCAGAGCTGAAGACAAATCCTTCCTGTATGAGATTGTGGCAAACAAACAGAACGGCATTGATGTGGACAAATGGGACTATTTTGCACGGTACATATTATTAGGCATTTTGCACAGATGGTACTATGATGTAGAATCTATTATAACTTTGAGCCAAATTATCCTCTCATTTATATATCCTTTTTATATTTCTATTTAATGTTTATTTCTCAGAGACTGTCATCACCTCGGCATTCGAAACAGCTTTGACCATCAGCGTCTGCTGAAGTTCGCTCGAGTCTGTGACGTGAACGGGAGAAATCATATCTGCTTTAGAGACAAGGTGCATGATTCAATTATCACACACTATGATTACTAATCAAAGACACACACATACTGACTGTATGATGTACTGAATATATTCAAGATTCATCTACTCTGATTCATCTACTGTTTTATATTTATATTCTCTGCTTAAAACTTCAGGTAAAAAGTGACATTAGCTGTTGAATGTGAACACTGCATTATGGGAACTGGATCTGTGACTCTGGTGTTTGTATGTCTAACAGGAGGCAGATAATGTTTATGACATGTTTCGCACTCGATACACACTCCATCGCCAGGCCTACCAGCACAAGATCTGCAACATCATTGAAGAGATGTGAGTCTCTCTGTTTGCAGTGAATATGAGATTTCACAATATTTAATCTGTTGCATGACTTATTCTTCTAACACAAATTCAGCATTAGACACTAACTGTCACGTAATGGGTAAAACTGGAAGCGAGGATTCATGTGCGTAAAAGGAATTTATTAAGTAAACAAAACAAACTTACAAACAAAACAACTCCGTGGGGGAAAAACAGGGGAGAACTCAGGCAGGCATCAAGAAGAACACGAGGGAACATAGACAACGAACCAGCACAGGACTGCAAACACAGGGGGACTAAATAGGGAACAAACAAGGAAGGTAACGAGGCAGGCAGGTGAGGGACATTAAACAATAACGAGATAACAAGATGGGCGGGGTTTGACAATTGACAGGAGAGCACATGGCACAAGGAAATAACACGACAGCTATGTGCTCACAACAGACCAGACTAACACAACACATGACAAACCGGGAGTGTCACAGCTCTGTCACTAAACCAAGAGAAAACCCAGACAAGGGTGACAGAACTGTGACACTACCCCCCCTCAAAGGAACGCCACCTGGCGTTCCCAAGGAGGGACACAAAAAACAAGACAAGAACATCAAACGTGCAAGACCAAAAAGCAGACAAGACAAGCAGATCAAAACACATACACCGAGAGGGAAAGGAGGGAGGTAGAACTGTGGGGAATTAGGGGGAGGGACGGAGGGCCAAGACCATGGGAGGAAATGGACACAGGGGATGACAGTTCATCAGGCGGCCTGGGCGGAGACGACCCTTCAGGCGACCAGGGCGGAACAGATAGTCCATCGGGCGGTCTGGGCGGAGACGACCCTTCAGGTGGCCAGAGTGGAGCAGGTAGTCCATCGGGCGGCCAGGGCGGAGACGACCCATCAGGCGGCCACGGCGGAGACGACCCATCAGGGGGCCACGGCGGAGACGACCCCTCGGGCGGCCACGGCGAAGACGACCCATCAGGCGGCCACGGCAGAGACGACCCTTCAGGTGGCCACGGCGGAGACGACCCCTCAGGAGGCCACGGCGGAGACGACCCCTCGGGCGGCCACGGCGGAGACGACCCCTCGGGCGGCCCGGGCGGAGACGACCCCTCGGGCGGCCTGGGCGGCGACGACCCCCCGGGCAGCCAGGGCGGCGACGACCCCTCGGGCGGTGTAACTGGCACCAACGGCTCAGGCACTGGAACTGGCACCAACGGCTCCGGCTCAGGAACAGGCACCAACGGCTCCGGCACTGGAACTGGCACCAACGGCTCCGGCTCTGGAACTGGCACCAACGGCTCAGGCACTGGAACTGGCACCAACGGCTCCGGCTCAGGAACAGGCACCAACGGTTCAGGCACTGGAACTGGCACCAACGGCTCCGGCTCTGGAACTGGCACCAACGGCTCCGGCTCAGGAACTGACACCACCGGCCCAGGAACAGACACCACCGGCCCAGGAACAGGAACAGACACCACCGGCTCAGGTACTGGAACAGACACCACCGGCTCAGGTACTGGAACAGACACCACCGGCTCAGGAACAGACACTGGCTGCGGCTCAGGAACAGACACTGGCTGCGGCTCAGGAACAGACACTGGCTGCGGCTCAGGAACAGACACTGGCTGCGGCTCAGGAACAGACACTGGCTGCGGCTCAGGAACAGACACTGGCTCCGGCTCAGGAACAGACACTGGCTCCGGCTCAGGAACAGACACTGGCTCCGGCTCAGGAACAGACACTGGCTCCGGCTCAGGAACAGACACTGGCTCCGGCTCAGGAACAGACACTGGCTCCGGCTCAGGAACAGACACTGGCTCCGGCTCAGGAACAGACACTGGCTCCGGCTCAGGAACAGACACTGGCTCTGGCTCCGGCTCAGGAACAGACACTGGCTCCGGCTCAGGAACAGACACTGGCTCCGGCTCAGGAACAGACACTGGCTCCGGCTCAGGAACAGACACTGGCTCCGGCTCAGGAACAGACACTGGCTCCGGCTCAGGAACAGACACTGGCTCTGGCTCCGGCTCAGGAACAGACACTGGCTCTGGCTCAGGAACAGACACTGGCTCTGGCTCCGGCTCAGGAACAGACACCACCGGCTCAGGAACAGACACCACCGGCTCAGGAACAGACACCACCGGCTCAGGAACAGACACCACCGGCTCAGGAACAGACACCACCGGCTCAGGAACAGACACCACCGGCTCAGGCACAGGCTCGACGGCGGCCATCTTGTCAGGGGACACAGGCTCAGCAGGCGTGACGTGAACAGGCTCGGCGGCGGCCATCTTGTCCGAAGACACAGGCTCGGCAGGCGTGACGTGAACAGGCTCGGCGGCGGCCATCTTGTCCGAAGACACAGGCTCGGCAGGTGTGACGTGAACAGGCTCGGCGGCGGCCATCTTGTCCGAAGACACAGGCTCGGTGGCCGTGACGACCATCTTGTCCGAGGACATAGGCTCAGGAACAGTCTCTGGCTGGGCAGACGTGACGTGAACAGTCTCTGGCTGGGCAGACGTGACGTGAACAGTCTCTGACTGGGCAGACGTGACATGAACAGTCTCTGGCTGGGCAGACGTGACGTGAACAGTCTCTGGCTGAGCAGACGTGACGTGAACAGTCTCTGGCTGGGCAGACGTGACGTGAACAGTCTCTGGCTGGACAGACGTGACGTGCTTCCTCTTCCTCCTCCGCCTCCGGACCACCGGACTCGAGACCACCGAATCCGGGACCATCGGAACTGAGACCATCGGAACTGGGACCACCGGAACTGGGACCCCTGGAACTGGGACCCCTGGAACTGAGACCTCTTTAGCAGGAGGATTACCGTGACGCTCCAAGGAATTCACAAATTCCTCAAACGTCGTACGTTGTAAAGCTCTCATTATTAGGAAGTCGATGGGTTCATCAAGGGCGTAGTTAAATAGGTCCTTAAGGGCCATCTCACCCAGCCCCAGCCCCTCTGCAGCGGAGCTGAACTCCAGGGCAAAGTCTCTCACATTCGTCCCCTTCTGTCGAAGGGAACTCAAGGCGGTGAACTTAACAATGCGTTCATAACGCGGGCAGGAAATAGGAGAGGCTGGTGGCTGGCGTGAATCCTTCCGCTGAATCCTCATTATGGCTGGTTCGTTCTGTCACGTAATGGGTAAAACTGGAAGCGAGGATTCATGTGCGTAAAAGGAATTTATTAAGTAAACAAAACAAACTTACAAACAAAACAACTCCGTGGGGGAAAAACAGGGGAGAACTCAGGCAGGCATCAAGAAGAACACGAGGGAACATAGACAACGAACCAGCACAGGACTGCAAACACAGGGGGACTAAATAGGGAACAAACAAGGAAGGTAACGAGGCAGGCAGGTGAGGGACATTAAACAATAACGAGATAACAAGATGGGCGGGGTTTGACAATTGACAGGAGAGCACATGGCACAAGGAAATAACACGACAGCTATGTGCTCACAACAGACCAGACTAACACAACACATGACAAACCGGGAGTGTCACAGCTCTGTCACTAAACCAAGAGAAAACCCAGACAAGGGTGACAGAACTGTGACACTAACTCTAATGTGTTAGGTTTGCAGAAGCGCTCATATTAGCTGATCGTGATCTTCATGAAGGGAAACCTGAAGATATGCTGAAGATTTCTGAAGCCATAAAGACAGCAGAGGAATACAGCAAACTCACAGGTCAGCTCAAAGAACAGGTGAAAAACATGTAAACTCAAAGCTAAAAGAGCTAAAGATATACCGGATTACCATAAACCAGGATAAACATATTCTCTCTTTGAAAAATGTGGTTATGTGTCTCAGGACATGTGAAATAACATGTATAATAATGAATCTTCTGTTGTTCAGATGAGATCTTTGAGCAGATCTCATCCTCCAATGCTGATAATCTAAAGAAATCCAGAAACATCCTGAACAAGATCGTCAGGAGAAAACTGCCAAAGTTTGTGGGAGAAGCTCATCTGACTGAGAAAAACAAGTCAAAGGTTGGAGAGAAACTGAAAAACAGTGATGTACTGTTTGATTAACCCTTTAAAACTGACAAACCCTCTCAAATCTGAAAATTCAGGAACATCTGACAGAAACATGGAAAGCTGCAGTGCAGAAGTACAAACCCACTGACCCGACTGTGTCTCTGAACGCTGAAGAATTACCAGTTTATGTAAGTTATATCTTATTTCAGAGCAGATTTACATACTTAAACCAGATAACATGTGTTTAGTGACTAAGATGCATGTTTTTACACTGAAATAAAACAGAATTGTTTAGTGAATCTCATGTTCTCACAAGCTCAGGTGGTTGATCTGGATCACGGCATGAAGGACAAAAACCCCATTGAATCCGTTTATTTCTACAGCAAGAGGAATCCCAACCAAGCTTCAACCATTAAAGATTATCAGGTACTCATGACACTCAAACTGTTTTATTTCAGTTTTTAAATATTATCAGGTATTCGTGACATTCAAACTGTTTTATTTCAGATCAAGTCAAGTCACCTTTATTTATATAGCACTTTTTACAATACAGATTGTATCAAAGCAGCTTCACATTCATAACATGAAAATAATACAACAAAGTTTGTTTCTAGAAGAAAATTGCATCATCGTCCACCCTAAATAAGGCAGATCAATAATATTGTTGAATATTAAATGTCAAATGTCCCCAACTAAGCAAGCCAAAAGAAAGACAGAATGGAGAAAAAACCTTGGGAGAACCCAGGCTCAATCGGGGGCCAGTTCTCCTCTGGCCAACGAGCGAACAGTGTATGATTATGATCCAGGCAGCGTTACAGGTCAGAAGTCAGATTGGTCGTGTCGATGAGGCCTTCACAGGGCTGATGAGGCTGGCACTTCAGGGATGCGTCATGGTTGGGTCCAGGTGCAGATCCACCATCTGATCTGGATACGGCCGGGGTCCACCTAACTTCAGTAAACGGAGAGACTAGTTGACACTTCAGGACTGCGTTGTCGTCGCGGCCAGGTGCATGTCCTTCATCGGATCTGGATACGGCCTGGATCCGGCAGACTGCGGTAAACCTCGGTATAAGCAGAGAGACAAATATTAACGTAGACGCCATTCTTCTTATGATGTAACGAGTACATCAGGATTTATAGGAAGTGTTCCCGGTTCCGGCTGGCCTAATCTATGCAGCCTAATATGGAATAATAATTTACTCTATGATTGAGTCTCTTTATAAAACTCATTGTGTGTGATATTTGTCTTGTATTGACAGTTGTCCAGTTTCCTGCCAAAGAAGTTTAATGAAGAGCTTGTCAGAGTTTATTACAGAAGAACTGATGATCAGACAGTTGAAGATAAGATGGAGGAGAAGGAGGAGATGAAGAAGAAGGAGGAGGAAGAGAAGAAGAAGTTGGAAGAGACGAAGAAGGTGGAAGAGGCTGAGAAGTGCTTTAAGAAGTGGTGTAAAGACAACTTTGGACTCCATTAATGTGTGTATGATTTATGATATCCAAAGTTTATGGCTGCAGAGTCAGTTTGTTTAAAGGTACACTGTATAATTTTAAGTATTTTATTAGCTAAAATCAATGTCCTTAATCATAAATATGTCCTCATTGGTGTAAAATTACCTCTGCCAATGATCTGACTTATCCTCGTGAGCGATGAATTTCTTATCTTTATTTACACTGGACGGGTAAGTCCATGGAGGCTTCCTTGTCATTCCGCCATCTTGAAAAACTATAATAGCAGAGAGGGACAAAAAGCACTAGCCTACCTCAACGCCTTTCCACAACGTGTTTTCGTTCAGAGCCAGCGTCACGTGACTGAAACCAGCTGAAACGGACACGGAGATCAGTGAGAGGCGTTTGTCACTGCCCCGGCACATTTGAAAGGCTGCACTGCACGGTACTTCATAATGCAGGATCATACTTATGCCGAGCCACAGGAGAAGGAATCCTCGTCGCCAAAAAAGCCTCTTCCTATTCCTCTCCCTACCGCTGAATCCCCTGATGATGATATCTAACAATGCACGTACATCGAAAAATAAATGAAGAAAGAATGAATCACTACTAATTAGCGTAGTTCATGCTTTTTACAGTCTGTGATTCATACTGTAACATTCGTTTGTTCGTTGTGTGTCAAGTTGCAGTTTATTTGAAACGAACCTCATCACCCGAAAGAAAACTCGACAAAGTGCTATTGGAAGACGTTGTCATAGCTTCTTGGTACATAACGGCGACCGTAGTTGCAACACGCATTGAAAAAGCGAGGCGCTGGAGAGCACTATTCATTTGAATGCAAAATACAATTTCACCGCTAGATGGGAGAAATAACAGTGCACCTTTAATGAATGAACTACTGAGACACTTTATTATCAAGGAGGTGGAAGATTATTTATGTCTATGCTATTGAAGAGATATACAGATTATGAAAGTATAATGGAATTTTTTTTAAATCAAGGTGTGTTCATTATATAACGGGAATTGCATTTTTATTAAGTCAGAGGAAGAAATTGTCATTGATTTATGAAGCAAAGCCAATCACGGCATTTAAAACAACAGAGCCAGTTTAATAAGAGCCGGTTATCTGGTAAATGTGGGTAAATTTCATCTCATGCGATTTCTGGGGAAATGAGTGTGAATTATGAAAACAAATGTGCTTTTAAACTTCATATTTAAGCTTTCAGTGTTTCACCACACATCAAAAATACGTCTATAGTTGAACAGTGATTCACTCTTTATTATTTATTAAATTTCATTTTGTTCAATTTTGTTGATTTTTCTTCTGCAAATATTCACTTTTTACCGTGAATGGAAAATAAATATGTGTTTAACACACTTTTGGACACAGAAACAACATTTTATGTTTGTCTTTTTTTTTTTTTTCTCAAGAATAATCTTGGAAACAAAGAAAAAAAAGGACAATATGAGCAATTAATCTGCATATTAACAAAAACTAAATTTGTTCTTTACTTCTATTTATATATTTTCGAAGAGTTGTTTCTACACCCATACCTTCTTAAAATAGTATACATTTATTCATAATATTTTATTTATTGATTACATGTCTGCACTTAATAAACATTAATTCATAGTTTTTTGGTTAGTTCTCTTAAAATTTCAAACATTTACGTTTACATTTTAAACACAATTTCTCTATTTTTATAATGAAAATAGTATGAATGCAGATTTTATGACAACTTTAACTTATAAAAGATGAAAAGTAATTTAAATTATTTAAAACTGTAAAATGATGATTTTATTATAGAGCTATTATAGTTTTAATTAATATTTTATTTTTATAATTCCAGTTTTCCTATAATTTTAGTTCAAAGTTTTAGTAATTTTACATTTTTTACATTTTAGTATTATTATTATTGTCTTTTTGTTGTGTTATGTTGCGTGTGTCAATTTGACCCGTTTAGATTTTATAGTTGTTGGAAATACTGGTTAACCTATGTTTTTTTTCTTGATATTTTGTGACTTTTTCTCATTTATCAGCATGAACATGCATGCAAAGTTTCAACATGCTGGTGTTTTTTGACATATACAAACAAAATTACTATCACCTTCGTGATGTTCGCAGGTCAATTTGACCCGCATATTTTAACGCTCTAAGGCAACTGTACGGACCCAAAATAATAACATTTCTTGGTTATACTTTGTTATTTTTTTACTACCTTATGAAGCTAAAAAATGAGGTTTTCCATACTTATTTCAATACAGAAAAATATTTTGTCAGTCACAGATGGTAAAAATTACCTATCATTTATTTTTTCAAGCTACCTGAAATAATATTAAATCTTTTTTTTTCTTGATATTTTGTGACTTTTTCGCATTTATCATCATGAATATGCATGCAAAGTTTCAACATGCTGTTTTTTTTTTGTTTTGTTTTTTTGGCATAAACAAACAAAATTACTATTACGTTTGTGATGTTCGCAGGTCAATTTGACCATAGGCAGCTATTCAAAAGCAACTGTACAGACACAAAATAAAAACATTTATTTTATGTATGTCAGGGCATCAACTCCAGTTCTAAAGTGTAAGTGTATCTAAAAGTGCTCTAACCCAAACCAAACACACTTGAAAAAGCTAAATCATGGTGTTCAGAATTAATTGCAAATTACAAATGAAAATCTTTGACAGACACAGATAGTAAAATAAGCTCTCATTTATATATTCAAGATATCTGAAATATCTTGAGACTTCGACATAGACAGCAGGAAAAATTAGCTCAGATTAATTGATTAATTGTTCAGTTATGATGTTCTAAGCAAAAAAAAAAAAAAAAAAAAGTAAAAAAAAAAAGCTATATGCAAATATATATAAATATAATGTATATTCAAATTTTGTCAAAACAAAACAGTTTTAAAAAATGGTTAAAAAACATTTTCATTAAATCATATCTTCAGATATATATTTTTTGGAATATTTGACAAATGTTGACATTAAAAGTTTACAGTTTGAACCTGAATCTTTGTTGTTTTTCATAGTGTGATTTTTGAGGAATTGTACTGAATTCAATGTGGGTCAATTTGACCCGGACCTTAAGGGGAGTGCACAGAATTCCAACATACCACGAGGGTTAAGGTTTTTAGTTTGAGTTATTTTAGTACATCAAGATAAACTAAATGAAAATGAGAAATTCAGCCTTTGGCAACTAGCTAAAATAAAATAAGATAATGTTTATTTTAATTCATGTGCAGAAAATGTTTGTTCATGGCTTTAGTTTTAGGGAACTATAATAACCTTTGGCCAGTAGTAACACCTCAAATGCACTATTTTATTTATACATTCATGTTCATTTTAATCTAAAAACTTAGTGTTGAAATATCAAGTTAATGAACATGCTCTATTTGAGTGTTTTCTCTTCATTAATAAGCACTTGTTTGCAGTTGTGGTATATGTGTGCTGTTTTGGCAGTATTTCCACAGATGATCAGATTAATTATTGTGTGATTTCCTCCTGAGACCAGCAGAGGACTCGACTACTCTGTGCTTTCATTCCCCTGATTCATTCTTTCACATCAGTTTCAGTTCAGTTTGCATTTGTTGGTTAAAGGCAACAGTCTTCTGAGTCTTGATGAATGAAGGATAAAGCTACAATAGAGGCCTGTAAAAATCCCTTCATAGAGCCTTTACACACAGCCAGTGCTTTTGAGTTTGTGTCTATGTGAATATATTGATGTTTCTGAATTGTGCTCAGCATAAATATGGAAGTTTGGGGTTATTTCTTTCATTCGTGTACAAAACACAAAAACAGGCATAATTCAAAATTTCAAACACTCAAAATCATTCTGAAATTGGACATTGAATTTAAAACAGTGCTTTAAAACCTTTTAGCAGCTCAGCATGAAGCATTTCTCCATTGTTGAGATTCATACAGTAAATTCCGCAGTGTTAAATTAACACTGCTCAGAGCACATATGGTCCCACTCTACATGGTGTTAAAGTAACACTGAAGCAGTGTTAAAGTTAATGAGACAATTAAGTGATTAATTGAGTGATGATTGAGCATTATTGAAGACACCTGATGATAACAAGCAGAATCACTAAAGGAGAAAATCTCAAATTGTAAGCCACCGGAATGGTGATGGGTGTTTGCTTTAGTTGGGCTCTTGACTCTTAAATTATTAACTTTAATTTTTGTTTGTCTTGCTGTATCTGACTTAAAACTGCCAGATGAACAAAGAAAAAAAGTGATCTGATGGTGTTGGTTATGTTATGACAAGCATCATTTGAACTTTATGTTTTTGATTTATGTTGTTGGTTACAGCATAACTGTGATTCTGCATAAATATCCGGAATTTTAGATATAATATAAAGGATTTCTTAACCCCCTGAGGTCGGCTATCGCGCCGGCGCGATAGGCTCGTTTTTTTCCGTATGAGTGCAAAAAAATAATAAAATAAAAATATTTATTTTTATCTTATATGCTTGTGTTGTACATCAATCGATCCTGTTTAGTGTGTATTTTTTTTGTGTATGCTCATAATAAAAACAAAGTGTTGTGCTTTTCGCCAAATAAAGAAAAATAAACATGATGCGAGTTCTGCCTACTCTCCGTCAGTGAAGTCAATTCTGAAACGCATCCGAAAATGAACTGTAACTCAGCGAATACTCAGTCAAACAGGCATACAGTCACACAGGCATGAAGCTTGAATTATCTTCTTTTAAATTAAGTAATTTTTTATAAAAAACAAATATTCACAGTTTATGTAATATGTATGCAAAGAGAGAGATGTCAGTCGTTCTCATCTCAGCTAATTAAGTTTTAATGTGCTCCGCCCACGGAGAGCGCGCGCTATTCAAACGCAAATGTGAGGCGATCCAAACAAACCTGTGAAACGCCCACATCAGCTGGATAACACGCGCGAGTTCACTTTCAGACTTATGTACTTTACGATGCTGTGAGGAATAATACTATCTTGATAATAATCAGTGGCGGATCTAGAAAATTTTACATGGGGGGGCAAAGGGGTGGCAAGAGGTCTTGGCAGGGTGGCAGGGGTTGACGGTACATGGGAATCCCTATATATGAATTGCTTTAACAAAACAAACACAAAAACACTTTTTAACTAGTTATTGTTTAATCATGCCCTTACACACTACAACGGTTTTTAATTCACAACAGGAATGGCTGGTTTCATTGTGATATCTGAGAGGAATTGGATTTAATAAGACTGCTTAGCTAATCAAATGATCGATCTCCTAACTGGCACTGTATTGTGAGTTGTAACGTAATGTCGGTGTAACGGCACCCATCAGTAAAATTATGGATTATGGGGCGGTTCTAAGGGCATTGGATATTCGGTGCTTCAGCCCAAATTGGGTATTTTTATTTAAAGGAATTAATTAATTATAAAAGCGATTTAAGGGAATAAAGAAAAAGAAAGTCTTGTTGTATTAGTGAAATAATAACTATTTGCAACTTATTTTTTATTTTTAATTATACATGCATTCTCTCTAAATGAATCAAGGAAATTATAGCATAGTTTCAATTCAAAAAGGCAAAATTGAATAAAAAAAGAAAGAAAAAAAAGTTGAGTAATTTGCGTCACCCCTAGTGTCGGTAGTTGAACTTTTCTATTGTAAAACAGTCAAATATAACAAATTTATCTACTTACATTTTACCAGGCATTCGTTAACTTCTTTAACGTTAATCATTTTGATATTGATGAGCTAGACTGCTGAACTTTTAGTCTTCCTAACAACAAACAGAGCGTTGCGTAATGTAGTGCATCAGAGCAGCATCAATAATAATATCAAGTGGATCTCTTATTTGCATCTTAAGTTTATTGCCAATAATAATGACAGGTTTGGAGTCAAAAGCGAACGTGAACTCGGTGAGCTCGCGCAAAACACATCTTCAGCACAGAGACTCATTGAAACCCCTCTGATTGGCCGATGTGATCAACAGACATGTCTCTGATTGGCTACAATGCTCAACGCTGCAAAAGCACGTCAAAAGTACCTTTATACGGAAGCCCTAAGAGGCCATGGATTGTTATTTTTTTCTATCTTGTTTTCTCGTGATCTCGAGATAACAAAAGTTGTTTTCATTTTTTTCTATCTTGTTTTCTCGTGATCTCGAGATAACAAAAGTTGTTTTCTCGTGATCACGACTTAATTTTCTCGTTATCTCGAGATAACAAAAGTTGTTTTCTCGTGATCACAACTTAATTTCTAATATATGATCTCGACTTAAAACCGTTTTCTCACGCCATCATGTGTATCGCGATTCGCGAGAAAATCTCGCTCCTTCTGAATGTTGTGTATATCATGATGTAGCCTAGCCTACGTGCGAGCTGGCTTCTTTGATTTTGAAATCTACTTCATAAAAAGCCCGCAGAAGAGATTAATTTTATAACTGCTTTGAGAGAGAGAGAGGTGTCCCAGAGGAGAACCTGGCCAGACTGAACTGAACCTCTCTGACCATTTCTCGGGTCAGCCGCAAAAAAACATTAATCTGCATCTTTCAAACATAATTCTGGTAGACATGCAGACGTCCAGGTCCCTGAAGTTGGCTGGCAATGAAACTGACTACACGTTCAGGGTAGCTATATTGTCTTCTACGATAAAGTTGCAGACCATGACAGCCTCCTTCTAAGTGTCGGACACTAATGTGGAAGTCGTCAATCACTGACAGACAACTATTTCATTTTGAGTGAGCCCGTTATCAAAGTAAAAGCGAATGCGATCATCCATGATGCTGCTTTATTCTGCTTTTGGTTAAACTGTTCTTGCCGACTACGCAGAAAAAAAACAAGTCGTGATCACGAGAAAACAACTTTTGTTATCTCGAGATAACGAGAAAATTAAGTCGTGATCACGAGAAAACAACTTTTTTTATCTCGAGATCACGAGAAAATTAAGTCATTATCACGAGAAAACAACAGAGAAAAAAATATATAATCCATGGCCTCTTAGGGCTTCCGTACCTTTATGCAAAGGGAAAAATATAAATAAAAATGTAATATGCACTGTTCATGATTAGGTAATCGCGGCCGCTGTAATCTTATTCACATTTGTTTTTCTGATTAATTGTTTTGCTCTATGAGAAAGACAATTTAACAAAATATTCGGGGCTTTTAAAAACATTCGGGTCTTAAGCATGGTCTTAAGCCCCCTTAGCCCAGCCCTAGCGCCGCCCCTCAATATTTTATATTTTTTATTAAGCTGTTCTTGTCTTTACAAAATAAGACTAATCAAAGGGAAGAATGCTCTTACAAATCACGAGGGAGCGATTTTTGACCGCTGATTTTGGCTAACGTACAGACCCGCTGTTTTTGCTGATGCTGAATCGTCTTTAGCATACAACACATTCATTACAAATGTAACTGTAAGTTAAACGTGTGTTTAAACTACACCTGGGGAAACTCACTTCACCTTCAGAGGCTCTGTCCGGGGCAGCTCAGTCTAGTCGAGTTGCAGGGCCACCGCACCGCAGCAGACTCGCTGTGTGTGAGCTAGACTGAGCGAACGCCGCTCTGCACGTTTGAATCAGGGATGTAACTAAGTATTTGAGGGGCAGGGGGGAGGGGCGAATAATACATTTAAAATAAAAAATTAAATTGTTCACTTTTGGTAAATGTATTAGACATAGTGGCGGGTTGTTTTTGTAAGTACAGTTTTTGGATCATCAAAGTTAGGGGGGCAGCTGGGAGGGCAAGGCTCCAGAGTGGGGGGGCACCTGCCCCCCCTTGCCCCCCTGTAGATCCGCCCATGATAATAATCCTGCAAAAATTTACCTCAGAAGTTCTGGAAGTATCATTTCGAGGAGCAAACGGATCCCGCTGAGGAATTAGGTCAGTTCTGTTTGCTTTGTTCTAATCGGAATGAATGAACGCAAAGATGCGTGCTGTTGTGGAGCTACTACAGCTGGCAAAAATACTGTTTTAATATGAATCGCGAATACAAAGAAAGATTACACTGGAAATATTGTTACAATTTTAAATGTTGTTGTAATTGTATAACCTTAAAAAAAAAAAAAAAAAAAAAAATATATATATATATATATATATATATATATATATATATATATATATATATATATATATATATATATATAAGGATAGATGTAAACAAAATCTTAAAAGGTCATTATGAACCTTCTCTTTAAATAATTTTATTATGCTTTATTAGTGACACATTTGGGAAGAGAATATATTCCAAATCTGAAAATACAGTATGAGAACAATTAACTGCACAATTACTAGAAATGTTTACCTTGGATATTGTACAATTTGCAAGCAAAATTTGTGGAAAAAACAACAAACCAGTTATATATTGTCCTTGCATTCTTGTGGCTGAGTCACACACCTGAATGAAAGGCTCATTACGTATGCAGCCTCATTATGCGGGCCCCATTGACTCCGCAGGTGCGAATCACGCCCATCCGCATATGGCCTTTCCAAACAAAAAGTGTTTTACAAGATTTAAATCAATGTATTGTGTTATGTGAATGATTAGGCAGGATGATTTTCACATAATTTTGAAGAAAACATTCTAGGCAACGTCATCCATTAGTCAAAAGTCTTATTTACATATATTTAGAATGTGTTTTATGGCCTTATTTCAGAAACTTTAGTTTTTTGTTTTTGAAAAAAACATGCATAAACATTATTCTATCAAAAATACAAACATGTACATGCAAGTTGTTCACATATTATGGTAGCCCTGTTTGTGCTAAATAGAGTGAATTTACACCTTTGCCATTAATATGTTTATAAGCAACTGAAAAAAGCACAAATGTCAGGGCATGTCAGAACATCTCAAGGACCCCAAAAACCCCTCAGACCCCAGAGACTTAAAAGGTTTTAAAAAAAAACACTTTTATTAATGCACACACAGACATAAAGATTCAGTCTATGCATCTCAACAATGGTGACAATTCAGATCATAATTTATTCATACCGCAATGCATGATGGGAGCCATTAATGAGTTGTGATTGGTGGCAGCCACTGCAACATGCTTTATTATTGTCACCATTGTTGAGATTCACAGGCTGATTATTGATGTCTGTGTTTCTAAATTAATACATTTGAAAGTGTTATGATCAGAATGATGTTTATTAAATATATTGGATTATAAGAAAAATGCTGATAATCATATACTGTAGAATCACAGAGCCGCTGCTAACAAGTTACACCAAACTATCTCAATAAATTTTGTTTTTCAGATCACAGCATGATTATGTCAAAACATAACCAACACTATCAGATAACACTTTTTCTTTGTTCATTTGACTGTTATAAATCAATAACAGCAGACAAACAAAGTCTAAAGTTAATAATATACAGTAATGGTCAAGAGCCCAACTAAAGCAAACACTGATCACCATAATGGTGGCTTACAATTTGTGATTTTCTCCTTCAGTGATTCTGCTTGTTATCATCAGGTGTCTTCAATAATGCTCAATCATCACTCAATTAATCACTTAATTGTCTCATTAACTTTAACACTGCTTCAGTGTTACTTTAACACCATGTAGAGTGGGACCATATGTGCTCTGAGCAGTGTTAATTTAACACTGGGGAATTTACTGTGTATGCTGATTCTTGATGTCTGAATTTATCTTTATAGTAGGGCTGTGCGATATATATCGTGAGATTGTTATGCGCATCTCGTCAGTAAAGCCGGTTCCTTGATTAGTAGTAAATCGCCATCACCTGCTTTCAGATGAAGCGGCATTTAGGGCTGAGGAGATAATTAAGTGATTAATTTAGTGATGATTGAGCATTATTGAAGACACCTGATGTTAACAAGCAGAATCACTGAAGGAGCAAATCACAAATTGTAAGTTACCATTAAGGTGATGGGTGTTTGCTTTAGTTGGGCTCTAGACCATTATATGTTTACTTTAATATTTACTGTTGTTTGTCTGCTGTTATTGATTTATAACAGTTAAATGAACAAAGTAAAATGTTATCTATCTTATAGTGTTGGTTATGTTTAAACATAATCATGCTGTGATCTGAAAAAGGAAATTTATTGAGATAGTTTGGTTTATCTTGTTAGCAGCAGTTTAGTGATTCTTCAGCTTATGATTATCAGTACTTTACTTATAATTCTAAATATTTAATAAACCTTGTTCTGATCAAAAGATGTCTATGTAATTTACTTTTCCTAATTGAATATTCTGCTCCTCACCATTGTTGAGATGCATAGACTGAATCTTGACATCTGTGTGTGCCTAAAAGAATGATTTTTTTTTTAAGCAACTTTTAAGAAATCCTTTATATTACATCAAAAATGCTGGGCATTTATGCAGATTCACTAACCAACAACATAAATCGAAGTCTGAAAGAAGGATTTTAATGAGTTCAGTGATCAAGTTCAAATGATGATTGTCATAATATAACCTACACCATCAGATCACTTTTTCTTTCTTTGTTTATCTGTCAGTTTTAACTCAGATACAGCAGCCAAATAAAATCTAAAGTACACATATAATGGTCTAGAGCCCAACTAAAGCAAACACCCATCACCTTAATGGTAACTTACAATTTGTGATTTTCTCCTTCAGTGATTCTGCTTGTTAACATCAGGAGTCTTCAATACTGTTCAATCATTACTAAATTAATCACTTAATTATCTCATTAACTTAAACACTCTTGAGTGTGGACTCATACACTCCCAGGAGTGTTAATTTAACACTGGAGTTTTTGCTGTGCACAAAGAGCCGTAGTTAACTGACAAGCTGAGCAATATCGCATTAAGTATCGCTGGCGATACGTCCGCGATATTAATGCGATATGGCTCAGCTTGTCAGTTAATTACGGCTCTTTGTAGTAAATGCCGCTCCATCTGAAAGCAGGTGATGGTGATTTACTACTAATCAAGGAACCGGCTTTACTGACGAGATGCGCATAACAATCTCACGATATATATCGCACAGCCCTAAAAAGACAGCCTCTGCTAAGTAATTTTATTTTATTTTTGTAAAAAAAAAAGTGTTTTTTTTTTTTTTTTTTTTAAAGGTTTTAATGATACCTTAATCATTTAAGGTAGATTTTAACTTATCACTATATTTGAGTAGCCTTGAAATAAAGGAAATAAAAGTTTTGTAAGTCAATTTACTGATATTAAATCACTATAACACAGCAAAAACTCCAGTGTTAAATGAACTTTCCTGGGAGTTTATTTGGCTCCAGACTCAAGAGTGTTAAAGTGTTAAAATATGAGTGTTAAATTAACAATCAAGAGTGTTAAAGTTAATGAGCTAATTAAGTGATTCATTGAGTGATGATTGAGCAATATTGAAGACACCTGATGTTAACAAGCAGAATCGCTGAAGGAGAAAATCTATTTTTTTTAAGACACCATTGTGGTGATCAGTGTTTGCTTTAGTTGGTCTTTTGACCCTTAAACTGTTAACATTAGGTTTTGTTTGGCTGTTATGTCTGAGTTATAATGGTTAGATGAACAAAGAGATAAGTTGATCAGATGGTGTTGGTTATGTTTTGACATAATCATAATTTGACCTGAATCACTGAACTCATTTAAAGTCTAATCTCTGAATTAAATGTGTATTGTTGATTACAGCATCACTGTGATTCTACAGCATAAGATCCAGAATTTTTGAAATAATCTAAAGGATTTCTTAAAAGTTGTTCTGATAAAACAAATCTTCCTTTTAGGCACACACAGACATCAAGATTCAGTGTATGAATCTCAACTATGGTGACAAACAGAATATTCAATTAGGGAAAGGAAATTGGTAAAACAATTCAGATCATAATTTATTCATACCGCAATGCATGATGGGAGCCATGAATGAGTTTTGATTGGTGGCACCCAGAATGCACTGCAACATGCTTTATTATTGTCACCATTGTTGAGATTCACAGGCTGATTATTGATGTCTGTGTTTCTTCATAAAGTAAATTTCAATGTCTTTTGATCAGAACAACTTTTAAGAATTTTTGGATTACAATGAAAATGCTGAAAATCTTTTGCTGTAGAATCACAGTGATGCTGTAATCAACAATATACATTTAAGCCTGAGATTAGATTCTAATGAGTTCAGTGATTCAGGTTAACCCTCACAACCTTTTTTTGGACAAATGTGGGCAAAATAATTTGTATTCATTTTTTAAAAATACTTTCCTTAATCTGAGCGGTACAATACTTGGCAACTTTTCCTAAGTTTGCCACCTGAACACACACAAAAAAAATTGACTCGATTCAAGAATGTTAAGTGGGTGAAAAAAAAACCTCCTTAATCTCGTGTTTGTGGACAAAAATGGGCACCCATAGGAATGAATGGGAAAAACTGTAATTCAGAGCATTTTTTTGGGGGGAGTCAAAAAAAAAATCAATAGATCCAACACAATGCATATCATACATACACACAAATGAAGGGGTGATCCTGTACAACAATCTCATTGTGGCAAACACTCACACTCACACACACACACACACACAAACACACACAAACACACAGACACACACTAAGAAAGCATTCAATGAGCCAATAACAGAGCCGTTCTTTTTTTTTTTTTTTTTATAAAAAGTCACTCACACATATAAAAACAAAGAATTGAATGAGCCAATGACTGAATTTTTATTTTATTTTCTAAAATCACCTGTGCACACGCACACACAAACACACACATGCGCACAAGTGCATGAACACATTATAACTATGATTATTGTTTGTTCTTACCTGTTTATTCTTACTTAACACTTACTTTTTTGAGTTATTGTTATTTATTCTTACCTGTTGGGTACCAATTAGCTTTTTGAGTTATTGAAATTTGATGTTTTGAAATACTTTGTATTTTCCTTATAGCATCATATTTGATGGGTCATATTTGTCTAAGCATATTTTGGTATCTTTGTACAGTCTCACCTAACAAAGATATATATATATATATAATATATAATATATATATAATTTTAACTTGTGATAAAGTAAAAAAACTTGGTGGTTAAATTCATAAGAACAGTGTTTTATAGAGTTATAGAGCCTACATGCAGCCCTTTAGTAGAGCCATCTAGTGGCTAATGATATTATTTTATTTTATTTTATTTTTGTTAATTTTTTACCAACATAAGACACCAGATGTCACCAAAGTCATTTATTCTTACCAGTTTTGTACCAATACATTTTTTTTATATTTTTAAATTTGATGTTTTTTGTTTAAAATAAACAATAAATGATCTACTACTTATTTGTCATATTTGGTCATATTTGTCTAAGCATATTTAGCATTTTTGTATTGTCTCACCTAACACAGATATATATATATATTTTAAATTACAGTTTTAACTTGTGATAAAGTCAAAAAATTACATTTATTATAACATTTTTAGAGAGTTCAGCCTATATGCAACCATTGAGTACTAAAGCCATATTTACTATTGAAATAATTGATATTATTGCTTTTTTGTAAAAATTTTTACCAACATCAGACACCAGATGTCACCAAAGTCACCACATTTTTTGAGTTTTAGCTGTCTGAATTTAATGAAATGATGTTTTTTACTGAAGTTAAAGAAATATTAAATATAACATAAAAATAAGCATATTTTAAATATAAAATATGGTATTATTAATTTAAATAAATTCAAAAATACCCCCAAAATAAAAAAAAAAACACCATAAATTGATAGTTTTTATTTTATCGAAGATAGTGATATAACATTTATTTAAAAAAAATTGTTGGATCACACCTTAGACCCCCGTGCCCACATTTGTCCACATTTACGGAATTAAGGGCTGTAATGTGAATAGGGTTTGAGGGTTAAATTATGATTATGTCAAAACATAACCAACACCACCTGATCAACTTTTCTCTTTGTTCATCTGGCAGTTATAGCTCAGATACTACAGCCAAACAAAATCTAAAGTTAATGATTTAAGGGTCAAGAGCCCAACTAAAGCAAACACTGATCGCTATAACGGTGGCTTACAATTTGTGATTTTCTCCTTCCGTGATTCTGCTTGTTAACATCAGGTGTCTTCAATAATGCTCAATCATCACTCAATGAATCACTTAATTAGCTCATTAACTTCAACACTCTTGAGTGTTAATTTAACACTCATATTTTAACACTTTAACACTCTTGAGTCTGGAGTCATATAAACTCCCAGGAGAGTTCAATTAACACTGGAGTTTTTGCTGTTGGACCTCAAGGTACATGTATGTAACTTTTTGAGGATCAAAAAGCATTAAAAGTTACATATATGTACCGTTTCTTTTAAAGGTTAAGGTACAATATTGTACCCTTGACGGTACAGCCCCAGTGACAAGCCATTGTACCCCTAAAGGTACAATTATGTACTTTATTTTCTGAGAGTGTATGTAGAGCCAGCCCTGATTGGCTGCTTGAATCTCAATTTAAAAGAACGTCCAGTTCGCGGTCTTTCTTTCTTTTGGCCATCGGTGGAGAAGAAGTCATAGCACGGTTACTCATGGTTCTTACAGGGCTTTCAACCGAGGAGGTCCTTCAGAAAATATCAGAAGCAGGCATAGAAGTAACCGGCGTCGAGATGAAAGGAGATAAAATGGACTTTCAGGCAAATGATATTTACTCAGATGATAATAATTTATATGTCACAGTTTGACATTGAGTTTAAAATGAAATGTTGGAAAATGTGAAAATGAAAAGGATTTAATAAATTCTGATTTTAATTCAGTGTGTGTGTAATATATACATATCATTATAGTCAACGATTGTACCGTCAAAGCCAATTTTGTACCATTTTTGAAGGGTCCATTTTTGTACTGTTAAATAAAGGTACAAAATTGTCACCACAGGTACAAGACTGGTCTCTTAAGGTACAAATCACAAGGGTACAAATATGTACCCTATGCCAAGGGTACAATATTGTACCCTTGAGGGTACAGCCCCAGTGACAAGCCATTGTACCCCTAAAGGTACAATTATGTACTTTATTTTCTGAGAGTGCAGGCAACTGGAAGTTGAAGTACATTGCTTTGACCAACAGTGGTAATTAACACATTAATTTGCACTTTTAGTTAATAAAATAAGTTATTAAGGAATTAATACATTATGACACATTTAATTAATAACAATTCATATATTACTTAATCTATTAATCATTTAGAATCTTTATTAGTTGCTGATGCAGTAATCATTAATTAATGGTTTAGTTCTTCATAAGTCATACATTAACACATGATTATCAGTGCATTAGTTAAGCATGAATTAATGCAGATTAGTGCACCCGTATTGTAAAGTGTTACCATTTATTTATTTAATTTTTCAGTTTGAGGTAGATTTCAGTACACTGTTAGACCTTACCGGGTTTTTTTACAGTAAAATACTGGCAACATTGTTGCCAGTAATTTACCGTTAATTGTACAGTTCTTTACTGTAATCTACAGTATGTTACTGTAAAAATGCACTAAAACTCGAGTTAACTAATTTCACTTGCAGAAACCGGCTGCCTTAAATTGACCAACTATCATTTAAATGTATTAACTAAAATTTATAATGCATTAATAACGTGAGCAAAGTATTACTGTGAACTTATTTCATTTGAAACCACAACAAAACTTTTGTAAATAAAGAGATTTCCACTGGACCAGCAACCCGCCTGTTAAATAAAGCAACATGCAGCAAATCATCAATGTTTGTAGATCTTCTCCTGGACTGAAGCACAGGCTCTACTCTTCTGCACAATGGTGACCCAAAAAATACATTTTACAGTAAACTACTGGCAACAGTGTTGCCAGTATATATCTGTTTTTTAACTTACAGTTTATTACTGTTAAAATACATTTTGTGGGTGTGTCTTTTTATCTTACACTGTTAACCCTTTCAACCCCACAGGGAAATCCACACTACAAAGAGTAAAAGTAACATTGAGACTAGGGCTGTGCGATATATATCGTGAGATTGTTATGCGCATCTCGTCAGTAAAGCCGGTTCCTTGATTAGTAGTAAATCACCATCACCTGCTTTCAGATGGAGCGGCATTTAGGGCTGAGGAGATAATTAAGTGATTAATTTAGTGATGATTGAGCATTATTGAAGACACCTGATGTTAACAAGCAGACTCACTGAAGAAGAAAATCACAAATTGTAAGTTACCATTAAGGTGATGGGTGTTTGCTTTAGTTGGGCTCTAGACCATTACATGTTTACTTTAATATTTACTGTTGTTTGTCTGCTGTTATTGATTTATAACAGTTAAATGAACAAAGTAAAATGTTATCTATCTTATAGTGTTGGTTATGTTTTGACATAATCATGCTGTGATTTGAAAAAGGAAACTTATTGAGATAGATTGGTTTAACTTGTTAGCAGCAGTTTAGTGATTCTTCAGCCTATGATTATCAGTATTTTACTTACAATTCTAAATATTTAATAAACATTGTTCTGATCAAAAGACATTCAGATAAATTCATTTAAAACACAGACATCAATAATCAGCCTGTGAATCTCAACAATGGTGACAATAATAAAGCATGTTGCAGTGGCTGCCACCAATCACAACTCATTAATGGCTCCCATCATGCATTGCGGTATGAATAAATTATGATCTGAATTGTCTATGTAATTTACTTTTCCTAATTGAATATTCTGCTACTCACCATTGTTGAGATGCATAGACTGAATCTTGACATCTGTGTGTGCCTAAAAGAATGATTTTTTTTAACAACTTTTAAGAAATCCTTTATATTATATCAAAAATTCTGGGCATTTATGCAGATTCACTAACCAACAACATAAATCGAAGTCAGAAAGAAGGATTTTAATGAGTTCAGTGATCAAGTTCAAATGATGATTGTCATAATATAACCTACACCATCAGATCACTTTTTTTTTCTTTGTTTATCTGTCAGTTATAACTCAGATACAGCAGCCAAATAAAATCTAAAGTAAACATATAATGGTCTAGAGCCCAACTAAAGCAAACACCCATCACCTTAATGGTAACTTACAATTTGTGATTTTCTCCTTCAGTGATTCTGCTTGTTAACATCAGGTGTCTTCAATAATGTTCAATCATCACTAAATTAATCACTTAATTATCTCATTAACTTAAACACTCTTGAGTGTGGACTCATACACTCCCAGGAGTGTTAATTTAACACTGGAGTTTTTGCTGTGAAAGAGCCGTAGTTAACTGACAAGCTGAGCCATATCGCATTAAGTATCGCTGGCGATACGTCCGCGATATTAATGCGATATGGCTCAGCTTGTCAGTTAATTACGGCTCTTTGTAGTAAATGCCGCTTCATCTGAAAGCAGGTGATGGTGATTTACTACTAATCAAGGAACCGGCTTTACTGACGAGATGCGCATAACAATCTCACGATATATATCGCACAGCCCTAATTGAGACAGTGTTGCAGTGAGATAATTAAGTGAATATGTAAGTGATTGTTGAGCATTAGTGATGAACACCTGCTGTTAGAACAGAAAATAGAGAAACACAAGACCTACAACTGACTTCCAGCCATTACACATTATTACACTTATTATTAACCAGTATGACTTTATTTCATACATCTACACAAGTTGTTATTAAGATGTTTAATTGAAAATGTTGAAGTTACCATTATAGAGATCAGTGTTTGCGTTAGTTGGGATGCTGATGCTAAAACATTAGTTTTTCTTTTGCTGCTTGAGCTGTGTTGTTGCAAGTCACACTTGTGCACACACACAGTTTATGAATGATTGCGGTTATAATGATTATGATGATGAAATCATCATATTGCCTGTTCTTTCACTAAGGAATTCATTCTCAATTAAAAGTGTTACATTACCACCACTGTGAAACCACAACAATAAATTACAATGATTCATTTTTTTAACACATCATGCATAACCAGAGAAACAGAGCTACAATGTCTTTTAGAAACAAAGAGATATCACAATTTAGCACATGAATCTCAACAATGGTGGCAATATATATTTTTTTATTCATGCAGCAGTGCATGCTGGGAGTTTTATATTATCCTGGAACCCAGCATGCACTGCGACATGAAACTTTTGATTGTCACCATTGTTGAGATTCATGTGCTGATTGTTGATGTCTGTGTGTGTCTGAGTCAAGCAGGAGTTTTTTAATGCACTATATGATTACGATATTTTTCAGAAGACCTTATTACAGAAGTATTGTATTTATGTTGTAGATTTACAGATATATGCTAAATATGAAATACCCATAAATTCAAAGAATAAATACAGAAAAGATCAGAGAATCAGACATGTCCAGGATGATTGTGACATTATTACAAAAGCCAAAAACACCTGATCATCTTCCTCTTGACTCTTTCTTGTCATAACAAATGTGTTTTATAAACTCACTGTTACAGCAGTCAGAGAGAGATGAATGGTAAGTAGTCAAGGGACAAGTGACCAACTAAAGCAAATACTGATCTCCATCATGGTGACAACAAACTTTATTATTAACTAAATCTCTGTTAATTCTCAACAAGAACTTTTGTACATGTATGAAATAAATAATGGTAAACTGGTTTCACACTCAGTGTTCCTGGAAGTCAATTGTAGTTTTTGTGTTTCTCTTTTTTTCTGTTCTTGTTTCTCTGTCCTTCAGTGATTCTGCTTATCAGGTGTTCATCATTGTCTCAATTCACTCACTTCTTTTCATTCACTTTGTCAAGAGGACTTTATTAGTGAACTAATGTAGGGAATAGTGAATGAGGGTATAGGGTGTGATTGTGAAAACAGCCTCTGAGTGCCGATTTTGAGCACTGTTAATTCACAGTATATTCCTGTAGGCTAGTGTTGTTTTCTACGGTATATTACTGTTTTAATGGAAAATGGTATGATATTGTCAGAATTTGGCCTTTTCTTACAGCAAGGGTTAACAGTGTAGATAGCGAGATAATGTGAATAAAGAAAGAACAAGGAAATGATACATCAGCTTGCTGTTCCGCCATTGTTTTACTCATCCTCATTTTGAAATGAATTTATGCATTAAAATAAATAAAATGTTCAATGATTTACTATAAAGATTATTAGAATTCATTAATATTCAGCAGATTTTTAAGTGCAACATCAAATTAATACAGTAAGTGGATTAATGAATGTGTTATAAACATATGATTCTTTGCTACTTTGAGTAAAACTCACTGTTTTAAACAATTTTGTGATTTTTGCTGTAACTGAAACAATGATTCACTTGTCAAACTAAGTTGAGTTGTTTGTTAAATGCAGCTAATACAAATTTTTGCATACAGATTGTTGTGTGGTGTGACATCATATGGCGTGACACCATGTAATTTGGTGTGACATTCAGAATTTTGAAAGATATTAAGGCTTTTTGGTTATTAATCATAAAATCATCAATGTGACAGATGGGGAATAGTGCCAGCAAAGGTTACAAGCATTTTGGTACTTTTATAACAAGGTATTCCCAAATTAATTTGAAGTATATTGAAAGATTACAAGTAAACGTCTTTCTATGCCAAGTCAACACGTTGATCTCACAGTGATCTCTCCATATGACCACAATGTGAGTTCACAGTGAGCTAAAAGTGTAACCGCACAGTGCACTCACTGTGTGCTCATATTATGGACACGATGTGAGTCACCCCAGCTAGAAATGTTATTGGACATGGATGGACACAAATTGTAAGTTACCATTAAGGTGATGGGTGTTTGCTTTAGTTGGGCTCTAGACCATAATATGATTACTTTAATATTTACTGTTGTTTGACTGCTGTTATTGATTTATAACAGTTAAATTAACAAAGTAAAATGTTATCTTATAGTGTTGGTTATGTTTTGACATAATCATGCTGTGATCTGATAAAGGAAACTTATTGAGGTAGTTTGGTTTAACTTGTTAGCTGCAGTTTAGTGATTCTTCAGCCTATGATTATCAGTACTTTACTTATTATTCAAAATATTTTATAAACATTGTTCTGATCAAAATACATTTAGATAAATTATTTTAAAACACAGACATCAATAATCTGCCTGTGAATCTCAACAATGGTGACAGTAATAAAGCATGTTACAGTGGCTGCCACCAATCACAACTCATTAATGGCTCCCATCATGCATTGCGGTATGAATAAATTATGATCTGAATTGTCTATGTAATTTACTTTTCCTAATTGAATATTCTGTTCCTGACCATTGTTGAGATGCATAGACTGAATCTTGACATCTGTGTGTGCCTAAAAGAATGATTTTTTATTTTTAACAACTTTTAAGAAATCCTTTATATTATATAAAAAATTCTGGGCATTTATGCAGATTCACTAACCAACAACATAAATCGAAGTCAGAAAGAAGGATTTTAATGAGTTCAGTGATCAAGTTCAAATGATGATTGTCATAACATAACCAACACCATCAGATCATGCCGCTTCATCTGAAAGCAGGTGATGGCGATTTACTACTAATCAAGGAACCGGCTTTACTGACGAGATGCGCATAACAATCTCACGATTTAAATCGGCCAGTTCTAGTCATGACCAAAGAGCCCAACTACAGCAAACACTGACCTCTACAATGGTGACCAAACCAAACTCTTCAAACAAACTTCAACATGTAAACCTCTTAAACATAATTTCTAAACATCGAAACTTCCCGCTATAACTGTCTAAGAATGTTAGGGGGGATAATGTTCTATCAATGTCATCACTAAACATGTTTGAAATGTTTATAGAGAGTGTTATCCTACCTTTTAGGAGAACATTCTGGTTACAAAAATAAAATTAGCTACAGAAAATATTACAAGAACATAACATAATGCTCTCAAAACATTCATAGAACAATAACATTTCTAGCTGGGATGAGCTCATATTGTGGTCATAGTTTGAGCACACAGTGAGAGCGCTGTGAGGTTACACTTTTAGATCACTGTGAACTCAGATTGCTGACGTTGTGACCACATGGTGACATCACTGTGAGATCATAGTGTTGACTGGGTGAGTGATGATAAAGTAAAATAATGCAAAATGTAACATATTTGCACATAAGAAATGCTATACTTTTATATAGTAATGATAAAGAATCAGGATAAATTTACTTAAATTATCACATTATACCCCTTTTTAATTTAATACACAATAACATTCATGTCACACCATATGACATTTTTAGTCACTAAGACAGTAAACTAGTGAATAAATGTAAATTTTAGGACAAAATCTACAATACCACATATATATTTGGAAATATAAGAGTTGGTAGAATATAACCCAATGAGTTCCATGACTTACATTTGAGATTTTTTTAAAAAACTTTTTTTTAGCCAAATATGTCAACCACCCATATATATATATATATATATATATATATATATATATATATATATATATATATATATATATATATATATTAAATAGAAAAATGCCTTTAATCTCTGATGCAAATGTTTGAATATTGAATAATGTGGAATGTCTTCTGCTTTGTGTTCAGAACAGAGGAATTGTAAAGTGACAAAGACATGAAGGAAAGATAAAGATCAGCTGATTTTATTATGTCACAGATCCAGTGTCCTCACAGCTTCATCTCTGTATCTGATCTAAAATATGGATATCAGTGTCCTGCATGACTGACAGTGTTTGCATGTTTCCTCAAAAATACATTAATTTCCATACAGTGAGCAGCGGATCAGACAAACCTTTCTCTATCAAACTACTGATGGCACGCAATGCATATGTATTAATCAAATCTGGATGTTGTAGAAATCCCCAGAGTTAAATATAACATCTCTCTGCTTTGCAGCTTTTATTTGTGTTTTATGTGTTGTTATGCAGGTATTATGTCATATTATCTCTCTGGTTGTTCTGGAAAGCACTTTGGTCTGCCTAGTGGCTGTTGTGAATGTGCTATAGAAATAAAATGAACTTGAACTTGAACTGTGTTTATATGGGAACTAACAGCAGTGTTTTAAAGTAAGTTAGAGTTAATCAGATGATTAAGTGATTAATTGAGTGATGATTGAACATTGAAGACACCTGATGATGCTTTCCTACTACAGATCAAACATTCTGAATTTTAATTTTAAATATAATGTAGGGAAAATAAATCTATAAAGTAGGGCTGTGCGATATATATCGTGAGATTGTTATGCGCATCTCGTCAGTAAAGCCGGTTCCTTGATTAGTAGTAAATCGCCATCACCTGCTTTCAGATGGAGCGGCATTTACTACAAAGAGCCGTAATTAACTGACAAGCTGAGCCATATCGCATTAATATCGCGGACGTATCGCCAGCGATACTTAATGCGATATGGCTCAGCTTGTCAGTTAACTACGGCTCTTTGTACACAGCAAAAACTACAGTGTTAAATTAACACTCCTGGGAGTGTATGAGTCCACACTCAAGAGTGTTTAAGTTAATGAGATAATTAAGTGATTAATTTAGTAATGATTGAACAGTATTGAAGACTCCTGATGTTAACAAGCAGAATCACTGAAGGAGAAAATCACAAATTGTAAGTTACCATTAAGGTGATGGGTGTTTGCTTTAGTTGGGCTCTAGACCATTATATGTGTACTTTAGATTTTATTTGGCTGCTGTATCTGAGTTAAAACTGACAGATAAACAAAGAAAGAAAAAGTGATCTGATGGTGTAGGTTATATTATGACAATCATCATTTGAACTTGATCACTGAACTCATTAAAATCCTTCTTTCAGACTTCGATTTATGTTGTTGGTTAGTGAATCTGCATAAATGCCCAGCATTTTTGATGTAATATAAAGGATTTCTTAAAAGTTGCTTAAAAAAAAAATCATTCTTTTAGGCACACACAGATGTCAAGATTCAGTCTATGCATCTCAACAATGGTGAGGAGCAGAATATTCAATTAGGAAAAGTAAATTACATAGACAATTCAGATCATAATTTATTCATACCGCAATGCATGATGGGAGCCATTAATGAGTTGTGATTGGTGGCAGCCACTGCAACATGCTTTATTATTGTCACCATTGTTGAGATTCACAGGCTGATTATTGATGTCTGTGTTTTAAATGAATTTATCTGAATGTCTTTTGATCAGAACAAGGTTTATTAAATATTTAGAATTATAAGTAAAGTACTGATAATCATAAGCTGAAGAATCACTAAACTGCTGCTAACAAGATAAACCAAACTATCTCAATAAGTTTCCTTTTTCAGATCACAGCATGATTATGTCAAAACATAACCAACACTATAAGATAGATAACATTTTACTTTGTTCATTTAACTGTTATAAATCAATAACAGCAGACAAACAACAGTAAATATTAAAGTAAACATATAATGGTCTAGAGCAGGGTTCACCAATCTCGGTCCTGGAGGGCCGCTGTCCTGCAGAGTTTAGCTCCAACCAGCTCCAACACACCTGTTTGAAAGTTTCTAGTATGCCTAATGAGACCATGATTAGCTGGTTCAGGTGTGTTTAATTGGGGTTGGAGCTAAACTCTGCAGGACAGCGGCCCTCCAGGACCGAGATTGGTGAACCCTGGTCTAGAGCCCAACTAAAGCAAACACCCATCACCTTAATGGTAACTTACAATTTGTGATTTGCTCCTTCAGTGATTCTGCTTGTTAACATCAGGTGTCTTCAATAATGCTCAATCATCACTAAATTAATCACTTAATTATCTCCTCAGCCCTAAATGCCGCTTCATCTGAAAGCAGGTGATGGCGATTTACTACTAATCAAGGAACCGGCTTTACTGACGAGATGCGCATAACAATCTCACGATATATATCGCACAGCCCTAGCGCTACAGCGTCGTAGCGGTCAAATCGCGATATTGCAGGCCCTTACATTAAGTCACGTGAGATCAAACGACTACTCGACAACAAAGATATTTGTCGACAATTTTTTATTGTCGACGTTGTCGACAATGTCGACTAATCGTTTCAGCCCTACTCAATTCAGATAATATGTTCTAAGGAGACGGACGTTGGTGAGAGAGAGAAAGACAGAGATGGGTTTCCAACCGAAGGCCCTGCTGTTTCTGCCCTGCTGTTCTGCGTGCCCTGCTGCTGTGCCGTGACTTTCTGTGCTGTGCTTCTTCCTTTGCCATTACCATCGCCATTACCTGTGCCACCATCGCCATTACCATTGCCTTTGCTGTACTGTCTTAACCTGGATTCGTGAGTACTAACATTCACATTGCACGTGCTTTTTGTTTACGCTCAGTTCTGAGTGAAGCGGCCATTCCAGTTTTTAGGCCCCACCGCACACAAAGTGTCATCGAACAGGCCTGCAACGGGTGTGGACATTTTCAGAGGGAATAAATAATTATTTAATTTCAATATAACCACAGAAAGGTTTTCCTTTTGGGAAAGTGGAGCTTTATTTGCTTGTAAGTTTTATTTTCACTTCTTTTTCCATACCCCTGTGATTTGTTTTATTTTATTCTAAGATACATTTTTTATTTTATTTTATTTCATGTTGTAAATAAATACTTTTGAATATTTTTGCATCTAAAATACAGTTGTGGTGGTCTTTATAAGAATAGCCAAGAGTATTACAAAAATACATATATTAAGTAACATTCAAAACAAGTTGTATTTCTCTACAACGAGCCCAGGCCCAGTCTCATTGTACAGATGTGGCCTTTAAAAATGCGCGTCTCAGAGAAAAGAATGCCACAAGCACTTCCGAAATTCTGCGGGATCGTGCAGAAGGGGGATTAGGTGTTGGACGCAGGAAATACTAAAACCTGTAGATGGCAGTCGTGTTTCATGTGGCCATACTGAGTTGACGAAGTATGACGAATACAATGTTTTCTTTTGCCAGTTACATAAACAGTCACATATTCTTCATAAAAATCCGACTCAAACGCGCATCATTTGTCTTATTTTTTTTTTTTCCTGTGTACTTACAGTAGAAGAGACGATGTAGGCTATGATAACTGAGTAATTTGCGAAGACCTTTAAAGAGACCGAGATCATTTGCGCAATATCATTATCTAATTTTACATTTAGTTCATTTTTGCATCTTAACGTTTTAAATAGTTTTAACATGGTTGTAATGCGCTTTTCTGCATTACACACAGTACTTTTTATACTATCATGTTTCCCTTATAGGCGTCGATTTCGGTGGGGACGGTGGGTACGCACCCACCAGATTTCGTCGTGAGTCATTTTGTACCCACCACTTTTAACTTCAGTCCATATTAATTTGACTTTTGGTTCGATTTTTTTTTTACCGTTTTCAGTGGTTATGAGGAGCTTAATTAATTTAACCTGAGATGTGCGTTATATCGCTTTTTGATCATTCTTTGTGTTGTCGAATTTTGACACAGTTTCATTATTTGTTCATAATAATTTGATTCATAATTATGTCATTTTTTTCTAAAAGTAAAAAAAACAAAGTTTTTTCTAAAAGCAATATTCTAAAGAGATACAAAGACATTGTACGTGTACCCACCAGATTTCGTCATGAGTCATTTTGTACCCACCACTTTTAACTTCCGTTGACCGTTTTCAGTGGTTATGAGGAGCAATATGAGAGAAAATTTTTGTAATCATTGTCTGACACAACAAAAAAATATATAATATTCATTTTATTTTAATTTTCGTGTTCGCATTTATGAGGGAAAAAACAACGTGTCAGTTTACGGTTATGGACGTGAGCGCTCTAAAAGCGGCAATAAAAGTCTGCTTTAAAACTTTCACAGAGACCTCAAACAGAACAGCTGCCTTTCTTTAAATTGAATTTCGTTTTGTATTAATTATATCTTAATTTTAATCAATGTTTCGTGAACCAATTGCCTGGATTTAAGAAGTAAATATAGCAGACAATCACGACATTGGAGGCGCCGGGCGATATCTCATAAATGAACCGAAACTCAGCGTGTAATGCACATTCACATTTACAGTGTATTTAGACACATTTAGACGCATTCATAATCATTACTTTTACCGGTTCTTTGTGGCAAGCTTTATGCGTGCTTGAGTGCGGCTATATTACGTAAACGCTCATGATCCATAAGTAGGCTAATTAAATTAATATAAAGGGGCGATTTGTCCACGAATTACTTAAATGAACAACTAGCCTAGTATACTAGTCGACTACAAAAAAAAAAACTTTTAGTCGAAAGCAGCCCGTATTCCACATATTTTCGAACCAGGCAACAGGACATCTGTGTTGAGCGAGGCCGTGGACCCTGAGCGGAATGAACGAGCGGAGCGGAATATTCAGAAATGCGCTCTCCACTCACGAGCTCTGATCGGAACAAACCCGAACCTCACTGTCTGCTGAACTTGCAGAATCATCAAAATATAATATTTTCTAAAGAAGAATTTTAAAACTTTATTGGTGGTAGTTGAGAAGAATTCCTCTTTCCATATCTAAATCATTTCGAGTGCAATATAAATGTATCATATTGTTATTCTTATTATATAAGAATAATACGTATTTTTTACAACATTTTTAACATATAGAGAATACAAGTTTAGCGTGTTGTGTGTATTTCCTAATTATAAGCTTTTGGTGAAATTGCAACAAAACTAAAAGAGTAAAAGTGCATAAAAACATAAAAACATGGCGTCGTCTCAAGAAATATCTGCGTACACACTAAACCACTGAAACCGACTCAAAACGATGTAGCCTAGTATACATACCAGACCAGGCACTGTAATTCTGCCACAGACATACACTAAAAACGGAGAAGACTTAAAGCATGCGCATAAACCTTGCGCGCTATACAACAATAATATTAGGCACAGTAGCTTCTTTTTTTTCTTTTCTTTTTTTATCAAGAACTTTGTTGAACAATATGAACAACCATAAATGGTCTGGTACAAAATATGAGTCACGATATTCGATAGTTAACGGATGCATAAAGCTTGCCACAAAGAACTGGCAAAAGTAATCATGTGTCAAATATAGCAAGGAGACATTTTAATTGTTTACTAATCAACTAGTGTTTTATGTGTCAGTCAAAGATGTTGACAATGCTGACTCGTCATCTTCGCAGATATTGTGAACGTGCCTATAGAGAGAAATGCACACTTACAAAAAAGAGTTGTCTGTTTCTTTTCGTTTTGAATTGTTTTGTTTAAAAGTGGACATTTCAAGCTTTCTAGATACATTTCTGAGTTTCGGTTCATTTATGAGACGAGCTCAGTTCACGAGCAATGCAAGTTATATCGCGCCGGTGCCTCCATTTCCTGATTAAATCGTCTTAAATGCGTCTCCGTGTGGACAGAAACCAATGTAATCTTCCTGATTTAATCACGTAAGTCTAAACACAAGCACCACTCTTCTGAATGATGGTAACCACAAACCTCCAAGATTTTGTAAACCAATTGTTTGTAAAACATATTTAATATTTACAAATTAAAAAAAAAAAAAAAAAAAAAATGTTTTACAGTGTATAAATAAAACGACATGAAGAAAGTTATTTCCAAAATGTAATTAATTGCACAGTCTTTGTTTTAGCTGCTTGTTTTAGCTGCTACCAATTCCACAGAGTCAAGAAATTACAACCACCCACCCCCCAGGTCTGCCGATTCAACCCCCAATGCTAATCGATCTCCTCTCAGGGAATCAAAAGAAAACCGGTTTTTCCAGTTTTCACCAGCGTGTGGGCGGGGTTTTAATCCCTTGCAGTTCCTTTGTTTAAATGCTATTTAAGCAAATATACTATACATACGCTTTAAGTTATTTCAAATTAATGTTTATAGCTTAATTTGTTGATATCGCGTAACTTAATTTGACATATGTTGATATAACCAACTGACATTGTAGATTCCATTGCATGCCAGGAAGAGGCTTATGCTTTGTTTTAAGTAATGAGCATTTACTATAATATAGCCGCACTCAAGCGCACGACCGCACGCATAAAGCTTGCCACAAAGAACCGGTAAAAGTAATGATTATGAATGCGTCTAAATGTGTCTAAATACACTGTAAATGTGAATGTGCATTACACGCTGAGTTTCGGTTCATTTATGAGATATCGCCGGCGCCGGTGTCGTGATTGTCTGCTATATTTACTTCTTAAATCCAGGCAATTGGTTCACGAAACATTGATTAAAATTAAGACATAATTAATACAAAACGAAATTCGATTTAAAGAAAGGCAGCTGTTCTGTTTAAGGTCTCTGTGAAAGTTTTAAAGCAGTCTTTTAGTGCCGCTTTTAGAGCGCTCATAACTGTAAACTGACACGTTGTTTTTTCCCTCATAAATGCGAACACGAAAATTAAAATAAAATGAATATTATAATTTTTTTTTGTTGTGTCAGACAATGATTACAAAAATTTTCTCTCATATTGCTCCTCATAACCACTGAAAACGGTCAACGGAAGTTAAAAGTGGTGGGTACAAAATGACTCATGGCGAAATCTGGTGGGTACACGTACACTGTCTTTGTATCTCTTTAGAATATTGCTTTTAGAAAAACTTTTAGTTTTTTTACTTTTACTTTTAGAAAAAAACGACATAATTATGAATCAAATTATTATGAACAAGTAATGAAACTGTGTCAAAATTCGACAACACAAAGAATGATCAAAAAGCGATATAACGCACATCTCAGATTAAATTAATTATATAAAAAACAGGGAACATTTTGTAAAAGCAAAACTGAACAAAATGCATACTTAAAATAATTGTATTAGGCTATGTGTTACCGAATATTTAATACCACTTCCCCATAATGTTGTAATTATTTTTTTAAAACAACATCTGTCAAACTGTCAATCAGATACCTCTTATCTGGTCATTTTTATTTTATTTTAGAAGTCATAACTGTTGATCACCCTTTGTATGGAATTTGTGAATATGAATATTTAGAAGATTTACAAACTGTCGGCAAGACCTCAAACCAACCCCGGGCATTCTGAGACTAACGTGGAAAAATCTTTATGCTTAATGCATTAAGACAGTTCAATTAAAATATTTATTAATAATGTAATGGCAAATCAGATGCGCCCAAAATATAAATGCTACACGTTGAGCTGCAACATTACCTCACAAGAAATATCTGCACAAGAACAATCACACAAGAAATATTTTCACGAATTAAGAATCTGGGTAAGTCGCATTATTTAATTGCATTATGTTAGGATGATTTTGTGTATATATATAAAAAATACTGCTGGGTTTTTACAGGCAGAGTCACGTGTATTATGCTCACACTAAATTCTCTGTTGCACTTATATAAATGCGCATTGCATGCACAATCATCTTAATAGTTGTACAAAAAAGTTATGCGCTACTGGCAAGAACGTCACTTTGCTGTTTTAATAAAAGCAATGTTAAATATTCTGCATGCACTCATCTCCTGGAAACCACAGCAATGACAAAGCATATAAAAATTCGTAAACGTTGTCCAATACCCCTTCTTGTCTTAATGAACCTTTTGCATTTACAAATATTTTCAAATGTCTGTATAATACAGTAGCCTACTGTAAATATTTGTGTCTATTACTATTTATAATTTATATTTTATTGTGGATGTTTTCTCACAATCGTGACGTAATGAAGTAAAAGAAAAAATCTAACGTAAAGTTGTTTTTTATGCGCCACCTGGTGGATATTCTGTGAAGTGAAACACATTGAGGGAATTTGTAAGTAGCGCCCCCCGAAAGCACTTGCAGAATTCTGCGAGACTCTACGAGACGAATTGCCGAATGCCGCGGGAGAAAACGCGCGTTTTTAAAGGCCAGATCTGTATTAACCACTCCAGCTTTATTTTCTAACTACATGGGACCTGGGTTACATAGTTAATAATACAGTTTGTTGTCACCATGATGGAGATCAGTATTTGCTTTAGTTGGTCACTTGTCCCTTGACTACTTACCATTCATCTCTCTCTGGCTGCTGCAACAGTGAGTTTATAAAACACATTTGTTATGGCAAGAAAGTGTCAAGAGGAAGATGATCAGGTGTTTTAGACTTTTGTGATAATGTCACAATCATCCTGGACATGTCTGATTCTCTGATCTTTTCTGTATTTATTCATTGAATTTATGGGTATTTCATAATTAGCATATATCTGTAAATCTACAACATAAAATCAATACTTCTGTAATCAGGTCTTCTGAAGAATATTGTAATCATATCGTGCATTAAATAACTCCTGGTTGATTCAGACACACACAGACATCAACAATCAGCACATGAATCTCAACAATGGTGACAATCAAAAGTTTCATGTCGCAATGCATGCTGGGTTCCAGGATAATATAAAACTCCCAGCATGCACTGCTGCATGAATAAAAAAATATATATTGCCACCATTGTTGAGATTCATGTGCTAAATTGTGATATCTCTGTGTTTCTAAAAGACGGTGTAGCTCTGTTTCTCTGGTTATGCATGATGTGTTAAAAAAAAGAATCATTGTAATTTATTGTTGCAGTTTCACAGTGGTGGTAATGTAACACATTTAATTGAGGATGAATTCCTTAGTAAATGAACAGGCAATATGATGATTTTGTCATCATAATCATTACAACCGCAATCATTCATAAAATGTGTGTGTGCGCAAGTGTGACTTGCAACAACACAGCTCAAGCAGCAAAAGAAAAACTAATGCGTTAGCATCAGCATCCCAACTAAAGCAAACACTGATCTCTATAATGGTAACTTCAAACCAAACATTTTCAATTAAACATCTTAATAACAACTTCTGTAGATGTATGAAATAAAGTCATACTGGTTAATAATAAGTGTAATAATGTGTAATGGCTGGAAGTCAGTTGTAGGTCTTGTGTTTCTCTATTTTCTGTTCTAACAGCAGGTGTTCATCACTAATGCTCAACAATCACTTACATATTCCCTTAATTATCTCACTGCAACACTGTCTCAATGTTACTTTTACTCTTTGTAGTGTGGATTTCCCTGTGGGGTTGAAAGGGTTAACAGTGTAAGATAAAAAGACACACCCACAAAATGTATTTTAACAGTAATAAACTGTAAGTTATAAAACAGGTTTATACTGGCAACACTGTTGCCAGTAGTTTACTGTAAAATGTATTTTTTGGGTCACCGTTGTGCAGAAGAGTAGAGCCTGTGCTTCAGTCCAGGAGAAGATCTACAAACATTGATGATTTGCTGCATGTTGCTTTATTTAACAGACGGTGACTGTGTAGTTGCTGGTCCAGTGGAAATCTCTTTATTTACAAAAGTTTTGTTGTGGTTTCAAATGAAATAAGTTCACAGTAATATTTTGCTCACGTTATTAATGCATTATAATTTTTAGTTAATACATTTAAATGACAGTTGGTCAATTTAAGGCAGTCGGTTTCTGCAAGTGAAATTAGTTAACTCGAGTTTTAGTGCATTTTTACAGTAAATAACTGCACAATTAACAGTAAATTACTGGCAACAGTGTTGCCAGTATTTTACTGTAAAAAAAACGGTAAGGTCTAACAGTGTATGCAAAGCAAGGAATTCCTGTGTGACCTTGGACTCATGTACGATGCACTGTCTGAACTTGCAAACCTGTCTCAGCAGCTCCAGGCGCATTCAATCACACTCTTGAGAGCAGACCAGCTTCTGAAGCGCACCATCAGAGTGCTGGCATCATTCAAAGACACTCCAGGAGAGAAATCAGAGGAGGCACTGACAGCACAGGGTTTGGGACATTTTGGATCGGTTCCCCTGGAGTCAAATGTGAAGCTCACACCAATCAATGCAAAGCAGTTCCTACAAAGTCTGATCAACAACATGGAGAAGCGCCTCTCATTTGAAGGTGAAATGCTACGCGATCTCAGCGTTTTGGATACAGGCAACTGGCCATCAACACCTGGCATACGGCATGGTGAGGCACAAGTGAAACGACTGTGCAGGCGGTTCAATCTTTGTGAAGAGCAAGCAGTAAATGGTATGAGAGATTTTCTTGAGCACCCAGACAGTGAGCCTGAAAGCCTAAAACCACTCATACGATGCATGCAGACCATCCCTTGCAGCACTGCTGAGTGTGAAAGGGGCTTCAGTCTCATGAACAATGTATGCACGGAAAGAAAATCTACTCTGCTGTTATCTAATGTTAATAATTTGATGATGGTCAGCATCAATGGACTTTTTGAGCCAAGGAAATATGTTACAACATGGCTGAAAAGCCATCGCTCTGCCATGCAAACAAGGAGGCAATGCACACCTCAGATGCCTGTTGGAAAGCTCTGTAGACTACCAGTTCCTGGATGCTTTCTCATGCATTTAAAGGCATAGTACACCCAAAAACAAAAATTTTGCCATCATTTACTGACCCTTGTTGTTTCAAACCTGTATACATTTTTTTCTTCTGTTGAATACAAAATAAATTTTAAAGAATGTTGGTAACCAGACAGTTGATGGCACCCATTGACTCCCATAATATACTTTTTTCCTACTATGGAAGTCAATGGCTAATATTAAAGGAAGAATATGTTACAGATTTTAACTGGTTAATTTATGCAAACAGTAAAGTAGAAAATCAGTCCAGTCTCCCCAGCTGTAAATTTCATTGGCTGACATGTCGATAAGCAGTCTTTCAGAATGCTCTCAATCACATGTAGTTGCACACTGTGTGCATTAGTGAGTGTGGTGGTGCTTATGGGGTGTCGCTCTGGGACGAGTGAGTTCGAGGCTGGGAGGGAAAAATCACAGTATACTCACTACAAAAAACTAGACTACACCACTGCAGTGATGTGTTCAACTTGCCTGTGGAATCTCTGCCTGGTGAGGTCCACTTTGAGCTGGATACCAGTGTTACACCGGTACAGTGTGCCCCCCAGAATATTCCAATCGCTATGAAAGCAGCCGTCAAAGCTCAACTGGATGCGTATCAGGAAGAGGGTCATATTGCAGATGTTACAGAGCCAACAGATTGGATCAGCAACATGGTGATCATTAAAAAAAAAAACAGACAAGCACATCGATGCCTGTGCTGTGTTATTATGACGTTACTAAGCCTATCACAGTACAAAGTGACTCCAGCCAGAGTGGTCTTAGGTGCTGTCTTATGCAAGAAGGACAGCCTGTCGCCTTCACTTCAAGAGCCCTCACTCCCACAGAAAAAAAAAAATACACTCAAATCAAGAAAGAGTGTGTCAGTATCGTTTTCGCTTGCCAAAGATTTCACCATTACCTGTACGGACGAGAGTTGGTCACAGCAGAGACTTTACACTTCTGCACAGCAATGCCACATGTCAGCCAAGAGCAAAGAAATAAACCAGGGGCCGTATTCACAAAACATTTTATCTTACCACTAGGAGTACTCCTAAATCACACTAAAAGATTTTAGCTAGGAGTTTTCTCTTAAAAGTTATTCACAACGCCTTTCAGACCTACTCTTAGTAAAGAAAAATGACAACTCCTAAACTAAGAGTGAGTCTTCGTTGCTATGGATGACGTCATTACTCATGCACGAGCTTGACTGAAGTGACCACCTTGATTGGCTGATAATTGTAACGCGGGAATGATTCCAAACTCCTCCCCTACGATGATGAGTGACAGGTGACAGGTCTGAGAATGCGTGCGCTACACAAGTAGTGCGAAGGACGGAAGATGATGAATAACTGAATAAATAGCCTAAATGAATAAAGAGTAAGGCAAAACAAATAGCCTAGTAGCCTAATGAAACATATGGATTGATGCAATATCTTTGCAACATTATTGAATTAATCTGTCACTATATGCCTCTGCCTACGTTTGCAAAGAGAAGAACATTTTAATTTGATTCACAATGAAACGTTACAATTAGTTTACATGCAATGAGTAGCCTAGTTTTGGTTGTTGTTGGTGGCGTTATCGCATCCCTAGTTATGCCTACAATGCAGAATTGTTCCCTCGCGATTGGAAGCTCCTGTAGCCGCCGTATACGCATTTCAAAACATCGCAACGTGAAATGCCACAAAAAGCGGTTTGTGAATAGGTCTTAGTGAGTTAGGAGTCCTCTCGACTTCTTTTAAGCTGTCCCAGGCTTAGGTGCTACTTTTAGGGCTAAAATGCTTCGTGAATTACTCTTAGTCAAAATTAGGAGTCCTAAAGTTACGAGTGACGCCCATTATTTTTAGGAGTTGCTCCTAAATTCGCCAGTTAGGAGCTACTTTTAGCCTTAAAATTCTTTGTGAATACGGCCCCAGAACTGGATATATCTGAGCCACAAAATATGTGTATATTAAATATAGAGTCATTTCAGCCTTAATAAGCCTGTTAACAAGCAGAATCACTGAAGGAAATAAGAGAACAGAAAAAAAGACGAGCAGAAACACAAGAACAGACACAGTCTAGGACAGGGATGGGTAAACTCGGTCCTGGAGGGCCACTGTCCTGCAGAGTTTAGCTCCAACCCTGATAAACTCTCCTGTCTGTAGCTTTCTAGTAATCCTGAAGACATTGATTAGCTGGTTCAGGTGTGTTTGATTAGGGTCCCAGATAGACAGCAATCATCAAAATAATGTTAATGTGTCAATGTTAACTGTATTGAATCAACATCTCTTTTGCTCCAGCAATTAATGCTGAATTTTGTTTTAAATGTAATCCATAAATCAATGGTGATGGCATTGAGTCAATGTTACAATGTGATGTTGCTTCAACATCATGTTTGCACTCTCAGAAAATGAAACAACAACTATAACTGACTTAAAGCCATGCACACAACCTGAAATCAACTGCAAATAAAATAAGACAATAAATCTCTGAAACAATAATAAATAAACAATTCTATTTTGCTATTTTCACATTTAGCCTACATTACAAATGATGTCTTGCTGCATTAGATCCACCAGTACTGCAGCAATCATTTTTTAGATTTTAATGAATCTGAGCATAAAAATGTAATCTCCTATGACACACAGAGAGATCAACAATGGTGACAATCAACTAAATATTCAGATAATCGGATTAAACAATTTGCTGTGCAAACATGAGCAATTCATTATAAAGATTTTCAATGTTTTGTGCTCTACAACATCCACATTTGATTAATAAATGTGCACTGCGTGCTATCAGAAGTTTGACAGAGAATGGTTTGTCTAATCCGCTGGTCACTGTATGGAAATTAATGTATTTTTGAGGAAACATGCAAACACGGTCAGTCCTGCAGGACACTGATATCCATATTTTAGATCAGATACAGAGATGAAGCTGTGAGGACACTGGATCTGTGACATAATAAAATCAGCTGATCTTTATCTTTCCTTCATGTCTTTGTCACTTTACAATTCCTCTGTTCTGAACACAAAGCAGAAGACATTCCACATTATTCAATATTCAAACATTTGCATCAGAGATTAAAGGCATTTTTCTATTTTATTCAGGGTTTGGAAAAGTATGGACAAATATTTGTGTGTCCAGAGTTTTCCCCTATTCAGTTTTCTTGAAGAGATATATATTGATGCTTAACTTTTATCTTTTCACAGTACTGTATTTTTTGTTGTTGTTGTTGTTTCCTTTATCTGTTTATTTAACAAAATAATAGTTTGGATCAAATTACTCCTATGACACACACTGTTAGCCCTTGCTGTAAAAAAAGGCGTAATTCAGACAGTATCATACCATTTTCCATTAAAACAGTAATATACCGTAGAAAACAAAAATAGCCTACAGGAATATACTGTGAATTAACAGTGCTCAAAATCGACACTCAGAGGCTGTTTTCACAATCACACCCTATATACCCTCATTCACTATTCCCTACATTAGTTCACTAATATAGTCCACTAGAATGAAAAGAAGTGAGTGAATTGAGACACTGATGAACACCTGATAAGCAGAATCACTGAAGGACAGAGAAACAAGAACAGAAAAAAGAGAAACACAAAAACTACAATTGACTTCCAGCAACACTGAGTGTGAAACCAGTTTACCATTATTTCTTTCATACATGTACAAAAGTTCTTGTTGAGAATTAACAGAGATTTAGTTAATGATAAAGTTTGTTGTCACCATGATGGAGATCAGTATTTGCTTTAGTTGGTCTCTTGTCCCTTGACTACTTACCATTCATCTCTCTCTGACTGCTGTAACAGTGAGGTTATAAAACACATTTGTTATTGCAAGAAACAGTCACGAGGAAGATGATCAGGTGTTTTTGGCTTTTGTGATCATGTCACAGTCATCTTGGATTATCTAATTTTCAGATTTTTCAAGTATATATTCATTGTAATTATGGGTATGTCATATTTAGCATAAATCTGTGTATCTACAAAATGAAATCAATATTTCTGTAATCAGGTCTTCTGAATATTATTGTAATCATATAGTGCATTCAATTTTATTTTACTCCTGCTTGGCTCAGACACACACAGATATCAACAATCAGCACATGAATCTCAACAATGGTGAAAAGTTTCATGTCGCAATGCATGCTGGGTTCCAGGATAATATAAAACTCCCAGCATGCACTGCTGCATGAATAAAAAAAAAAAAAATATTGCCACCATTGTTGAGATTAATGTGCTAAATTGTGATATCTTTGTGTTTCTAAAACATAGTGTAGCTTTTTTTTAGGTTTATGCATGATGTGTTAAAAAAAATGAGTCATAGTTATTTATTGCTGTAGTTTCACAGTGGTGCTAATGTAACATTTTTGATCGAGTATAAAACTCTGAATGAATAAGAATTAATTCCTTAATGAACCGGCAATATGATGATTTTGTCACCATAATCATTATAATCCCAATCATTCATAAACTGTCTGCACAAGTGTGACTTGCAAAAACACACCTCAAGCAGCAAAAGAAAAATTAATGTTCTCTTACGAGAGGTTCTCTCGTATTGCGTAAGTAGCTTACGCATCGGGAAAGTCTTCTTTCTTCGAGATCTGAAGCCAAAAATTATCCTTAATTTTGTATTCATTGTCAACGCAGTGCAGCAGCCGACAGACCTAGGCAGGCTGTATAAGCGTGCTCATTGGCTGCTCGGCTGCAACTGCTTAAGCCTATCGGTGAGCGCTATGAACGCGGCAACCAATGAGGGCGCTTCGCGCCCTCCGCGCCCTTCTAACCGTCAGAATGGGCGTGGCCAGCGTGTATATATTCAGCGCTCACAGGCTAAAATTCTGATTTTCTTGTCTTCAGCGAAGCTCTTCGCATCGCTGGATCTGGAGAAGCCGCCGCCGTTGAAACCAGCGACCAGCAAGCCTAGGACAGCGCCTGAAGAAGCCGGCCGCCTTCGCCGCCTTCAGCCTTCCGTGCCTGCTACGCTATCCGGCGTCATATCCTTTTTCACTGCTGTGTGTTCGCCTACTGCAACACACCCTCTTCTCTAAAAGAGCACGGGGCGTTTTTCTAAAAATGCCCCGTTTTTCCTGCGGCTCGTGCCACGCCACGCTCAGCGACGGAGACCGCCATCTCATCTGCGCTCTCTGCCTGGGCCGCGATCACGCCGCCACCGCACTCTCCACGGGCGGCTGCCCCGAGTGCGAGGAACTTCCAATGTCGACCCTGCGGGCTCGGCTTGAAGTTTTCGATCAGCATGTCTCCCCGCCCGTCCCTGCTGGGCCGCGCAAGAAGAAGCGCCGCTCACAGCGACCGCCGGAGACCAACCAGGCGCACAGAAGCTCGCCGGAGTCTCTCCCTCGAGCTTATCCCTCGCCTTCCCCGCCCCCCCTCTCGGCCGCGCAGCCGCCGGCTCTCGCCCGCGCCTCCGCCGCTTCTGGGGATGAGGCGGATGACTTTGGTGAACGCGCCGCGGACAGCTGTTCTCTCCTGGCCTCTGACAGTGAGGAGTGGTCCACTGCCTCCTCGTCAGTCCAGGATTCAGGCCGATCTCGAGCGGGCGAGGACGCGGAGCTTTTACGCCTCCTCACGCGAGCTGTCGAACAGCTGGGCCTTGACTGGTCTTCCCCGGAAGAACCGGCCCCGAACAGACTCGACGGCTGCTTCCTTCACCACCGCCGCCGACAGCCGGCGTCCAGAAAAGCACCCTTCCTGCCGGAGCTTCACAGCGAGCTCTCGAAGTCGTGGAATGCTCCATTCTCCGCGAGAGTGTCTTCACATGCCTCATCGACGCTCTCACAGGTTGACGGCGCCGCTGAGAAGGGGTATAATTCCATCCCCCCTGTGGAGGAGACGGTCGCAGCGCACCTTTGCCCGCCCTCTCGTTGGCGCTCAAAGGCTGCCCTCCCGTCCAAAGCATGCAGGACCACTTCAGCCCTCGTCGGCCGCGCTTTCGCCGCCGCGGGGCAGGCCGCATCAGCACTACACTCTATGGCAGTACTGCAGATTCTCCAGGCTAACCTCCTCCGTGATCTGGACGAGAAGCGCTCGGAGCCTGCTTCCCTTACGGATTTGAGGAGCGCGACGGACCTTCCCTTCGCGCCACGAAATCCGCTGCCCAGGCCATTGGAAGGTGCATGGCCTCTCTGTCAGTTACAGAGAGGCATCTCTGGCTCACGCTCGCGGACATGAGGGAGTCTGAGCGCGCGGTGTTTCTCAACGCCCCCCTCTCCCCCACCGGCCTGTTCGGCCCAGCGGTTAGCGGGATCGTCGACCGCTTTTCGGAGGTGAAAAAGACTTCTGAGGCAATGAATTTGTTTCTGCCTCGACGCTCCAGACCCGCTGCACGCCGTCCTTCGGACCAGCCTGCACAAAGCTCTGCCCAGCGTCCAGCTCGACCTCCGTCCTCACAGCGACGACAGGGCGGCCGCCCTCGCTCTCGCTCGACCAGCCGCGCTAGACCGCCGCCTCCCCGGGGACCCCGGCAGAGGATCGCGGTGAAGCCTGAGCCTCCAAAATCCTCCTAGCCCGAGGAGAGAAGCGACGATTAGGTCCCGCCGCGGCCGGACCGTCGTCAAAGCTTCAAGCTCTGTCAGTCCCCGTTGCCACGGTTACTGCAGACACTCATTTTGCAGCCAACGAGCCGGTGAACTCACCCTCTCGCCTGCACACAACCGCCGTTTTCACGGCGACCCAGAGAAATCTCAAAGAGAGTATTATGCCTGGTCGCGCGCCTCGCGCTGTAAGTGTTTCAAATGCAGTAAATGTGCCCACTTATCTGTGTTCACCTCTGCACACAAGCACTGTAAACCCCGTGTCTCTCACAGAGCCCACTCGCATAAAGCTGGCACAAGCCGCTCGAGTGTCAAAAGTAGGTCATGTGTCCACCCCGCTGTGCCCACACCTACCCACTGCCCGCTCTGTTACACAACCCCTCTGTACCGGTCAGGTTATAAACACGGATGCTGTGCCCGCTTCTACGCGCTCACACATCCGCTCTCGTACTTTGCCCCCGACGCCGCCTTCGAGCGTCATGCTTCACACTGTATGTTCCCCGTCAAAGACCACCGGGACGCTGTGTGTAAAACGGCCGGTCACCGCTGTGAGCGATCCGCCGTATCTAAGCACCAAGAGCGCGCGCATCACGCCCGCCCCTCCGTTTCGAGCTCTCGAGCCCGCGATCAGCGGCGATCAGAGCCCGGAGGCTATTCTGCCCCTGGCCGCACACGCGAAAGCGTGGGAAGCTATTCCAGGCGCGTCAGAATGGGTGCTGAGCACAGTAAAACGAGGCTATACTCTGCAGTTCGCTCGCCGCCCTCCGCGCTTTCAAGCGCGCGTCGAGACCAGAGTGAATGGGGAAGTAGCACATCTACTTCGAGCAGAAATAGCCGCACTTCTGTGCAAAAGGGCAATAGAACCGGTTTCCCCTTCCATGAGCGAGTCGGGCTTTTACAGCCGCTATTTCCTCGTTCCCAAGAAGGACGGAGCTCTCAGACCAATTCTAGATCTGAGACGTTTGAACAAGGCTCTTATGAAAAGACCGTTCAAAATGCTCACAACCAGACAAATCCTCGCGCAAATTCGCCCGAGGGACTGGTTTATATCTCTCGATCTGAAAGACGCATATTTTCAGATCCAGATAATACCCCGTCACAGGCCATTCTTGAGATTCGCCTTCGACGGTCAGGTATATCAGTACACCGTCCTGCCGTTCGGCCTGTCTTTGGCACCTCGCACATTCACGAAGTGCATGGACACGGCTCTCGCTCCCCTGAGGGGTCGGGGAATGCGAATTCTGAACTACTTGGACGACTGGCTGATCCTAGCACAGTCAGAGGCCGAACTCATCGCCCACAGAACAGTGCTTTTAAGCCATCTAGACAGCCTGGGGCTTACGGTCAACTGGACCAAGAGCTCGCTCGTGCCCAGTCAATCAACCTCTTTTCTGGGTTTGGATCTGGACACTGTAGCGATGACGGCCCGCCTGTCGACACAGCGCGCGCGCTGCATTCGACGCCTGGCCGCGTCCCTCCGGCCGGGCAGCACCGTACCTCTCAAAACATTTCAGAGGCTACTGGGTTGCATGGCCTCAGCCGCAGCAGTGCTTCGGCTGGGTCTTTTACGAATGCGCCCGCTACAACGCTGGCTGAATGCCCGAGTGCCTCACAGAGCATGGGCTTCCGGCGGTATTCGCATCAGAGTGACTCAGAGCTGCGTTTCAGCTCTGAAGCCCTGGTTAGCGGCCGACTGGTACCAGCGGGGAGTGACAATGGGAGCTATCTCACACCGCAAAGTTATCTCGACGGACGCTTCCACCTCAGGCTGGGGCGCTCTGTTCGAGGGCAAACCGGCTTTTGGCCTATGGTCAGACCGGGAAAGATGCCTCCACATAAACTGTTTGGAGATGATAGCGGTCGAGAACGCGCTCAGGCGCTTCCTCCCATTCATACGGGATCACCATGTGCTAGTCCGCTCGGACAACATGTCCGTGGTATCCTATGTGAACCGACAGGGCGGTGTCAGATCCAGGAACCTGTGCAGGCTGACAGAACGCCTCCTCGTGTGGGCTTACCGCTCGCTGCGCTCGCTGAGAGCCGCGCACGTGCCGGGCCACCTGAATGTCGGTCCAGACAGACTGTCCAGGGACAACATTCCCCCGGGAGAATGGTCTCTGCACCCCCAGACAGTCCAGTTTCTCTGGCGCCTATTCGGCAGAGCGGAAATCGACCTCTTTGCGTCGAAAGACAATGCTCAATGCCCGAAGTTTTACTCGAAGAGCGAGGACGCGCTGTCCCAGACATGGCCCAGCCTCCCGCTGTATGCTTTTCCTCCAATCTCCCTGTTGCCACAGGTCATTTCGAGGATCAGAGAAACGCACCACTCAGTGCTGCTTATAGCCCCGCGATGGGAAAACCAAACTTGGTACCCAGAGCTAGTGAGGCTGTCGCACTCACCCCCATGGCCGATCCCGGTGAGAAAGGATCTCCTCTCCCAAGCCGCTGGATCGATCTGGCATCCCCATCCAGAGCGCTGGTCGCTGCATGCATGGGTGATCAACGGATACCCGTTGACCTGTCAGAAGGGGTCGTGAACACGATCACGCAGTCCAGAGCCCCCTCCACGAGACGGCTCTACGCGTCTAAATGGTCGGTGTTTTCTAAATGGTGCGCTACTCAAAACCTGGATCCGCGCGCATGCGGGGTTCCGCGGGTGCTCTCCTTCTTGCAAGAGCTGTTGGAAAAGGGCAGATCCCCTTCCACGCTCAAAGTATATGTGGCCGCTATTACAGCGTTCGCTGAGACGACGCTCGGCCGGGCAATGGGAAGGAATGAGCTCATTATCCGCTTCCTCAGAGGAGCTAGACGGATGAACCCCCCGCGGCCCCCCTCGGTTCCCTCGTGGGATCTGTCCTTGGTCCTGGCGGCCCTAAAGGCTTTTCCCTTTGAACCGCTTGAATCCGCGGATCTAAAGTATCTGTCGCTTAAAACCGTTTTTCTGATAGCTCTGTCTTCAGTCAAACGAGTGGGTGATTTGCACGCGCTATCTGTTAGCCCTGCATGTCTCGAGTTCGGGCCGAATGACTCGAAAGTCATTCTCAGACCGAGGCACGGTTACATCCCCAAAGCGATTGGAACCCCGTTTAGGGCACAAGTTATTTCCCTCTCGGCTCTGCCAGCATCCGATGGTGGGGACAGTGATAACCTCCTATGCCCTGTCCGGGCGCTGAGAGTTTACATCACGCGCTCCGCCGCTTTCAGGCGTTCAGAGCAGCTCTTTGTTTCCTTCGGCGGACGCACCAAGGGTCTTGCCGCCTCGAAGCAGAGCTTGTCCAGGTGGATAGTGGACGCGATAGCAGCAGCTTATGCCTCCAAACACCTGCAGTGCCCTCTGGGCATCAGAGCCCATTCCACTAGAGGCATGGCCTCGTCGTGGGCCTGGTCCAGCGGAATTTCTATCCACGACATTTGTATGGCGGCGGGCTGGGCCTCCCCGTCTACATTCGTGAGGTTTTATAACCTGGAAGTTCCTGCCCTACAGGCAAAAATATTGTCAGTATAAGTGACATGTATGCTCTGCCCAGCTCCCGTGTGCAGACTACGTTCATATGCTGGCGCTATTCTGGTAACTACTCAGGGTGAAGTGTTTGACTCAGACCGGCTGATCCGTTCTGTTTCCTATTTCCCGTTACGCGCTGTTATCGGTGCTGGCCCGCGCTGCTGGCCGCCCGCATTATTCTCTGCCGCGTGGGAATTTTTCTCTTCATGTGAGACCGACTATGTCGTTTTCTCCTACCCTTATGAGTGCTTATGTACTGTTGTACTGCTATGTTTATAGACCGGCCGCGCCGCTCTATTTCATATGCTGCATGAAGTGCATGTACTACGCTGGCCCGTCTCTCGACCGGCCACATTTTCCAGCAGAGTGTTTTCCCCGGTTCCCCTGGGATTCATGGGCTGGATGCTCGGCGCACACGGCGTTGACAAAGGGTTCCCGATGCGTAAGCTACTTACGCAATACGAGAGAACCTCTCGTAAGAGAACGTACTCGGTTACTAACGTAACCTCGGTTCTCTCTAGAAGAGGGAACGAGTATTGCGTAACCTGCCGTGTCGCGCCACGAGCTTTTGCGCTTCAGACTGCGAAAACCAGAATTTTAGCCTGTGAGCGCTGAATATATACACGCTGGCCACGCCCATTCTGACGGTTAGAAGGGCGCGGAGGGCGCGAAGCGCCCTCATTGGTTGCCGCGTTCATAGCGCTCACCGATAGGCTTAAGCAGTTGCAGCCGAGCAGCCAATGAGCACGCTTATACAGCCTGCCTAGGTCTGTCGGCTGCTGCACTGCGTTGACAATGAATACAAAATTAAGGTTAATTTTTGGCTTCAGATCTCGAAGAAAGAAGACTTTCCCGATGCGTAAGCTACTTACGCAATACTCGTTCCCTCTTCTAGAGAGAACCGAGGTTACGTTAGTAACCGAGTACGTTTTAGCACCAGCATCCCAACTAAAGCAAACACTGATCTCTATAATGGTAACTTCAAACAAACATTTTCAATTAAACATCTTAATAACAACTTTTGTAGATGTATGACAGAAATAAAGTCATACTGGTTAATAATAAGTGTAATAATGTGTAATGGCTGGAAGTCAGTTGTAGGTCTTGTGTTTCTCTATTTTCTGTTCTAACAGCAGGTGTTCATCACTAATGCTCAACAATCACTTACATATTCCCTTAATTATCTCACTGCAACACTGTCTCAATGTTACTTTTACTCTTTGTAGTGTGGATTTCCCTGTGGGGTTGAAAGGGTTAACAGTGTAAGATAAAAAGTCACACCCACAAAATGTATTTTAACAGTAATAAACTGTAAGTTATAAAACTGTTTTATACTGGCAACACTGTTGTATTTTTTTGGGTCACCATTGTGCAGAAGAGTAGAGCCTGTGCTTCAGTCCAGGAGAAGATCTACAAACATTGATGATTTGCTGCATGTTGCTTTATTTAACAGGCGGTGACTGTGTAGTTGCTGGTCCAGTGGAAATCTCTTTATGTTCAATAGTTTTTTAGTGGTCTCAAATGAAAGAAGTTCACAGTAATACTTTGCTCACATTATTAATGCATTATAAACTTTAGTTAATACATTTAAATGACAGTTGGTCAATTTAAGGCAGTCGGTTTCTGCAAGTGAAATTAGAATTTAGTGCATTTTTACAGAAACAAACTAGATTACAGTAAAGAACTGTACAATTAACAGTATTTTACTGGCAACAGTGTTGCCAGTATTTTACTGTAAAAAAACCCGGTAAGGTCTAACAGTGCAGCATACAAAACAGAAAGTCTGAAGAAGCTGTGAAATTGAAAGTGTGTATGTATGGAAATATAATCCACATTCAAAATCCCATCCATCTGAATATCATCAGCTCACATTTGATTATGACTAAAAAAAGATTAATCTAAACAAATAAAAAGATACAAAGAATGCATAATATCCCAGATATAGCAACAGGATCTTTGTTTGTGTGTGATGATTTGTCATGACTTCACTGCAGCTGCCTCGTGAGATGAAGCCATAGAGAAAAACACCTTTAATGTAAATGTAAATTATGAATAAAAAAATAGTTTAGTATTAAATGTAAATACAAAATGTAAACATGCACTATTGTAATTATTTTGATTATCATTTGATTAATAAGCCTAGAAAAGACTGAATACAATTAAAGGATGAAGTGAGTTTGTTTCTTAGGTACAAAGCTAGGTAACACTTTATTTTGACAAACACCGAATGTGTAACACAGCTATAGGGATGTGTAAAACAAAGTAAAATCTCACAATGGAATGGAAAACACAGATCAGCTGTTCATAGTCAAGCAGAATGTTTGACTCAAAAGAAGATATTCTGAGGAATGTTGGTTTTGAAACAACACTGACCACATTAACTTATATTGTATGGACAAAACCCCCACTGAATTTTCCTTTTTGCTCGAGTTATCACTTTAACCTTCACATTTTATTATGTAATATTTGCATTACATTTGTATATATTTTCTAAACAGACACACCTATCAAAAGCAGTTTTAAGACAAATAAATAAATAAACATATTGTCTAATATCTGCACCTCCTAAATTTCACCCCGGTTTCTCCAGCAGCAGCTGCTCTGATCCCGACTTCTAATCTAATCTCAGATTTCTAATCCCAGTGTTCAAACTCAACATTGATTTAAGACACACCCTCATAGTTTGACAAGACATTCCTGGTCATGTATTCCAGTGTGGTGAGTTTCTGGATCTATAAAAGCTGTACGCAGCTCTACAGATCTTCATTGCTATCATCTGAGTTTTTAACAACCAACCAAAAAGACGAAAATTGATCCTTCAGAAAAAAGATGTCTCATCCTGAAAAAACTCTTGAGGAACGTGCTCAGAATATTAAACAATCCTTTCAAGAAGGTAAGGGAAGACAAAGATTATAATTTAGTTAGTCACTTAATTTTGCATTATTTAATTGCAGGTTTGTTCACAAATAACTGATAGTCATGACCATATGTCATTTTTTATATATTTTTTTTTTATTTAGAATGATCAAGAACAAAATAGTGTCAATATAACTTTTGTGAACATCAAGTGATTCTACAAAAGAGACTTGTTTAAGGAGATTTATTGTCTTTTATTTGCAGTTAATTTCAGTCTGTGTGGATTTAAGTCAGTTATAGTTGTTGTGTTTCATTTTCTGAGAGTGCAAACATGATTGCAAATTCAATATTAAAGTGACATTGTGTAGGAATTTCTCCCATCTAGTGGTGAAAATGTATTTTGCATTCAAACAAATAGTGCTCTCCAGCACCTCACTTTTTCAAATGCATGTTGCATCTACGGTAGCCGTTATGTACCAAAAAGCTCTGACAGGATGTCTTATACTTAATTGAGTTTTCCTTCGGGTGAACAGGTTTGTTATTTCAAACAAACTGCAACTTGACACAACGAACAATCGAATGTTACAGTATGAATTACTGACTGTGAAAAACATGAACTATGGTAATTAGTAGTGATGCCTTCTTTATTTGTTATATTTTTGTATATTATATAATAAAGTACACAACCAAGCAATGAAAAAAAAGCTTGTAATTAAGACCGTAACATTGACTTGCCTGTCGAGAAGAAAGCAAGCAACTTCAGCGTCTCTTTTGAAAGCTTTTGCCTGGATTCCACCTGGAAAAAGCTATCCCGACATTAACCCTTGATTTTGTAATCTCCGGACACGTTTCCTTTACTATTCTGTAAGATCTCAATAAGATCTTCTGTAGACGTGTGACAGAAATAAAGTCAGTCTGGTTAGTAATAGTGAAGCTGGTAATGCTGTTTGTGGAGTTGTTTAATCAGATCTTGAATGAGTTAATGTCTTTTATCTTCAGTTCATCTAAGGCTGTTTCTGAATAAAGTTGTAGTTTGTGTTCTTATTACTCTTTTTAAAGATGATTGAAAGAATGTTTAAGGAACATCACACTAACCTTCAAATAACATTCTAGTAACATTAAGGAAACTGGACACTTTTATGTTCTTGGAATGTTAGAAATCAACAGAGGTGTCAAAAGTATTCACATTCATTACTCAGGTAGAAGTATAGATACTAGGGTTTAAAAAGACTTCTGTAGAAGTTGAAGTATCAACTCAAGCTTTTTACTCAAGTAAAAGTATAAAAGTACTTGTTTCAAAACTACTTAAAGTATAAAAGTAAAAGTAAGGAAAAAAAATAACTCTCTCTCTCTCTCTCTCAAGCCGGAATGAAAACAAGCCGAAATTAAATAGGAGAGTAACGAGGCTATTTTTAAAATGTAAGGAGTAGAAAGTACAGATAATTGCGTCAAAATGTAAGGAGTAGAAGTAAAAAGTCGTCTGAAAAATAATTACTCCAGTAAAGTATAGATACCCCAAATTTCTACTTAAGTAAGTTAACAAAGTATTTGTACTTCGTTACTTGACACCTCTGGAAATCAACGTTCCTATAATGTTGGATTTTAAATCAAAATTAAGTTGAAAGAACGTTTGAGGAACATTATACCTTTTAGAACACGTTCCTCTAACGTCAAGAAAACTGGACATTTTTCACGTTCCCAGAACCAACACTGAATATTTGGAGAACGTTCTTATAACAAAAGTCTGTTAGCTGGGATATAGCGTATTACATTTTGCGTTAAAATAAACATACATGAGCTGCACCTTTCTGGTACCTATCTTTAATAATGTTTGCTTGTTTTTACAAACTGAGGATGTTTTAATTCAAACAATTAGGATATAAAAGTGCATGCCTTTTCAGAGTCTCGAGGCCTAGAGTCTGGAAGCTCAGTGTCTGTAAGCTCAAAGTCTGGAGAGTTGTGGGAGGTTGTGAAGGTTGAATTGCATGACCTCTTGAAGAAATACTCCCTGGACTTTCCAAATGAACAAATGAAGGTAAGTTACTAGTGTAGCATTTATGCATAGTGTCATTTCACTTTTCATTTCTATGAAGGAACATACACGTTTATATTACAGCATGTAGCTTTAGTGGATAGTATTCTATCTGATAGCTGATTTAAACTTCTGTGTCAGACCTATGGCTGTGGCTGAAGTGGCTCTTTATACATTTATATTTATTTAAAACCAGAGGTGTAAAGTCCAGGTTCAGAAAGTAAAAGTCCTCCTCAGTATTTTGTTCCAATCACCTGGATTTGCTAATTCAACAGGAGAGAGAACTAATTAGTGAAATCAGCTGTACGTATACTATATGACGTTTGGTCTTGTTTTAAAGAAGACATTTGGCAGATTTTTGTAGAAGTGAAATAAATTAAGAAAGTGAAAGAAAAAAAAAGTTATAGATGTTTGAGTTTATGAAAATGTACAATGTAAAAAAATGTATTATTCATATTTTATATAAAATATATATTTTTAAAACCTGGGCAACTCTAAAACTGCTAAATAAATCAAAGCCAAACATTTTAGGTTGATATCTCAAAAAATTAGACTTAAGGGGTTAAATATGGACAAACCCAACCGCAGGTTATTTTATCATAGTATGTTGGTTTGTTAATTTTACCCAACATAATAAGGTGACTTATAGCTCATTTTTACTGGAATATTATAATCGTGTGTTTATTTGGTTTCATGTTGTATCCGTTTTTTCCCTGTGCTTTTGTTGATACCAGACTAATGCATCCACATAAATGTCACATACTCCGGTTAAAGGAACCGTATGTAAGATTGTGGCCAAAACTGGTACTGCACTCACTTTCAAATTACTGTAGAGTGGTGTATCCCCTCCCCCTCCCCCCTGACTCCAGGTTGCCAGATAGGCTGCAGGATCCAGCAGGAACGTTTGTAGCTGCAGCTGTGGTAACTAGAGCAGAGCTGGCAACCCGGATGCTGAAACACTACTGACTTCGTGATTGGTAGATAGGTGGAGGGTGGGGCATCAGGCCAAAACACAAGATGACAACATCAACATCAGTTGAGGGCTGCAACTTCACTTTTTAAATGACAATATCCTAGCCATACTACTGTTGTCAGTGATATAATTATTTGAAATGAACATGATTTCTTAATGTCTAGTGACATATCAGGGCCATTTTATGATTAATTGAAATACATTTCTTACATACAGCTCCTTTAACTCGTATAACTAATAAGTCCTGTTTTCTTCTGATGAGTTCTCTCTGTTGCTCTGGCTGAAAGTACAACAGTATAATGAGCGATCACTCAAACCACCTCAGATCGCATATTCTCGTGAATAAATAATAGAAATGTTCACTCTTTCTTGCTAAAGAAATGTGACATAAGCATATGATATTTTATCTATATTTTTCTATATTTTTTCAGTGCTGAAGGGCTACTGGCCCAAAAGTGGAAACGCAACTTGATTATGTGCTCTTTGCTTGAGGTCTGAGGCTATTGGGCTTGTCCGACACGCTGTTAGCCCTGGCTCGCATTGACCCGACAGTGGAAAAGCGACTAATGTCAGGGTCATTACATTGCTGGCCCCCCAACCATAGAAGGGGGAGGGGTGCATTTGTTTCAGTTGTCAGTGAGATTGACCCAGCAGCTGGGTAACACAATAACCTAGCTCTGCAAAAAATAACCCAAAAAATGACAACATGCTCAACCCAGCATTTTGTAGACTAAGCGTCTATTCAAATTTATTTGTATAGCAATTCACCATACATGGTTTCCAGCAGCTTTAAAGAAAGTAAGTTAATTTAAGTAGATAACAGTTTGTTTTATTCCAAGTTTTCACATTTTCCCAAACATTTTGAACAAAATTCCAGCAAAATTTCAGGATGTTTGCCACTTGGGCTGACTCCGTGACGTTAGTGCATACCCTCTTTAAACATTTAAACTGTAATCTACATTATATGTTCACTCACAAAAATGTTTCAGAGTCTGTACAGTAACTGGTAACTGCCATAAGTGTAAATGTCAAACATAAGTAGTCAACAAACCTGTATATTTTGTAGATTTTCAACGACCCCATTCATGGTCACATTGCGCTGCACCCCCTGCTGGTGAAGATCATCGACACTCCTCAGTTTCAGAGACTCCGACACATCAAACAACTCGGAGGAAAATATCTGGTGTATCCGGGAGCTTCTCACAATCGCTTCGAACACTCACTTGGGTGAAATATTATTATATTCTGATCAACGTTTTTTTAGATTGTTTAAGTAATTATGTTTAAATTAATAATTTGAGAGATTTAAAGTTAATATTTTAAAATAATATACGTTTGCATGTTCACAGTTCTCTGATGTTGTTGATGTTTTTACATGGCATGCAAGTAAATGAATACAAATATTTTTGCTATTCAGTGTTCTTGGTATAAACTGTGGTGTTGTGTGTGTGTGTGTGTTAGAGTGGCGTATTTAGCTGGGTGTCTGGTCAAGACTCTTCATGATAATCAGCCAGAGCTCAAAATCACCAAACAGGATTTCCTGTGTGTTCAGATCGCTGGACTGTGTCACGACTTGGGTGAGTATCACTAATGCAGATGGAAAGTGAAAATAATCCACTATTCAGTGTTTTGTGTTGTTTTTTGTATTTGTCATGGAGTTTAAACTCACCCAAACCCTTGTCAAATCGAGCATTGATTTAGGATGACCATACCAAGAATTATCCAGTTTCTCTTTATTTTTTAGGTCATGGTCCATTTTCCCATGTATTTGATGGTCTGGTTATTCCTAAAGCAAAACAAAAGAAAATAGACAGAGGTAAGTGTCTGTGAACATGCACATTTCTCACTCATGTTATTGTTACATTTGGACATGGAGAACTCAAGCCATGTAAGTCTGGGAAATGAACCTGAAAGAGTTTAATGTGCATAACATGACTTACAATCCACATGAGACCTGCGTTTTTTTCTTAGGCTTGCCTGATGACATCCCTGAGAAGTGGAAGGTGAGAATGAACACATTGCTCACACACACTCTCAGAGCTGTTGGTTTCTGTAATATATGTATTTATGATTTCATCTGTCTTTGTGTCTTTACTGCAGCATGAGCAGATGTCAGTGCTGATGTTTTATTACATTGTGAAGAGTTTGAAGGCTGAGAATGAGAATGTGTTGAAGGAGCATGGACTGGATGATAAAGATGTCACCTTCATTAAAGAGTTAATCGAAGGGGCTGAAGATTCAGTTGCTGAGGTTCATACTTACTTCATCTGTTATTGATGTGCTAGCATGAATGAAGCCTCATTTACACACAGCCTTTGCTTTTATTTTCAGTGGAAATACGAGGGCAGAGCTGAAGACAAATCCTTCCTGTATGAGATTGTGGCAAACAAACAGAACGGCATTGATGTGGACAAATGGGACTATTTCGCACGGTACATATTATTAGGCATTTTGCACAGATGGCACTATGATGTAGAATCTATTATAACTTTGAGCCAAATTATCCTCTCATTTACATATCCTTTTTATATTTATATTAATGTTTATTTCTCAGAGACTGTCATCACCTTGGCATTCGAAACAGCTTTGACCATCAGCGTCTGCTGAAGTTCGCTCGAGTCTGTGAAGTGAAAGGAAAGAAAAGAAATCACATCTGCTTTAGAGACAAGGTGCCTGATACAAGTTATCACACACTATGATTACTAATCAAAGACACACACATACTGAATGTATGACGTACTGAGTATATTCAAGATTCTTCTACTCTATTTAGTAGTTTTATTCTCTCCTATAACTCTTCAGATAGAAAGTGGCATTAGCTGTTGAATGTGAACACTGCATTATGGGAACTGGATCTGTGACTCTGGTGTTTGTATGTCTAACAGGAGGCAGATAATGTTTATGACATGTTTCGCACTCGATACTCTCTCCATCGCCAGGCCTACCAGCACAAGATCTGCAACATCATTGAAGAGATGTGAGTCTCTCTGTTTGCAGTGAATATGAGATTTCACAATATTTAACCTGCTGCATGACGTATTCTTCTTACACAAATTCAGCATTAGACTGTGATTCTTCAAATGTTGAAACACTAACTCAAATGTGTTAGGTTTGCAGAAGCGCTCGTACTAGCTGATGGTGATCTTTATAAACCGAAACGTCAAGATATGCTTAAGATTTCTGAAGCCATAAAGACAGCAAAGGACATAAAGAGAGCAAAGGACATAAAGAGAGCAAAGGACATAAAGACAGCAGAGGACATAAATACAGCAGAGGACATAAATACAGCAGAGGACATAAATACAGCAGAGGACATAAATACAGCAGAGGACATAAATACAGCAGAGGACATAAATACAGCAGAGGACATAAAGACAGCAGAGGACATAAAGACAGCAGAGGACATAAAGACAGCAGAGGAATACAGCAAACTCACAGGTCAGCTCAAAGAACAGGTGAAAAACATGTAAACTCAAAGCTAAAAGAGCTAAAGATATACCGGATTACCATAAACCAGGATAAACATATTCTCTCTTGAAACATGTGGTTGTGTGTCTCAGGACATATGAAATAACATGTATAATAATGAATCTTCTGTTGTTGTGTCAGATGGGATCTTTGAGCAGATCTCGTCCTCCACTGCTAAAAACCTGCAGGATTCCAAAGACATCCTGAACAATATCATCAGGAGAAAACTGCCAAAGTTTGTGGGAGAAGCTCGTCTGACTGAGGAACACAAGTCAAAGGTTGAACAGAAACTGAAAAACACTGATTTACTGTTTGATTAACCCTATAAAACTGACAAACCCTCTCAAATCAGAAAATTCAGGATGTGAGCAAAGTATTACTGTGAATTTATTTCATTTGAGACCACCAGTGATATACATAACAGCATTACTTTTTTCAGTAATGAGTAATCTAATTGATTACTCGTCCCAACTTAATAACGCTGTCAATGTTACTGCCAAAAAACATGGCGCATTACTATAATTGAAGCTGTTTTTTTCATCAGACCAACTAGATTGACGCCAGTTTCGGCTTGAAATGATTGCAGCAATGCTGCTTCTGCTCTGCTCCTGCTACGCGCCATCTCTAATCTGTTAACATGGGCGGCGAAAAAAATACGCACTGCTTACGCTCTGCTTACGCGTGCAGTGTGAAACTGGCATGAGTCGAGAGGCAAATACTTTTTTTTTTACTGTTCTTCCTTGTTTAGTGGGCACTAGGGGTGTCCCCGACTATGGATTTTCATAGTCGAATCAGAATCGTCATGTCTTGCTTATAGTCGACTAATAGTCGAATCATGTGTATGGGGATGGGGATGGGGATGGGGGCGGGGCTTTAACATTTCAAAGCCGCGATGTACAGAAAATCACACAAAGATATAGAAGAAAATGTATAAAAACATTTTGGATCAATAAAACTAAGAAATAACATAAATAACTCCAGAAAGGCCACAGACAGGATTTGCATTTCACATACAAATCAAATTAAATCGGCTAAATTACCTGTGCGAGCAGGCTCTATACACCACAACATCGATAAACCGAAAAAATAAACAATTAATTTACTAAATTAAATTAGAACAGAATATACCTTTCTAATAAATAAAAATACAAAACGAAATAAATCAGAATCAAGTCACAAGATGAGCAAATGTGTGCAAAATGCCTAAAGTGCAGGGGAACATATATTCAAAACAAAAGCCACAAATAGTTGGATTAGATAACCCTGACAGATCAATAAATAAAATAAAAATAAAGAAACTATTAAAATAACGATAGTAGCCAGAATTTTCAACTTTGTCTTTTTAACTGCAGAAACAACAATAAATGCTAAACTGGAGTGGCAGTCTTTTTAGCTAAAAATGTTCACACTCACAGCATCCAAAAATCAAATTAGAACCGTCTGAAAAGTTTTGAAATCACTTGTACCCTACAGTACCTGATCGAGAGAACAAATCCAGTCTTTCACTCTGTCTGTGTCCGTTGGAGTCTTTTCAAATTGTGCGCGCGGATAAAATACATTCTAACGTGAAACTTGTTAACGTTGGCCGGCAGAAGTGCGATCTCCTGATGCTAAATCCAGCCTTGGAGAATATCCTTTCTGATGGTGTACATCCACACTTTATATTTTCTTATCCCAGACATTGTTATTTTAAAGATTTAAATCCTTGCCGCCAAGACGCTCCTCTGTCAGTTACGGATTGAAAGTGAAACTTAAATCTGTCACGCGGACGCGGGGTGTTTGGATTTATTCACGCACGTTAAAAAATATTTATTAAATACTTATTTCTTTGCACATTTTTATATACAGCATTATCAAAATAGGCTGAATATTAACGTATTGACAGAAAACCGGTAGTTCTATGTGAAATCAGACATTGAGCGCTCTCATATAGCCAAAGTGGCATGATCCTCGTTTCATAACACCTCTGCGAAGATTCGACCGTGAGATCGGTAGTCGAATCAGGCTCCTCCATTTGGGGTCACCCCTAGTGGGCACTGGGCAGTGCATGTGAGAGGTGCATAAATGCAGACGATTGGCTGAGGTTGGGTAAAAAAAAAAAATTAATGGAGATGTATTTTTTCTTTTTTATGTATTACCTGTTTATATTTGGATGCCTTAGTTTTGCTATACATTGCACTTTCCAGTTACATTGAAAGCACCTCATATTGTTATATGAAGTACAGTATATCTACACAGAAAAATCCCCAGTGTTAAATCAACACTGCTCAGAGCAAATATGGTCCCACTCTACAGAGTGTTAAAGTAACACTAAAGCAGTGTTGAAGTTAATGAGATAATTAAGTGATTAATTGAGTGATGATTGAACATTAGTGATGAACACCTGCAGTTAACAAGCAGAATCACTGAAGGAAAGAGAAACACAAGAACTACAACAGACTTCCAGTCACAGTCACATTAAATCAGATGAAGATAAAAGAACACATTAAATCTGTGAAGATCTCAGCAGAGGAGGATTAAACAACTCCACAAACAGCATTACCAGCTTCACTTATTACTAACCAGACTGACTTTATTTCTGTCATATGTCTATGAACAGAGGTTTAGATGTTGATGTTTTAAAATGTTTGACCACCATTATGGCGATCAGTGTTTCCTTTAGTGTAACAGTATGCCAAATGCCAAAGACAAAGGCGTTCAGGTGGTTTAGTTTTCATGATTATAAAGTAGAGTGATTCACTAATCTGTCCCCTAATCATAAGTTGTCATTTGTTATTAAAAAATAGCTTACACCTTTCTTGATACAGAGCAGACATTTTGATTTTTATATACATTAACACATTTTTTGGAAAATCTTTTTTTTTTTTTTTTTTTTTAGGAACAAACAGACATCAAGAATCCAAATATGAATCTCAACAATGGTGACATGCTTCATGCTGCAATGCATGCTGGGAGCCAAGCATTTTATACTATGGTGCCTCCCAGAATGCATTGCGGCATAAAAAGCATGTCACCATTGTTGAGATTCATATGTGGATTCTTGATGTCTGTGTGTTTGTCCAAAGATTACATTCCCAATAAATCAAAAAAAATAAAAATAAATAAATCAGCTTGATGTCTGATCTGAAGAAAGAAGTCAATGTTGTTAAAAAATATATATTAATAACAAATAACCACTTTTAGGCAATGATAATATTTGTAAAGTTTATGATATTGAAAACTATAGGCCTATCACCTGACTGTCTTTGATTCTGGCTTTCCTTGCAACAAATTATGTGTTTTAGTAAACACTGTTACAAAAACCATAAGAAGTAGGGCTGCACGATAATGGCTAAAATGATAATCACGATTATTTTGCTCAAAATTATAATCGCGATAATTAATCACGATTATTCTCATTTGAGAAACTACAGAGAAAGAGAAGAGATAGTTAGGCTAACGGTTTTGCACGAGTATTTGCGCAAAATCCGAGCAGATTTGGTTTAACACGAATTTCCCCAGCAAGTAAACATAATAACATGCCAAATTGGCCAGTGATTTGACAGCGATACCCGCCAAAGTTAATTTTTAGCCGCATTTGGCGGGTGTTAATTTCAAACAAGACTTCATTTAACCAACTACAACTTCCTCAAACAGCAAGTCAATACAAATGGCATGATTTAACGTTAGATGAGCGTTTTGTGATGCGTCTTCACATTAGATCTTCTAAGCGACACATTTCGGTTGAAAATGAGACAAAGTAAAGATCCAGATCGCTCAGCAAATTCGTACTGCAAAGAAAAATAGTCTACTTGTTGATACACACTGAAAACTGGCAGTGGCTGTCGTTTTCAACTGATTCACGACACATGAAAACTGGTAAAAACTTAAACTTCAAAAAAATAGAACAGTGAAACTCATTTAGAAACAGATTTAGTCACACAAACAGCACAAGTGGCTTGTGAAGAAACAGACTGGCTGTATAACAATTTCATGCAAACAGAATATCGCTGTGGAGATCAGTGCTTTTTCCGCAGTGCAGAGTATGCGCGCAGGGTTGCCAGATTGCACCGACTAAGTAAAACACGGGGAATAAAATGTAAGATAAAAGCTCTGTTTGGGTAATTTGGGAGATTTAAGCTTTTCAGATCTGGCAACCACAAACATCAATGCTAGTGGGGACTTGTTTACAATGCACGATAATGCAAATGACTAATAAAAAAGCGTTTTCAGGATAAAAAAACGAGCGGGGCAAATATCGCAGCGATTTTTTTAAATTAATCGAGAGAGGCAGATATCGTTATCGCGATTAAAATACGATTAATCGTGCAGCCCTAATAAGAAGTCAAGAGTCAAATTGCACAACTAAAGGCAACACTGTTCACCATAATGGTGATTTTTTAATGGTGATTTTAAAACATCTAAACCTCTGTTAATTCTCAATAAGAACTGTAGACGTCTGACAGAAATAAAGTCAGTCTGGTTAGTAATAAGTGAAGCTGGTAATGCTGTTTGTGGAGTTGTTTAATCCTCCTCTGCTGAGATCTTCACAGATTTAATGTCTTCTTTTCTCTTCAGTTGATTTAATCTAAGGCTGTGACTAAAAGTCAGTTGTAGTTCTTGTGTTTCTCTTTCCTTCAGTGATTCTGCTTGTTAACTGCAGGTGTTCATCACTAATGCTCAATCATCACTCAATTAATCACTTAATTATCTCATTAACTTCAACACTGCTTCAGTGTTAATTTTAACACTCTGTAGAGTGGGACCATATTTGCTCTGAGCAGTGTTGATTTAACACTGGGGATTTTGCTGTGTACCAATTGTTTTTTGTTTGTTTTATTTGTACTACAAAGAGTTTGTTATCATGTTTGAGTTTGTATATATATTTGTTATTTCTTTTTGGTATAGTGTTTAACAAGAATAATTTAATTTTGCCCAGTTGTGGCCTGTTGAGGGGCAATAAATATCAAAAGTTCCAAAACATCTATTGTGTTATTCACAGCAAAATCCCCAGTGTTAAATTAACACTCCTCAGTGTACATATGTGTCCACACTACAGTACAGAGTGTTAAAATGAACACTGAAGCAGTGTTGAAGTTAATGAGATAATTAAGTGATTAATTAAGTGATTGGCTATTAGTGGCGACACCTGATGTTAATAAGCAGAATCATTGACGGAAAGAGAAAAAAACAATAACAGAAAAAAGAGAAACACAAGAACTACAACTGACTTCGAGTCATTACACATTGTTGCACTTATTATTACCAGTTTGACTTTATTTCTGTCATACATCGACAAAAGTTCTTGAGATTCAACAGAAGTTTAGACGGTAATGTTTTATGGAAGTTTTCTTTTCAAGTTACCATTATGGTGGTCAGTGTTTTCTTTAGTTGGGCTCTTGACTCTTTTCATATTTTAATATTAGTTTTTCTCTGGTTGCTACAACATTGTGTTTATAAAGCAGATTTGTTACTGCAAGAGAAAACATGACCTGCTCACAATATGTTTTGATGATAAAAACATTATCATCATGTAGTGACCTGATTCACTGATGTCATTCAGAGTCTAAATCTTTGATTATATGCTTGATGTCTCATTTTAGTATTGGTGATTGTAGCTCTGAGATTCTATAGTTTGAGATCCAATAGCAATATGATTTTTTTTTTTTTTTTATATATATATATATATATTTTAAAGTTATTGTTTTAAAACACACAGACATCAAGAATCAGCATATGAGTCTCAACAATGGTGACAATAAACAAACTAGTGACAAACAGATCAACTCTGATCATCACAAAACAAGCTACTAAAGTCAGAACAAAACAATAGCAAAATAAAAGCAAACAATAAAAATTACAGGACAATTCAGCTGCATAATTTATTCATGCTGCAATGCATGATGTCAGCCATGGATGCGTTCTGATTGGTGGCTCCCATCATGCACTGCAACATTAAGCATTTGTTTGATTGTCACCATTGTTGAGATTCATATGTAGATTCTTGATGTCTGTGTGTGATTTTAAATCCTTCAGATCTTTAAAACATTGCTGGAAGTAACTACTGTAGTGAAAAATTAATAAAACATTTAGATAATCAGTTTATAATGATGGGTGCCATCAGTAAATCAGGCCACTAGTAATTTCATCATCAAATCATAACCAGGGCTGCAGTTCCAAAAGCATCTTAAGCCTAACTTGATCACAGACCAACTGCAATAAATGGTCTGTACGATCAAATTAGGCTTGCGATGCTTTCAGGAAACACAACCAAAGTCATAGTTTCTCTTGCCACAACACATATGCTCTATAAACACAGAGTTGGAGCAGCCAGAGAAATACTAATGTTCAAAAGTAAAGGGTCAAGAGCCCAACTAAAGCAACCACTGGTCACCATAATGGTGACATGAAACAAAACATTCCATAAAACATTACCATCTAAACGTCTGTTAAATCTAAATAAGACCGTGTGTAGATGTATGACAGAAATAAAGTCAAACTGGTAAAATATTAAAGGTTGTCTAAGCGATCCCGGGAGATGTTTCTTCTTGTTGACATTCGAATTATTGTCAAACAAAACGGAGGCTAGCTAGACCCTCCCTCCTCCTCATCCGCGCACTAACCCCCGAACCCCACCCCCACATCATTCTTGTCGGTTATTGGCTGGAACAGTTTGTTGTGTTTCGTGCTGCGGGTCGCTCTGTTTGTTGCTCAGTTTGTTTTTGTTGCAGTTTGTGGAGCCTGTGGTGTCTACAGAGACCGCGTTTTTTTACAGTGTGTTCAGGGGACAGGCAGCTAGCGGATAGTGAGGAGATGTTTGCGGTATGTGACAAAAAATGTTTTGGCCTAAAAAACGCGTGACATGACTTAGAGCACCTTTAAGTGCAATAATGTGTAATGGCTCGAAGTCAGTAGTCCTTGTGTTTCTCTTTTTTCTGTTCTTGTTTCTCTTTCCTTCAATGATTCTTATTAACATAAGGTGTAACCACTAATGGCCAATCATCACTTAATTAATCACTTAATTATCTCATCGACTTCAACACTGCTTCAGTGTTAATTTTTAACACCCTGTAGTGTGGACACATATGTACACTGAGGAGTGTTAATTTAACACTGGGGATTTTGCTGTGTTTGTATCGATCCACTATATTAACATAATATCTACATACATGAGGGTTGGAGGTGGGGACACATTTGAGCATTTAATAATTTACTTGAAAGTAACGCAATAGTTACTTTCTGAAGTAACTTGTTACTTTTATAATTTGTAACTGAGCAACTAATTTAGTTACTTTTTGGAAGAAGTAAATAGTAACTGTTACTAATTACTTTTTAAAAGTAACTTGCCCAACACTGGAGACCACTCATATAATGAGTGATAATGAAAATAATGTAAATAAAGAGATTTCCACTGGACCAGCAACTACACAGCCACAGCCTGTTAAATAAGGCAATATGCAGCATATCATCAATGTTTCTAGATCTCTTGGCTTATCTCTTATCTCTTGCCATATCAAATGTGTTTTATAAACTCACAGTTACAGCAGCCAGAGAGAAACTAATGTTGAAGTGTAAAGAGCAGAACTAAAGCAAACACTGATCTCCATATTGGTGACACACTTTATTGTATTCAATAAAACATCAACAACTTAATATCTGTTAGTTCTCAGCAAGAACTTTTGTACATGTATGAAAGAAATAATGTTAAACTGGTTTGTAAACTGGATTCACACTCGGTGGCTGGAAGTCAGTTGTTGTTTTTATGTTTCTCTTTTTTCTGTTCTTGTTTCTCTGTCCTTCAGTGATTCTGCTTATCAGGTGTTCATCAGCGTCTCACTTCACTCACTTCTTTTCATTCACTCTGTCAAGGGGACTATATTAGTGAACTAATGTAGGGAATACTGACTGAGGGTATAGGGTGTGATTGGGAACACAGCATCTGAGGGTCGACTTTGAGCGCTGTTAATTTACAGTATATTCCTGTAGGCTACTTTCTCGAAAACGACAAATATCACCCAGAATACATTGTTTTCTACGGTATATTACTGATTTAATGGAAAATGGTATAATACTGTCAGAATTTGAAATATTTTTACAGCAAGGGTTAACATTGCAGACCTGGGGAAAAAAAACTGTTTTACTGTTTGACTAATGGTGTATTGTTCATATATATGCATCTGGCTTTTTCAGGTCTATAAGAAGATGATGTAATTAATTATGACATGTTTTTTTTTTTTTTTTTTTGACTTGGCAGATAAGACCAGACCAAAGAAACAGCATAACAGTAAGTTCTTACAGTAAAGTATGGTATAGAAAATAACATGATTTGTATAGTATCTAAGTATAATAAGATTCAGCGCATTCACCTTGTAAAGGCAACCAATAATGCGTCATGGTCACAGCTCAGTCACCATCAAACACTACATTTCCCATCATCCCTCCATCTGCTCACCTGCACACTTTCAAGTTTACTTATCTCCTTGATCCTCTCCTCGTCCCAGTCTCCAGTTTCGCGTCATCCTCCAGTCTCCTTGTGAGTATCCTACAAGAGAAAAGGAAGGTTGTTTGTGTGTGTGTGTGTGTGTGTGTGTGTACTCGCCATTCATCATCATCTTCACTGCTGTGCTGCTTGCCATTTCACCCCAGTTTCCTGTTCCCTCATTTATGAAAATAACGTGTTTTGGATTTTAATACCGGTCTGTTGAGTATGTGTTCCCTGACACAATGCCAGATCAAAGCGGTCACATGAAAACTGTGCTGGGCCAAGATTCCTCACACTGCTTATTTTTGTGCATTTGAGGAACAATGTTTTAATAATTACTGCTTAACCCATAACTTTCTTAAATCAGAAAATTCAGGTAAAGCTGACAGAAACATGGATGGATGCAGTGCAGAAGTACACACATGTTTCTCTGAACCCTGAGGAATTCTCAGTTTATGTAAGTTATATACCAAACACTCCATGCCTGCCTGTGTGTGCTCACAAACTAACTGTTTTATCTTCTTTCTACATAGGTGGTTGATCTGGATCATGGCATGAAGGGCAAACAACCCTTTAAAAACATTTATTTCTACAGTAAAAGGGACAACAAAAAAGCCTTCAATATTGAGAAGTATCAGGTGCTTTAATATGACGCCTAATTATTAGGCATAAATTATAATCACAAATACAAACCAGATTAGCTCACAGATAATTTGAAAGAACCACTGCTTTTGGGTCAGTAAATCATAAGTTCATTTGTTTTTTGATATAATATTACAAATAGAAAAATTAGAAAATTGCAACTGTGTGAACTAGAACAACTACCTTGATGTTCTGATGCCTTATTACCTTCTTTTTGTGAAACAAAAAAATAAATAAATTAAAATGTCCTGCTCCCACCTGCCAATTTAATGCAATAGCAGTATTAACATCAAGTTGCGGCATCTTATGCACAGAAGCCATTGGCACAGGCCGCGGTTTTCATTGGCATGTGCCACTAAAACATGTATCATTTGGTGGCATATCTGTGTTTGAGTGGCATGTGTCAGTGAATGTTGTGTAATACCAGTGCCAGGTTAATGATCATGCAAACTGCCCACTCTAGAAAACACACTGAAAAAATCATCAATCATGGGTGTCTACGAATACTGCATTAACAGTCGTATCCGTTACTGTAAACCTTTATTTTTGGCCACTGCCCAGCAGAGTTTAGCTCCAACCTTAATCAAAGACACTTGAAAATGGGGCAGTGGCCCTCCAGGGCTGGATTTGAGGAACCCTGGCCAACAGTATACACCTCTGTATTTTAATATTTCTGTTGTGCTCTGGTTGTCAGACATTGAGAATGACGGATCTTGCATGAACATTAGGACAGTAATGTAGGCCTATAATATACAATATAAGTCAATGTATTATTATTTTATTTTTGTATTAGTTTTTAGACCGGGATGGCACGGATTGATCCTTGCTTGACCAATCAGTTGAAAGGGGCGCCCACATGTAGAGATGGAATATTCAAGCTGTTTACTAGTTTTCTACCCCTGGAGGTAAAAAAAAAAAAAAAAAAAAAAAACGACGAGTCCTTGGTTTTTCATTTTTGTTTTTAATTCAAAATTAAAAAGGTGCCGTTTTCTCATTTTATTTACTTTCAATATTAATAAAAAAAAAAAAAATGAACAGATGATAAACGGACCCTTTTGGTAAGAGGTGATCGAAGTTTGCTTTGAAATTAAATTGTTTCTTTGGACTCTACAAAGTTTTGTTAGTTAACTTCCACTAGTCAGCTCATATATGTGTTATATTATAGAAAAGTCATTAGCTGTGTTTACATGGACCCTAATAATCAGATTGTGTAACCACGTCAATAGGAATGCATTGGTCAAAAGCGATTAAAATTTCATTTAGATTGTGAGGGATGGTTTAAGACTTTTCTAATCCATTCGATAGGACATGTATGATCAGATTGTAAACCCAAGCTGCAAAGTTCTGAACATGTGCAATGATGTATGACAAACAGAATTAGCTGTTGCTGGACAGGGCCAGTCCAAATACCCACACTTGCAGGTTTTGCACTTGATTAATTGTCTACTTACATTTCTACCAAGAAAGACTCGGGAGATAAAATGATATAACAAGTGTAAATTTATTAATAGCTCAGCAAGTATAAATTTTATAAAGTCTTTGGCGTAGGCCCCGTCCTTAGCAAGCAATGCGAGGGTAACGGAATCTGCAAATCCCGCCTGAAGATGAAGGCAGGGGCGCAGCCGACCCCCTGGAGGTAAAGGAAGGGACCATCCTGGTGGTGGTGGTGAGGATGGAGGGAAAGGACCATCTTGGAGGAGGTTGGGGAGGATGGAGGTAATTGGCGCCGTCAGTATCTGCGAACTCAGACGAATGCAAGTACCCTTCTTTTATACTGAGAGAGTGTTAACACATGATTGGTTAGAAGTGAGTTAATACATGACACGCTGATTGAGTCTTCCTGGCAGAACTTAAGGCTAAGCTTACATAAAGTATTTCGCCAAAGTGTTTAAATGGGCGTGAAGACCGCAGGTGTTGTACGAATTTTGTTTACTCAATGGGACACACTTGATCAATGCATGATTGTATGAACTGCATGAACTAAATATAATATCTATTGGAATAAAATGTGCAGCCTTTTGCCTTTTACAAAAAAATTATATGTAACATCAAATTAATTACAATGGGAAGTTTTCCTAGACATGATGTGAATTCGGGGCACGTATAGTTTTTTCTTAACGTGACGAATGATGAGATACGCCTCAAAGTCCGCTCTGAAGCAGTATTAGAGAAGGTGTGGATTTAGTTTGTGTTAAGGGTACTGCACTTTGGTATTTATCAGACCAGGGACAGTCGTGCTCACTTAGGCCCCCGATCACACCTAACGTGTTTTTCAGGTTCGAAAACGCGAGGCACACAGCACTGCCCCGATCACACAGAACGAGCAGTGCACTGTGTTTTTTATGTTGCTAGGCAACCACCGAAACAGCTGTCCTGTCAGTCAAGTGAACGTCAAATCAGCCTTTTATTAACTTTATTGACTTTCTGTTAACATTGTGGTAGTTACGGTTCGTGAAGTCGTTAAGCTCCTGGTAACCCGCGAGAGCACCACAAATTTATCCTCCATCATCGCACTCTCCGGGCGTTCAAAGCAACTGTACTTTTCATCACTAAAACGGAAGGCCCGCCTCTCCATTCGATTTGACAGTGGGAAAAAACGTGATGACGTCGGGCGCTTTTTTCCGCTCGGAGTTGATTTTTTTTTTTCAACTGCAAAAACGCAAGGCGCAGCAGGCGGCCTGGGGCGCATAAACAGCGTGTAGAACGCTCACTGCCATAGGAAAACAATTGAAAAAAGGCACCTCTCACAGCAAAAAAAAAACGTCAGGTGTGATCGGGGCCTTACTGTTCTTCCTGTCGCGTACATGTGCTCTCAAATGGCCAAGATAACAAATGTGGATATTTGGACAGGCCCGTTGTCATAAATAACTGTTGTGTCAATTTAAACTTCTCCTCACTCACTGTCTGTGAAGTGGTGCAGGGTAGCTGTTGACCCAGTCCTTGCTTCGGTCTCTCATTCACAGATAACTTGTTTTGGACATGGGAAAGGGCACATTTACAGCTTGTTAAATATAAGCAGCTTGTCATCTCCTAATTACACCCGAAATAGATAAATATTACATCTGCTTTTTGAAACAAAGAAAAGAAGCAATAATAGGATAATGGTTAGTAAGTGCAACGGGGGAAACTGTATATTCGTGCAGTGTGCGCATGTCAAAAGATCCAAATCCAGTTTGAAGCTTGTAACATAAACACACATCAACACGATCACTTTATTTAGCGTTCATGTAAACACTAGGTTGGGATTACTCCATTGGAATGATTTAATTCTGACTGAAGCAAAAGAAGTCCATGTAAACATAGCTTTATTTCTGATTCCTCCTGAACTTGCAGGTATCTAGTTTCCTGCCAGAGAACTTCAATGAAGAGCTTGTTAGGGTGTACTGTCACAGCACTGATGGGAAAGTGGTGGAGGAGGCTGAAAAGTGCTTTCAGCAGTGGTGCAAATCAAATTTTGGACTCCCTTGCAATGTGTGTATGAGTTTTTGTATATGATATTTACGATTAAAGGCTGTGACATCAGTACATGTCTGTAGTTGTGATTTAACAAATACCCAGACAAAATTAAGAGGACCTGATTGAACCGTGACATGTAATTCTATATAACACTCATCTTAAGCAAATACATTTTTAAATATATATATATATTTTTTTTTTCTGCTTGCAGATCATTTTCTATGAGGACAAGTACTTCCAGGGCAAAAAATACGAGTGCAGTGCTGACTGTACTGATCTACAAAAGTCCAAATTGGAGCGCTGTAGTTCCATCTATGTGGAGAGTGGGACCTGGTGTTTGTATGAGAAACCAAAATACGAAGGCATGAAGTATGTTCTGTCCAAGGGAGAGTATCCTAATTTCCAACTGTGGAAAGACTCTAATTACATCTGCTCTGTCAAGAACCACTCTGTAAGTCCAACATATACTCAGTGTTCAAAAACAGTGCTCAAACTCTAGCTTATATTATGTTTATATATCACGAATGTACTTCTTTTTGTTTGTATTGGGTAGCCAGACCAAAATCAAGCATTCGACAGTGCCTTAGGCCCCATCCACACTACCGTGTTTTAGTTTAGAAATGGTGAATTAAAACGAATACGATCTCCGTCCACACCAGCGTTTTAGCTGCATATTAGAATTGATCTCCGTCCACATTAAAACGACTGAAAACGCGGATCACGTGATCATTCACCAACACTGGGCATGCGCGTGCCGGTGTAAACCTAGAGACTTTCAAACATCAAAATGTCATTTATTAATATGTATTTGTGTCAAAATGACATATAAACATCTTTCCCTATTCTATTTGGCCTGGAAACGCTTCCAACACGCTTGCGTGTCGCATGAAAAATAGGCGTCGGTTCTATTTCTAGCATGCACACGTTTACTGCGTGAGCCGTGCCTGAGACGCGGCAGTTTCTTTTACTGTAAGAAGCTGTTCCAGCGGGTGGAGTTTACTGGTACTGAATATTACCTGTGTATATTCCATGACTGATGACACCCAATCATAGAGCCAAGCGTGAGCCTCTGCGTCATCGTTTCTAAAGTCCTCCGTTTTGACCCGTCTTCACTAAAACGCCCTCCGGAGATTCAAAACGCAAAACGAGGTCGGCAGCGTTTCTAAACTTCTCCGTTTTAGGTCTTCGTTTTTGCCATTTAGTCCGGACGGGAGGTGCAAACATAGCAAAAGGTCTCTGTTTCTAAACGCAAATGCAGTAGTGTGGATGGGGCCTTAGTACAACTGAAAGTTAAATAAGTGTAAAAACAAAACTACATTGAAGTTATTCATTAAAATCTTCTGAAAATTCAAGTTTGACTGTGTGCTACTAGCAATAGAGCAAGTCGTGGACAAACCATTTTGGTGTTGTTTTGTAAGTAAAATGTGTGTCACATACTCATTTGTGCACTTCAAAGTAAAAAGAACAACTGTTTGTGTAAAAAAAAAAAAGTCAAACGCAAACAGAACATTGTCTAATTAGCAGGTGTATGTCTTTAAAAAAATACCATTTTTCTTTATCATCCTCCTCCTTTTTGTCCCATTCTCCAGGGCACAAGTTCTAAATTTAAGATCCAGGTCTACGACCAGGAGGATTTTCAAGGCTCAATGCATGAGACCACAGTTGACTGTAGTTCTGTGGAGAACCGGTTTGATATAAAAGGGGTTCGCTCCTGTAAGGTGATCAGAGGTGTCTGGAAGCTCTATAAGGGTCGTGACTACGGTGAGCCCCATTACCTACTGAAGGAGGGGGAGTATCGCAATCCTGGAAAGTGGGACCCCCAGGCTAAAGCTCCTGCTCTGTCTCTTGAATGTGTAACAGAGAAAGAATCTGACCGCTAAATCCATCCATCCATCTATCGGCCTTGTTCATCTTTAAACTTGGGCTGTCAATTTAATGCACTAAGTTAATCTGTGTCATTATAAATAATACAGTCTAATCAACAATTTACTCTACGGCCCCAAAAAGTTAATGTAACTTTTTTTTATATGGAGGCTTTTCTTAGCAAATAGTAAGATATACACTGAAATGGTAGTAATTAGTTTAATTATTTGATATAAATAAAATCAGAAAATGTTTTAGTTCTTTCTTCTCAAATACAGTAGCCTATTTGGGCATAATGGATCATTCATATTATTGCTTGATAAGCTCTGTATGCACGCTTTTATTTGTAATTATTTACACAATGTGGGTTTGGATGTTGGGAATAAATAGAGATATAGTAGTGGATGATTAAGAGTTACAGTATGTTATGCTATGATTTGGGTAATGATAAATTGATGAATCATTTCATATGATATCATTTATTTGAGCATGTGTGCAAAGATTTGATTACAGTTATTTTGGGGGTTACACAGTTTTAAAGATAAAGGTTAATCTGGAATGTACCTTTCTATAATATATTCATCTTTTACTATTTCTGAGGATGCAGGAGTTCTGTAATATCTCTCCTCTGTGGTTTCTGGGAAAACATGAGTGGTTTACAAAAAAACATGCTTTACAGTTTGGTATTTAGAAACTCTGTGAATTGCAGTGATTTGTTATCTCTTATCTAATAAAAGTGATGGTGTTTCTGTTATGTTTTGCATTGTCTCACACTGTTTTCACACACAGTCTCAAACCTTTAAAAAGCCAGTTGGACTCAGATTTTGGAAAGAGGGAATGAAGTAACAATAATGCTAACGCTGAAATTTAAATGTTTGCATGGTGTCTTAAGCAGTCAAGTAATTGTTCATACAGTAAATGTTTTTTTTTTGTTTGTTTGTTTTTTTAATGGAAATGTAGAGATTCTGCAGTCTGATCAAAGTCTCATAATATAATTAAATTGTAAAAAAGGTAGTTTAAGCCGTTTCCCAACCCTGCTCCTGAAGGACCCCCAACACTGCACGTTTTCTTTGTCTCCCTAATCAAACACACCTGATTCAACTAATCAGCTCATTAGAAGAAACTCTAGGACAGGGATGGGCAAATGCTGCCCTGCAGAGTTTAGCTCCAACCCTGATAAACTCTCCTGTCTGTAGCGTTCTAGTGATCCTGAAGACATTGATTAGCTGGTTCAGGTGTGTTTGATTAGGGTCCCAGATAGACAGCAACCATCAAAATAATGTTAAATCAATGTTAATGTGTACGTTTTTGACTCCCACAATTTAAGATTTCATCCAAAAATCAATGGTAATGGTATTGAATCAATGTTACAATGTGATGTTCATTCAACATCATGTTTGCACTCTCAGAAAATGAAACAACAATTACAACTGCAAAGCCACACAGCCTGAAATCAATCAATAATGAACTCTCCTGGGAGTTTATGGCTCCAGACTCAAGAGTGTTAAAGTGTTAAAATATGAGTGTTAAAGTTAATGATGTTAATAATCACCGAAGGAGAAAAATCACAATGTAGTCACCATTATGATGATATAGTTGGGCAGTTGACCTTTAAATGTTTAAAGGGACACTTCACCCATTTGCATTAAGCTTTGCATTGTTAGAAACCCAGTCATACTATTGAATGGTCATGCAACATTTTTTCATTTTCCCCCGAGACGAGAGAAATCTGTATTTACCTCTTTACACTTCCTCCTACAATGACGCAAAAATCGTCATTTTGCGTCATTGTAGGAGGAAGTGTAAGAGGGGGGGATTTCTGTTAAGACTACAAGCACTAGATCCACCCTTTCAAACCCGCCCAGGGGGTTGGACCTAATGCGCTAACAGACCTATCACAGATCAGTGCGAGTGCGTTTGATTTCAACGGCAGAAACCTGCAAAAAACAGGGACGAAGAAAGCTGAGTAGTAGGGGTTACCATACTCTATTTCCCGGACATGTCCGGCCGTCGAGATCGACAAAAATGTCCGGGATTCAGCTTTTGCTTTCTGCGGTCGCCATCCATTGTTTACATGCTCACCTTTTGTTTCAATCTAACTGAATTCACCCCGATTGGTGAATCTGAATGTAATGTTTACATGAATGCTAAACAAGTGATCGGTTGATTTGCGTTTTAACATTGCTAAGAAAATACCCGCACCTCCGTGAGAGATAGCCCATGAGACCGGTGCATCTCACAGGCGCGCTCATCAGTAATCACAGTAATACAGGGAGCAGGACGAGGCTAGCGCCGCGGGAGAAAGACGCGAGGCCGGTGGCGTGATCGGTTGAAAGACGCGAGGCCGGTGGCGTGATCGGTTGATGTGTGTTTTACCATTGCTAAGAAAATACCTGCTCCTCCGTGCGAGATACGAGAACAGTGCCTCACAGGTGTCGGTCGTCAGTAATCACGCCACCGGCCTCGCGCCGTTCTCCCGCGCCCCTCAGCCTCGTCCTGCTCGCCACAGTGAACATGATGAATGGCGACTGTAGAACGCAAAAGCCGAATCCCGGACATTTTGGGCAAACTCGTCACGGAGACTCACTCGTAGCCTAGCCTTGCCTTGATGTTTTTGTTTTCAACTGCGCTGTCTTACCGGTAGGCGTGGCTTGGGAGTGGCCTTGTAGGGCAGCGAAGCAAGTGCATTCTGGGAGTTGTTGTCTTTCATCCACATAAGCCAAAAATACATTTTCTGGCTTTTCTCAGTCTAGAAAGCTCCAAATTCAAAAATAATTTCACATTTCTTCTACATAAATGACCCACTTTCAATACACATTCATGTCTCCACGGGTGAAATGACCCTTTAACTTTAGATTGTGTTTGGCTGCTGTAACTGAGTTATAATAGCCAGCTGAACAAAGAGAAATGGTGAACAGGTGGTGTTGGTTATATTTTAACATAATCATCATTTAACCTGAATCACTGAACTCATTTAGAGCCTAATCTCTGACTTAAATGAATATTGGTCATTACAGCATCACAGTGATTCTAAAGATTAAGATCCAGATTTTTCAGTATAATCCAAATGATTTCTTAAAAGTTGTTCTGATATAAAATATTTCTTTTAGGCACACACAGACATCAAGAATCAGTCTATGCATCTCAACAATGGTGAAAAAAAAAAAAAATCACTTAGGAAAAGGAGATTACTAAGACAATTCAGATCATAATTTATTCATACCGCAATGCATGATGCCATTAATGAGTTTTGATTGGTGGTACCCAGAATGCACTGCAACATGCTTTATTATTGTCACCATTGTTGAGAATCACATGCTGATTCTTGGTGTCAGTGTCCAAATAAAATACTTTTTCATAGTATTTCGATCAGAACAACTTTTAAGAAATCTTTTTGATTATATTGTAAATGCTGAAAATAGTATACTGTAGAATCACAGGCTGCTGTAATCAACAAGGTAAACCTAACTCTCTAAATGAGTTTTGTGATTCAGGTCAAATGATGATTATGTCAAAACATAACCAACATCACCTGGTCAACTTATCTCTTTGCTCATCTTAAAGTTATAACGCATACACAGCAGCCAAACTAAATCTAACGTTATTAGTTTAAGGGTCAAGAGCACAACTAAAGCCAACACTGATCACCATAATGGCAACTTAAAAAAATAGATTTTCTCTTTTGGTGATTCTGCTTGTTAACATCAGGTGTCTTCAATAATGCTCAATCATCACTCAGGCAGCCTAGGCTCTGAGATCTGCACACAAAAACAAATGGTTTAGCCAAACACTCAAAACCAAAACAAATAGTGTTCCAACCAATCATTGACAGGGGGAGGGTGTTGCGAGGTTTTGAGCCAGCTTTTTCTTCAGCTCTGACTTCGCGTGCAGTCGTGCACGAGCACAAAACCTCACAACACCCTCCCCCTGTCGGTGATTGATATCTTTATCTTCTTTAAGTCCAGGGGTCAGAAAGTAAAAGTCCTGCCATATGTTTATTCCACTCATGAACTCTGCACAGCAAAAAACCCAGTGTTAAATTAACTCTCCTGGGAGTTTACAGACTCAAGAGTGTTAAAGTTAATGAGATAATTTAGTGCACTGTAAAAAACAATACATTGATTTTATTGATATCTAATTAATAAAAATGAGGCAACAGATTACAAGCAATATTATTAATTAAATTTAACAAATTAGAATTGAGTAATAATTAATCAAATGAATTCCTTAAAAGTTAACCATTTAAAATGAGTAAAATTTACAAAATATCTTTTATTGCCAACATTGAAGACACCCGGGGCTCGTTCTTCGTACGTTGCTTATTACATCCGAGATCAAATGACACATCCAAGATGATATCATCGTGCTAATCATGATCCGGCTAATTGGGTTCTTCGAACTCACCTGTTGTTTATGATTAGTATCGCTGGATTGAGTTATCTGAGATAACTGCGCGTTCATGCGCTGGTTTAAAAGGGGATATGTATCGATCTTAGAAACATTGATCAGCAACGCTGCTATTGGCTGTTCAGTGTGGCCAAAGAGCGCGCTCAGTTTTTCTCCTCAGCAGAGCAAGAACTAATAATCGAAGTTTATTCGGAATTTTAATGTTTAATCAAAACGCCAGGGAACACCTCAAAGTCTGCAAAAGAAAGGAGAGAGGGCTGGCAAAAAGTAGCAGACAATTTAAATCTGTTAGAAGTGGCCATGTTAGATGTTTTTATCACTTATTAGCCTTTTTTGTATTTTAATAATTGCATAATTAGGCTACTTTGTTCATTGTAATGTCAGAGTCACCACACTAGAACATGGGAACAAATATAAGTGAAGTACAAAAATATTCTACATAGCCTAATGGTAATTTGTAGTTATATAGTCTCTTCTCTTCTATAAAAGGCACTGTTAAATAAATGGTTGTCTGTTTATAAAAGCAACCAAGAAAAAGGCTGAAAAAAAGAAAAGATCTTAGTAGCCTACACTGTAAAATAATTGTACAAATATTGATGCATTAAATGAAGGCCACATTAAAAGTAATGATGAATTGCTTTGACTTGTGAAAGTGAAAACTGATAAACTTATGTTAATGTAAAAATATTGATCACATTTTCCTGAGTGTAGTCATTGTAATGACACTGTGTTTTCCTCTTTTGTGCACTTTTACATAATACACCAACACTTGTATCTGTTCCCAAGAAAGTGGTGGCTGAAATATGTGCAGTAAGTGGACATTTTCTAACTTTCCAAAGGAAAGAAAGTATAAGACTTTGTAATGTCTATTTGTTTCCATTGCACTGGACAGTGAATAAACCCTCTCAGATAACTGTCATATGGAGGAACTAGCCTACCTGCGAGTGCATAAATAACTTTACTTAATTTATACTTGTATGCTTTATGGCTGCAATATAAGTTGCAGGATTCCACATCTACAGAAAGGCCTACAGAAGAGTCTGCACAGACAGAGGAGACATAGGCCTACAGGTGGGCAGTGTATAGCCAACTTTTCCTTTTTATTTGTTGCATGAGGCATGTGTCTAATATCTCTTGTTGTAGGCACTTGACCACTGGCTTTTTTTTACAAAGAACACTTGAAATAAAACTAAAGGAACTAAGCATATTTGTCTTTTATTAAACATGTAATGATTATTATTTTTTTTTATTTTTTTTTTGGCAATGTTGTGTAATATGGCACATGCAGCAATGCCACAGGCCCTGTCAGGTGTGCAACCCTCAGACTTTTCAGACACTGAAATCTTCCCTTTAGTTAGCTGAAGTTCATTTTTATTGTGTGTCCTTGTCCTGGCTAGAGCTGCATTGTAACTGGTTTGGGTCAGGGAATGGGGTCATAAAACACCTGTCTGCAGGAACATGTCATAATCACCTATGAAAAAATGCAGTTCTGTTAGGATCAATAAGTGTATGTAATACCGTGAGCTTGATATTTAATTGTGGAACTTTCCTTACCACTTTCAAATAAGGCATAAATGTGAATCTCTGAAAATTCTTAAGTCATGCACAGATCCTGGCCTTTTTGCTTTCACATTTGTGATATGGAAGATTTTAGTCAACTGCCTTTTTTTAATTTGATATAATATTATTAATCTGGAATATTAAGAATCCCAATTGTAACTGGGCTGCACATTTACATTGTGAACCCCCTTTCTGTTCACATAATCCCCTTCATTGAGGCCTTGATGGCAGCCTATAGTCTATGGTACCAATCACGTTAGTGAAGCCTGAGTGACATACTGTAATCGGCATGGTCATGATTGTATGATCTTCATAAAAAATGATGATAGCCTAAAAAAACTGCTTTACAACATTGGGTCTTAAGTGGCTTGGAAATGCCAAAAAAACAAAACAAAAAAAAACTGTTTTTTAAACCTAAAAGCGCCAGGTAAACTCCAAATGACACGACAGACAGCACTTTCCATCAAGTTCTCCGAATCTCCAATAGTGTAAAGGAAAGAGCCACTCGCAAATAATCTTAGGGCAATGCAAACAGTTTGTGCTGTATTTAAAGCCAGACTCCGACAAGTCGAAAATAAATGTGCGTTTCCAACAATTTAATAATGTAAACGACAATCTCACGAGTCACGAGAAAAAAAAAACATCTCAGAAAGTGCACTATCGCGCTGCGCTGGACTTCCCGTATCAGCTCTGCTTATGAAGCCGCGATCTAATCCTGTTTACATGAAATAAGCCTGCTCCCGAGCAGGTTTGAGCTTGCGCATCTGTTGCTATGACAGCAAGTCCAGGATGAGCTTCGAAGAACCAAACGATCCAAGATCATGCCAAATCGCCAACAATCAAATCCAGCTAACTGAGTTAGCGACGTACGAAGAACGAGCCCCTGGTGTTAACAAGCAGAATCACTGAAGGAGAAAACCATAATTAAAGTCACCATTGTGGAGATCAGTGTGTGTTTTAGTTGGGCTCTTGACCTTAAATTATTAACTTTAAGTTTTGTTTGGCTGCTGTACATGAGTTATAACAGCCAGATGAACAAATAGAAAAGGTGATCTGATGGTGTTGGTTGTGATTTAATATACTGTAATCATTATTTCACAATCATTAGACCTGAATCACTGAACTCATATAGAGTCCAATTTAGGAGTTAAGTTAACTTTATTAACTACAGCAGTATAATATTTTTAGCCTTTTCAGTGAAATCCAAATGATCAAATCAATAATAAAAAATAAATAAATAAATAAATATATGTTTTTTTTTTTGTTTTTTTTTGGCACAAACACACATCAAGATTTTGCGTATGAATCTCAGCAATGGTGACAAACAGATCACCTCTGAACATAAGCTCATTATTTATTCATGCAGCAATGCATGATGGGAGCCATGAATGAGTTTTGATTGGTGGAACCCAGAATGCACTGCAACATGCTTTATTATTGTCACCATTGTTGAGAATCACAGGCTGATTATTGATGTCTGTGTGTCTCCTTTTTATGTCAGAGAAACTTTTTAGAAATTATTTGCCTTACATTGTAAAAGTTAAAAAAATATTATGCCGTACAAGGCCAGTGCTGCTATAATTAATAAAGTAAACCTAACTCATAAATTGGACTCTATATGAGTTCAGTGATTCAGGTCTAATGATTGTGAAATAATGATTATGTTAAAACACAACCAACACCATCAGATCACCTTTTCTCTTTGTTCATCTGGCTGTTATAACTCATGTACAGCAGCCAAACAAAACTTAAAGTTAATAATTTAAGGTCAAGAGCCCAACTAAAACACACACTGATCTCCACAATGGTGACTTTAATTATGGGTTTCTCCTTCAGTGATTCTGCTTGTTAACACCAGGTGTCTTCAATGTTGGCAATAAAAGATATTTTGTAAATTTTACTCATTTTAAATGGTTAACTTTTAAGGAATTCATTTGATTAATTATTACTCAATTCTAATTTGTTAAATTTAATTAATAATATTGCTTGTAATCTGTTGCCTCATTTTTATTAATTAGATATTAATAAAATCAATGTATTCTTTTTTACAGTGTACAGAGACGCGTTTTTTGACGGCATGCTTATGGGGCGGGCAGCTAGCGGATCGTTAGGAAAGATTAGATGAATGTGATAAAAAATATTTTTGGGCCTGAAATCACTGATACCACCTTTAAGGCCTTTGGTGAATCTTTACTATGAGTTAGTCTGTAAAGATGAATAAACATGAACATTGTTAAAGTACCACCAAATGCTCCTCAGATCCCTGTAACTTTACAATAAAGTCCACCAGTCTCTTTTCTTCAGCGGTGCGGTCATCGACAGCCTCAATGTGGGCTGGGACTTTCTCAGAGATAGCACTCTGTCTTGGCACTCTGTAGACAGGCTGAAGAGTTCCTTAGACCGAGCTTCTGGCCTCTTCACTCCAGAAGGCAAACCGCTGACCATGCCTTTCAAACATTAAGAAGATTAATCTAAAGTACCGCATTGGCAAAAGCATACACAAATGTCTGATTGACTGGAAGGTGTGGTTTAAAACTGTTTAAAGCACATATAGTTCCAGTCTGTTTGTTCACCAAAATTAATGCACTACCTATAAACAATTGTGACCATGGTACCATATAGTTGCAGCTGCATACAGCGTGAGGCAACTATTGTAAACGTTTCCTATTTACCTTACTTAGCTAAATGGATGATGGCTGGCAGTCATTACACTTATCTGGTGAACACAGTGATTTTGATAAATGAGCCAAGGCACAAAATGAACAATCAACTGTAGATGATAACATAAAAAATGTAATAAAAAACAGCACAAGGTATTAAAACCAGCAAGTGTTGCAGAAATTAATATACATATATTGTTTAGTGGTGTCATACCCTTCTATTTTGAAGCACTCCATCAGAAGACATCACCACTTTTGAATGGAAGGCATGTCCATCTGAAAGATGTGTGACAGTGATGAGGAGAATCTTTAGTTCATAATGTATCCATTTTCTTCATGATGAAGAGTGTGCACACTGACAACATAGGAAATATTAGGACCCCAGCTTTATGTAGCCAAACTCTCTTCTGTAAGCACACAAGTTCATGATCAAAAACAAATAAATGTTTAGACCAAATGAATCGAATCTGATTCTCATCGTCTGATTTGCTCTTCTGAGCAGTTTTATTCATTTAATCTGCTTCACTGGATTCAATTATATTTATACCACATAAAAACACTGTTTTTCTTTGTCTTGTACAAGACAAGTGTAATAAACTGTTTACTTATAAATCTTGAAGCAAACAAAGTACAACGTTGATTATGCAACTTTTGCACTTGTATTTGTTTAAAGAACTTGAAGACTTATATTTGTCTCAAATAGATATGACACTTAATTATTAAAGTTATAAACGCCTTTATAAAAAAAATAGGGGGAAAAACCTGATTGGCTTATCTTTCTCAAATAAATTTAACTAAAACCTGCTAGTTATTAAAACAGAGAGCCTGTGCTCCAGCTCCCATCATGCACTGCGGCTCCGATGGAAAATGAGAATGATTAATTTACTGCTTTATTGTTTGTTATTGCATTGGTGTCATTGTTTCTGTATCCTTTGAGTTATTTATTGCATTATTTTAGGCATTATTTTCTGTAACTGTGACATGTTGACTGTCAAGAACAATAACTGTATCATAACTCTATATATACAGAGTAAAATTCAACAGTTTTTCTAACTTACACTTTTTAGTGTACTTTACTTATTGCAGGGGTGCCCAACCCTGCTCCAGTCGATCGACTGTCCTGCACAGTTCATCTCCAACCCTAATCAAACACACCTGCCTTTAATTTTCAAGCGATCCTGAAGACATCAATTGGTTGCTTCAGGTGGGTTTGATTAGGGTTGTATATGAACTGTGCAGGACAGTTTATCGGTAGGAGCAGGGTTGGGCACTCCTGACTTATTGCCTTAACTTCAGAGGTGTAGTCCAGGGGTCAGAAAGTAGAAGTCCTGTCATATGTTTATTCCACCCATGAACTCAGCAGCTGATTTCACTAATTAGTTCTCTCTCCTGGCTGAATTAGCAAATCGGCGGGGGGCGGGGGGAGAGATAAGAATACCCGTTTATACTTAGATTTAAACTTAGATTCTATAGGCTACTCCACATAAAAATGTGAAAAAATCTGAATGTGTAGATTGTTTGATGTGTAGACACATAATATTAACATTACCTCTGTAGGCCTCTCTGTGGCAGCAGAAACTCTTTACGCATTTCCTTCTCCTTCTCTCCTCCTTTTGCGTGCAAGAGACAGACATAATGCTGCCGTAAATTAATTTTTATTACTTTATGGATTCATTTTTTCTGACAGTGTCGGCTGCAAAGATGAAGTTGACGATCGCCATATTCGTAGTGAACGTGCCTATAGAGAGAAATGCACATCATGGATTACATAATCAGAGAGTATTCTTTTTCTTTTCGTTTTGAATTATTTAATTTAAAGACATTTCAAGCTTTGTGAATTTTATGTATTTCTCATGTCTGTGTGAGGCATACACTGAGTTTCGTTAAGTTAGGATGAGATGCGCTCCAGTTAATGTGCAATGTATAATCTCATAAAACGACAAATTAAACCCGTGTAGCCTACTATTTAAATCGATTGCTGGACATCGTGGTCAATATCACTATTAAAGTGCCTTTGGTGTCCTCATCAGAATCGCTCAGTCATCATGAACATAATGCAAAATAATGAAATTCTGAGGTTTTATTATAAATTGCCAAACACTTACACACATAAAAGTACAATGATACATCTCTTGAAATGTGTTTTTCTGATTTTATACCATTTTCTTTGATTGGATGTATGTGATTTTGGCATGTCCCACACGCTGCTCAGCTAACTTCAGTGAGTGTAAAAAATGGTTATATGACATAAAATTAAAATACTTTTTTAATGTACTTATTGTCCTCAGCAAGTTATTTAATAAAACAAGTCATTTTGATTTTATATTTTATTTTCATAATAATATTAAGCAGTTTGCATGTGTCCCTGAAATTGCTGTCCACCCTGTCATTATGGGGTAAACGCCCCTTTAAGAAACCAACTGATGTGTGACATCCCCTCCCCCATTTGGTCTTTCTCCAGTGGAGGCTAAAACATCTGCAACACACACAATAAGTATCTACACCCAAATTTTCATCATATTGTGTTTGTAGTTGCCTGTTGTCAAGCTTAACATGTCCACCCTGTCATTGTGAAATATTAATTAATATAAAAACTTTTCAGCAATTCTAAATATATATTTTAAACAGTGCACAGTCAGCTTCAACAGTGAATCACTTTGCTAACTGCTCTACACCATGTGCTCATTAAATACTAACTTTAGCCAAAAAATGTCCACCCTGTCACATGACAGGGTGGACATTTGCAACTCCTGAAAATCAGTCTGAGCCGGGCCCCTCCTTCTTCTATGTTGGTTAAGGGTTTCTTGAAGGTCCTGTTGTTTTTAAAATGTTCCCCCGTTCTAGTTCACCCATTAAAGCATTTGTCCACCCTGTCATGCCAAGTTTCACCCTGTCACTTTGTTGTCCACCCTGTCATGTTCAACTTTTAGGATGAAAATAAACTAATTATTTTAACAAGTTAACAAAACCTTGTGTGTGATTTCTTAATAAACAAATGAGGGCCAGTTAGTATTGTTTTAAATTTTGACTAAATATCTTTATTGTTTTATTTTATTTACTTTATTTTATTTAGAATAGATTGTGCAACTATCACATATTTTATTGGGCAATACAGATTTAAGCAGTAACTTCATTATTATAAAAATACTTTTACCATGAACTAAAATGTTTTGTTGGGAAAGGGACACATTATCTTTCATCAGATCTACATTTTATAATAACTATGCAATGAAAATGTATTTATTCTACTATGAATTTGTCCATGACAGGGTGGACATATTTTATCGTTTGCTCTTATATTGTCAGCTTGCAGTTAATTTAGAAAAAGTGCTGGAGCTTGACCAATATGCATTTCTAACTGCCTAATGTCTCCTTAATACAACACCTATAAAGTTAAATGGAAAATCTCAGATTTTTTTTAGGGAAATTGTGAAGTCTCAAAGGCACTTTATGGTGATTTTGACCCCGTAATGTTATTGTACATAATGATTTATCAATTGTATTAGCAACCCCCACCCCACCTGTCCCACTCCACCTCTCCCACTCCACCTGTCCCACCCACTTTTTAAAACAAAGTTACGCCACTGCTTAACTAAATTTTTAAAAATGACTGACGTAAGACCACAAACAACGTCACAGTACGAATGTACGACGGTGACCTCAAATATTACAAATTACAAGACGCCTCATTACATTATGCCAACATACATCATTGCCATGTACGTTGGTTTGCAAGACACATGTTTGCAAAACATGTTAAATTAAGTTAGCCTACTTATTGCAAGCACTTAAGACAGCAACTGTTAAAATATATTTTAAAATGTAATTTATTCTTTTGATCAAAGCTGAATTTTGTAATGTTAGGCTACTTGTAATAACAGACTTTTTTTTTAATCATTTTCAAAATGTAATTTGATTATAGTTGAATTTTCAGAAATCATGTAATTATGAATATTCTATTGCCAATCCATAGTTTTTAACAGTAGAAAACAGCTAAATCCGTAGTTAATATATTAATACTGTACTAAAACCCATAGTTTCTACACACTGAACAATGATTTAATTATGTTTTTTTATAGTAAAACCATAATAACTATATTTATTTAACAATAATGATTTTGTAAATCCTATGTTTTTACTACAAATACCATGATAAAACCATACTGTATTTCATTTTGAAGTTACTATGATTTTTTTAATAACAAATGTAAACTAGCAAATTTATTAAAATTATTAAACAGATTCCTCTTTCTTGAAACAGTAAACCTCTGCTGACAGCTGCTCCAATACAGGAATGTCTAAAGTCAGTCCAGGAATAACATTGTCTTGCAGACTTTAGTTCCAACTTGCCTGAAGAATTTCATAAACAGAAACTACAACATAATCATGTCCTCAATTTTCTAAACATTAACTACTGCAAAATGAATAAACACCCCAGATAAAAAAAAAGAAAGAAAGAAGCATAACCAATTCTAAAGCTGATCCCCAAAAAATATTACCCCCTCTTCATACTGATACTATAAAACACTCAAACATTGTAAAATAACTTTTATTGGAACAATTAAATGTTATAAAATGCACTAGGATAAAATAACAATGCCCACAATTTAATAAAAGAACACCTTAAAAAATATGTTAAATAATATATTGGGCTTTAAATAAAGTATCTTCAAAAGTTTTCAAAACAAATCTGAACACAAATTGTACATGAAAAATTTACTATATAAATAAAAATAAATGTTTATAACAAATTTGAAACTAAAATATCAATAATGGCAGCATATTTATTAAATTAACGAAGTTATAGATCAACACGTTCAAAACAAACTTTGCAAATAATGTCCCCACTCCCCTTAAATTGTTAATAAAAAAAAATAAAAGTTCTTTAAATGTTCAACTGGGGATCCTAAAAGAAAAGACATTAAATCAATTAACAGCAATTCGTCCAAAGGATCCCATAAACATTAATAAACCAACATGCTCACTCCCTGTTTTAGTGCTTCGCACTTTCAGTTGGCAGGTTTATCTGGCAAATTGTCAGCTTCATTTGATACAGGTTTGTCCAACAATCTCTTAGCTTCAGTTGGCACAGTCTCAGCCAACAGACCTCAGACCTCACTTTCTATTTCAGCAGACTCGTCAAACCAACTTTCCATCTCACCTTCCTGACCTTCTCCAAGCAAATCTTCACCTTCAGGATCACCTTCAGGATCACCTTCAGCTTCAGCCTTTCCATCATTCTTCACCTTGCTAACTGCAATCACAACACTCTTCTGCATCTTGAATGAACACATCCCCATTTCCAGTAAATACTCCTCAACATTCTGCGCATCCAAAAGCAAGTCGCCCAGTCCCTTTTCCTCTAGATGATTCTTCAAAACTGAATTCAACAGTTTCAACTCATCTTCCCCAAAGTCACCTGACACAGAGATTTTTGCACTCACCGTTGGCTGAAAACTGACCATCCTTTGTAGGAGCCCACATTTTACACAACGGTTAAACTTTGCTTTTGCATCAAAGTCAGCCTGCCAAGCATGGCACTTGACACAGCAGCGATGGATAGTGACCTCGACACCATTGATTTCACCAGTCAGTATTGTAACTTCTCCTTCATCAACTGTAAATGTTAAGTCTATGCCCGGATCAGAAATAGCTGCCACATCTTTCATTTGTGTAGACCGAGTGGTTGTCACATATAAGTCACCTGCAAACTCCCTAGTGGAGAGATTGGTAAATCATATGAAATTACCAATCACCAACGCTTCCACTTGGGTCTCCCACAAATGCAGCTTGATTCGATTGGTGTGATCAGCAATGTAACAAGTTTGCATTTCCACTGGTACTCCCCTGATTTCAATGGTTTCACTTGCAGAACCGACATGAACCGCTTTCACCTTGACAGCAGCAACCTGAAACAAAACAAAAAGTCTTTATTGCACACAAACACACACAAAAAACAATATCTATTACATAAACATACATGTTTTGTTTCGCACAACAGAAAAAAACATTTAAATTAATATGAGACTCAATAAATTACATTTTTTAGATATATATTTAATATGAATATATTAAATAATTTAACACATGATGCTCTTAAAAAAAAATTAATAAAAGTAAATATTTTAATCATTGATTTAAAAAGTTCAGCCAGTCATTCATTAATATATTTTGTTAAAAAAAAAACACTATTACAAAAACAATGTTCACACTGTAAAAAATAAATAGTTGAGAAAACATAAAAATATAAGGCAACTTGATGCAGTAAGACTTTTGCGTTGTCTCAACAATTATTTTTTAGTTCTTCTCAGTAATAATACTTTGTTTAGCCAACGTAAATTTGTTCGTTCATGCAATTTTGATTGTCGTATTTTGTGAATAAATATATTCTTGTCACAGCAACTGAAACAACTATTACTGTTGTTGAGATAATTCATTTTTTTCTGTTTCCTGGATGTGAAAAGTTGAATTGGTAAAATAAAGTGTCAGCACACTATCCTTTTTATAGTGATTTTACATTACAAATGACAAACATGGACTTATTCCTTTATCAGTTTATTGCATTTGTAAACATGCACATTGTAACAATTGCATTAAGATTGTAGTGAAATGTTATAGAAATCTTAAAGGGATTATTAAGAAATTAAAAAATTCTGTCAACATTTACTCTCTCATGTTGTTCAAAACCTGTATGAGTTTCTTTCCTCTGCTGAACACAAATGAAGATATTTTAAAGAATGCTGGTAACCAGACAGTTGACGGCACCCATTGACTTCCATAGTAGGAAAAAAAATACGGATGGAAGTCAAAGGATACTGTCAACTATCTAGTTACCAACATTATTTAAAATATCTTAATTTGCGTTCAGCAGAGGAAAGAAACTCATACAGGTTTGAAACAACATGAGGGTGAGTAAATGACTATAATGTAAACTATAATGTAGACGGGAATAATGGAAATACCTATAATGGAAATACTTCTCCAAATTTGCTTAAAATGCCCTTAAAAAAATCATAGGCAAACAAGTCAGTCAATGCCAGATCTATAAACATTACATCGCAGCATAAATTATTAATTTTAGACTTAACAGTTTTAATATTTGAAGGATTGTCAATAAGAGAGTGCAGTGTGTTTCATTGTAAAAGAGCTTGACATTCTGTTTTATCTAGAATTAAGAACAGCAACAAAGAAAGGAGTATCCTTGGAGTAAAACTGTCCATTTTAAAAATGGTAAAAAACTTGTTTGTAACCAATAAAATGCTTGGAAACTTAGTCAACAGGCACAAATTATGCCTCACCAACATCCATTTGTTTAAGGTGCATCCACACTCAAGATTTGGTATTGTTTGTCTTTGTTGGAGACAAGATATGCCACCAGTGTTCAATTGTCAATTAAAGCAGTTTGTTTTTCAGAGAAAGCACACGTTGGGTGCATCCAGACCCAAGCTCCATGAACAAATTTTGAATGGCATCAAAAGTGTACTTGAGGTTTTTCGGATAGGACAAGTTTAGAGCAAAGAGAAGGCCAAATAGGTATGCCAGAGCAGTAGAGGGATGCAGGACATCTTCCAGTACAACAGCAATGTTCTGGATCATTGGTGATGTTGTTTGGGTGTTGTCTTCCATCACAAAGAGAATGCCAACAGAGACTCCTTTTGTTCCATCCTCAGTTTCCTGTGACACAAATACAAAAAATATATTTTAGTTTAAAATTCAAGTTGTTAGTTTTATAAAAAAAGAAAAAAGCAAGTGGTATTTTAATGTTTTAAGAGTATGAACACGCTATTTCCAAATCTGGAAATGGTTTAAACTAGGGGTGTCCAATCCTGCTCTATGGGTCACTGTGCTGCTGAGTTTAGCTTTAACTCCAATTAAACATATCTGAACCAGATAATCAAGATTACTAAGAAACCTCCAGGTAGGTTGGAGCTACACTCTGCAGGACATTGGCCCTACAGGAGCAGGTTTGGACATCCCTGCTTTAAATGTTTAATTTACCCAAAAATGAAAATATCATCATCATTTACTCACCCTCATGTCGATCCAAACCCGTAAGACTTATGTTCATCTTCAAAACAGATATGAAGATATTTTAAATGAAATCAGAGCTTTCTTTTCCTCCATTGACAGCCTACGCCACTACCACTTTCAAGCCCCAGAAAGGTAGTAAAGACATCATTAAAGTAACCCATGTGACTCCAGTGCTTTAACCTCAATTTGAAAAGCGATGCGAGTGCTCTGTGTGTAAAAAACTAAAATGACATCTGTGGCAAGGGGGCGTGGTTCAGCGGAGTCTGCATTTGGAGAACGAGTCAGGAACGAGCAGTGAGTAAGTGGGTCAAGTACAAAATGAGTAACACCGGTTTCCAATTGCAGTAATTGGTGTGGAAAGACAGAATAAAAGTACACTGTTTTATTGGAGATGAGAGAGATCACGGCGAACTCACGTGTGTGTCTGTCTATCAGCTGGACCTGGAAAATACATAAAGCTGTGATCTCACTCTCGTCTCTGACAACCAGTGTGCTTTTAAACACCATACCATTTTATACCTTGACACAGGAGTCTTTATCCACAAAATATAAATCTCCAATGCACGTTCATAAGATAACCATGTCGCATGTGTGTTATGTTGACGTGAGTGCAGACATTCTCATCTGGAACCGCTGCAGATGCAAGCTTCGTTTATTAAATTCTACATTGATGTTTCTAAAATTTGTGCTTCCGGGATGGGTGAGAACACTGCTCTTGCGTCAACACAACACGCATACGTCATGGTGCTCTCTTGAACGTGGTTTGCCAGATATATTTTTTGTGAATAAAGACATTTTTATGTATTTATTTTTCACATAAAGCATTAGCGTAACTTCACAAAATTGACGTTAAACCACTGTAGTCACATGGACTACTTCAATGTTTTTACTACCTTTCTGGGCCTTGAAAGTGGTAGTTGCGTAGCTGTCAATAGAGGGAAAGACATCTCTCAGATTTTATTACAAATATCTTCATTTGTGTTTTGAAGATCAACAAAAGTCTTGCATGTTTGGAATGACTTGACAGTGAGTAATTCATGACAGAACTTGCATTTATGGGTGAACTAACCCTTTTAGCCTTTAAAGTCTTTGATACATAATTTACACTTCTTGAACAGCTCGGTTGGGTTCTCACGAAGAAACACAGGAAGGCCTTCCAAAGCAGCAGTCCTCCTGTGATTCACTATGTCTGTCGTCTTGATAAACATACAAAAGAAACAACCGAATAGCCAAAGTATGAAAACTGTATTTATCATCAACCAAAGTAATATAGATCAAACCATCAAAACACTGAAATTAAACTTACCCTTTCATCAAGTCTTTCTAGGAGTGCATCCATGTCCTGCCCGAAAGCTCCTTTTCTCTCTCTGTAAAGTTTCAGGAGCTTAGGTGTGTACATGTCAATGGCTGTCATGAAGACTCCCAGAAGGTCTTTGTGATTCGGAAAAATTCCTCACAAATCTGTTCATAAACAATTTAAATGTATTAACGAAACTGTTTAAAAAACACCTATTAAGAAAGCAAAAAATAAAAGATGATACAATTACCTGTTCTTGATAAAAGAGTGCAGGCCACCTCTACAATCATTGGTTGCTCTTGGACCACTTCTTTTCTCCTGAGGGAAAATTTTAGTTCCATGTTTTCACTTATGGCTGCTATGTTGGCTACCATACATTGTGTATGTGAGGCTTACACATTTACACATTAAACATTTACACATTACACGTTATGTCTCACCGGTTAAATGTTTCCCGTATCTCTCCGCGGTCTTCTTCACAAACACGCAGAACAGATACACAATCAGCGCCACCTTGAAACAAACAAAAAAAGAATATCAACTTACAAACAAAGGACTTTAATACTCGTATGGTAAACAGACATATTACTCGCTAATTTCAGTTTAGTTTATCTTGGCTATTGTATTGAAACATTATCATGTGTACAATTATTTATTCATTTAACGTTACTTGGCAAGCATTATCGTGTAATAGAAGCGGGATAATATACTGAATTTGCGCTGGGGTCCTGATCACTCAGTTGAAAAGATTAAAATAAATGATCGAATTTACGATAATCTGCGTCTAGAGAACTTTAATGAGCTAATCTTTCTGTGAACAGTGACACAAACATGTTAGGCCACAAGCCCTAAGGTTAAGTTACATAAAAAAAAATTGTTGATGGCAAATGTGCATCCATGATATGTGTTTTAATGTATAATTATAATTACAACCAACATATGAGTGAAGACTTAACGTAGTTAAAATTATATTAAGGGCACAGGTGGCATTAAGTTTATTACGTACTGTTACTTTAAGACAGAATGTGCGGATCCAATTTCACCAAATCTGCACATCCAATATTCTCACAACGTTCTGTAAAGACATAAGTGACCGCGTTTAAGTGATTGCTCTCCAAAAACGGACATATAGACATAATATTGTGTGTATTTGTCCATTCACGCGAAAGAGAGCTCAATTCAGAACTCGCGCGCTGTGCACGCTTTAAGTGCACGGCTGCAGCTTGTGTGCTCGCAGAAAAGCGTAACGTCGAATATAGCTCTCTTTTGCATAATCACTCTTATTTAGATCTATCCATATGTCTGCTCTTCTCTTTCTCCCAGACGTTTTTAATTTTTTTAACGTTTTATGAGATATGCATCAAGCGCATGCCAATGCCCTGCCCACAAGCCTAACGTTACCACAAACGCAGGACAAATTCTGACTCGATGTCTTCCCAAATCGTCCATATCTAACATTTTCGTCATAGTTTTTCCATTCAAAACTATTTTTTTTATGTAGTTATCGTCTCGTTTTCGTCTGTGGAAAAAATGTCGTTGACGAAAATTATTCGTCGACGAAATCAACACTGAATAACACACTGTCAGCTCGGAAATATACGATTCTATGCATGCATGCATGAAATTCAAAGTAATATTAATACTCACCTACAGCCTTAGGGCAATATTTAGATCCTCGAAGAGTCAGTCGATGAGAGAACTCCAACATGCCACCGATAAAATGAGGAACTAAAGCACAAAATGGAGAAGGGAAACCCCGTGCATTTGGCGCGATGTTCTTGCTCATAACGCATGCGCAAACTAGATCTTAGCATTGCCGTTCAACATAAAAAAGTTTATCCAGAAAACTTTGTTTAACATGTAGCCGTGACATTTTGGAGAATTTTGTTGGATTAACATGTAATTTTATGTAGATTCACAGTTATTCACAATTCCTAATATATGTGACTCAAAAAGCACAGTATGCTGGACAAATGGTCATTTTATTTTTTACAGTGCACTTTACAATTAAACCACAAATCAGTGATCAACAATAGTTCCCTTTCGTCAGCAGGGAACTCCGACGCCTCGTCGGGGGAGTTCCCCTGACGAATTGGGATCACGCTAGGGAGACCAATTGCCTTCGAGTGAATTAAAACGAGCCAATGAACATTGGCATGCAAGGTTTGCATTCCGCGGCCCGCCTACCAGTGCGGGTATAAGGCGGAATCAAGCGCATACACAAACGCTTTCTGCTTCGGAGCCGACCGGTTGTGTCCTCTCTGAGTGAATGAGTTTTAAGATTGTATTTATCTTACGCTCTACGAGTCTGCTGTTTCGGGAAGGGACCTCTCTGTGTTGGTGAGACGGCGTTTCAGCGACCGCGCGATTTCCTGTCTGCCGGCTGCGTCTACACGCTGTTAATTCAAAAGCTGTTTTTACAGCTGGTAAACGGTTGAGTGCGCACAGCGGGCTTGCAGTTTCCCCGCTGTGTCGCCGCGTTGGGTCCCTGTGTGCTTCAGCACAATAAAGAGAGTAATTTCTTCCTGAAAGAGCAACACGAGTGAAGATCGCGTCCTTTTCAGGATGACGTTTCACTCGTGTGTTTCTGGATGCGATCGTTCCTGTCCTTATTTGACGCCCACGTTCATTGTTTCACATGCCTAATCAGTGTGTGAGACTGCGTTCGTGGGTGGTTCATGTTCTCTCATGAGTGCATGACCACGTCGGCACGTTGGTCGTCTCCCCTTTTTAAAGGCTCGAGCCGCTCAGCGTGCCGTGTGCCGTCGAGCGCCGGTTGACAGCGTGGGTTGTCACGGCAACCCAGCGCGCGTCATTCGGCGCTCAAGATGCGTGGTCAAGATCAAGACTCGCGTGCCTCTATGAGGTGAGTCCCTTTGCTTGTTTCCCGATCTAGTTCTCTTCTGGTGCACCAGGAGAGGGCTACTTTGGCAAATAACATTGGTGATCTGAGGGTTGCAGTTCGGAATGTCTCGCCAGGTGAAAGACCCTCACGAGCTTCCCACTCCTCTAGCGCGTCACAAACATGCTGAGACTGTGTTCGTGGGTGGTTTGTGCTCTCTACATGAGAGCATGACCACGTCGGCACGTTGTTCGTCTTGCCTGAGGGCTTGAACGCTCAGCGTGCCGTGTGCCAGCGATGGCCACGTTCACTGTCTTGCATGCCTGGTTGACGGCCATGATCGCTGTTTCACATGCCTAATCAGTGTGTTGAGACGGCGTTCATGGGTGGTTCATGTTCTCTCATGAGTGCATGACCACGTCGGCACGTTGTTCGCCTCCCCTTTCTCGTAAAGGCTTGAGCCGCTCAGCGTGCTGTGTGCCGTCGAGGCTTTGAATGGGTTTTTGGTCCTTATCATGAGGGACCAAGCATTTCATTCGGGGCCCCAGGGGAGGACAGATGTCGATTGCTACATCGGAGAGAGGGCTGTTATACTCTGAAAATGATGCTGAGTTCCTACTGTAATGGTGTGTTCTCATGCTGAAGGTTCAGACTTGACAGCCACACTTCCTGGGTCTAAAGTGCCTAGATGTGTGTGAAAAATTTTGGCAGTATGGAAGTATTTTGGTGCCAATATGGCAAGCCAAACATGCCTAAATCTGCAGAAGTTTTTCCTCTCTCACTACCCCTGCACATTCAGTGCATGTGGGTAGTTCTGACTCGGAGTAGAGCTGCGCTTTATGACTGACCGTGATTAGTCACAGCGCTGGCCTTCGGTCAGACGATGTCCACACTGTGGTCCAGAAGCGCCTTAAAACCAGCCCGCTCGGAGTTCGTTTCCCCCCCAGCAAAAGGAGGGGAAATGACCCTGAGAGGAGCGACCCAGAGAGTGTGACGAAAACTGCTCTTTGGGAGTGTGTGTCATCACCACTCCTTCCCCCGGAGGAGGGCCGGGTGGAGAATCCTTTGTTAAATTTTTTGTTTCTGTTCCGCCGCCGACCAGCTGGTCGGTGGTACCCAAAACCTAAAAAGAGCAGTTTCTTCCTCCTCTGGGTCATTCACGGTTGGGTCTGCTGAACAAGCAGTCTCTCCCGTTACAGAGTGGGACGGCAGTGTGCGCCACCCTCGGGTCTCGCCACTCTCAGTCCCCTCTCCCCAGCTGGCAGATAGCAGTGGCGCCACCTCGGTCACGTCACTCCTGTCTGCCGCTGGGCGGGAAGGTACGGAGACCAGCAGCCGCCCTTGGGCCTCGCTCCTCCCCTTCCCTCGCCAGGCGACAGCCCGCAGCAGAACACTCTCGGGTCTTCTCTGCCGTCTGTCCTCCGGTGGAAGCAGGTAGGTGTTGTCCAAGTACACACCCAGACCCCGCTCTCGGCCGCTACAATGCCACTGGAGCCGTGTCCCTGCCGTCCGCATCGCTGCCCCTCCGCGGGTACGCCGGCGGTGCGGGTGGGCTCGTTGCGGCAGTTTCTCTGAGCCTGGCTAGCGCTCCGAGACCCTCGCACTGGCTCATTTGCACCATCCGGCTCGGCTATGCAATTCAGTTTGCACGCCGGCCTCCCAAGTTCAGGGGCATCCACTTCACCCGTGTGCGTCCAGTGGATGCTCCGGTCTTGCGGAAGGAGATCGACGCCCTGCTGGCGAAGGACGCGATCGAGCCGGTCCCTCCAGCCGATATGAGGTCAGGGTTTTACAGCCCTTACTTCATTGTACCCAAGACAGGCGGTGGGTTACGGCCAATCCTGGACCTGCGAGTATTGAATCGGGCCCTGCACAAGCTCCCGTTCAAGATGCTCACGCAGGAACGCATTTTCGAGTGCATCCGTCCCCAGGATTGGTTTGCAGCGATCGACCTGAAGGACGCGTACTTTCATGTCTCGATTCTTCCCCGACACAGACCATTTCTTCGGTTTGCTTTCGAGGGTCGAGCATATCAGTACAAGGTCCTACCCTTCGGGCTGGCCCTGTCGCCCCGTGTCTTCACGAAAGTCGCGGAGGCGGCCATTGTTCCCATGAGAGAACAAGGCGTTCGCATTCTCAACTACCTCGACGACTGGCTCATTCTGGCACACTCGCGAGATGTGTTGTGCGATCACAGGGACATGGTGCTTCGGCACCTCAGTCAGTTGGGGCTTCAGGTCAACTGGGACAAGAGCAAACTCTCCCCTGTGAGAGGGTCTCTTATCTCGGTATGGAGCTGGACTCGGTCGCCCAGACTGCGCGCCTCTCGGAGGAACGCGTCCAGTCAGTGCTCAACTGCCTCAAGTCTTTTCGGGGCAAGTCAGCGGTTCCACTGAAACAATTTCAGAGGCTCCTGGGGCATATGGCAGCCGCAGCCGCAGTAACGCCGCTCGGTCTGTTGCATATGAGACCGCTCCAGCACTGGCTTCACGATCGAGTCCCGAGGTGGGCGTGGCAGAGCGGCACGTTCCGGGTCAAAGTCACCCCGCACTGTCGCCAAACCTTCACCCCTTGGTCGGATCCTGTGTTTCTACGGGCCGGTGTGCCCCTAGTCCAGGTTTCTAGGCATGCTGTGGTATTCACAGATGCTTCTGCCAAGGGTTGGGGGGCCACGTACAAAGGGCATGTAGTCTCGGGTCTGTGGACGGGGCCCCAGCTGCATTGGCACATCAACTGCCTAGAGTTGCAAGCAGTACGCTTGGCCTTGTGTCGCCTCAAGGGGTTTCTCAGACACAAGCACGTACTGGTCCGTACGGACAGCACTGCGACCGTTGCGTACATCAACCGACAAGGTGGTCTGCGCTCCCGTCGTATGTCGCGACTCGCCTCCCACCTCCTCCTATGGAGTCAGAAGCATCTGAGGTCGCTTCGTGCCGTTCATGTCCCAGGGGAATTCAATTGTGTGGCCGACGAGCTTTCACGTCAGCCTCCCCTTCCGGGAGAATGGCGACTCCATCCCCAGGTGGTCCAGCTGATTTGGCGAATCTTCGGAGCCGCACAGGTAGACCTGTTTGCCTCTCCGGACACGACCCATTGCCAGTGGTATTACTCCCTGACCGAAGGAACTCTCGGCACGGATGCCCTGGCACACAGCTGGCCCCGGGACTTACGCAAATATGCGTTTCCCCCAGTGAGCCTTCTTGCACAGACACTGTGCAAGGTCAGGGAGGACGAGGAGCAGGTCCTTTTGGTAGCCCCGTATTGGCCAACCCGGACTTGGTTCCCAGAACTCATGCTCCTCGTGACAGCCCCTCCTTGGCCGATTCCTCTGAGGAACGACCTTCTTTCTCAGAGACGGGGCACTCTATGGCACCCGCGTCCAGACCTCTGGAAACTCCATGTCTGGTCCCTGGATGGGACGCGGAGGTTCTAGATGGCCTGCCACAGGCAGTGGTAGATACCATCTCTTCGGCTAGAGCCCCCTCTACGAGGCGCCTCTATGCTCTGAAGTGGAACCTGTTCGTCGGCTGGTGTTCTTCCCACGGGGAGAACCCACGAACTTGCCCGGTCAGAGTCGTGCTCTCCTTCCTACAAGAGGGGTTGGAGCGAAGGCTGTCTCCCTCCACTCTCAAAGTGTATGTTGCCGCAATAGCCGCACATCACGATGTAGTTGGCGGTAAGTCCGTGAGGAAGCACGACCTGGTCATCAGATTCCTCAAGGGTGCTAGGAGGCTAAATCCACCTCGCGATTTGCACCCTGTACCCTCTTGGGACTTAACTTTAGTGCTAGAGCGCTCCAAAGTCCTCCTTTTGAGCCTTTGACGACAGTTGAGCTTAATATCCTGTCCATTAAGACAGCGCTCCTGTTAGCATTGGCTTCCTTCAAGAGGGTAGGGGATCTGCAGGCTTTTTCGGTCGACGTATCGTGCCTAGAGTTCGGGCCTGGCCTTTCTCATGTTACATTGAGACCCCGGCTCGGATATGTGCCCAAGGTTCCTACCACTCCCTTCGCGGACCAGGTAGTGAACCTGCAAGCGCTGCCCCAGGAGGAGGCAGACCCAGCCCTAGCTTTTCTCTGTCCCGTCCGGGCCCTCCGGGTTTATATAGACAGAACGCAAAGCTGTAGGACCTCAGATCAGCTCTTTGTTTGTTACGGAGGCCAGCAGAAGGGGAAGGCTGTCTCCAAGCAGAGGTTAGCCCACTGGCTAGTGGATGCTATCACCAGGGCTTATGAGTCCCAGGGTGAGCCCTGCCCACCCAGGTTGCGGGCTCACTCCACTAGGAGTGTTGCCGCTTCCTGGGCTCTGGCACAAGGCACCTCGCTAACAGACATTGTAGAGCTGCGGGCTGGGCAACACCGAACACGTTCGCTAGGTTTTATAGCCTACGTGTGGAACCTGTTTCCTCCCGAGTACTTGCTATGGCCAGTAATTAGAGGGAATAGGTGTGTCGGCTTGCGACGCCATTCCGTGAGCGGATACGTGCGTCTTTCGCTCCGTTGGTTACCCAACAAACGGCTAACCTCGTGAGTTCCTCCATCACCCCCTCCGGTGTCAGGCGTTGCGGACCGCCTGGCACCAGGTCTGCTACCTTCAGTAAGGAGTTGTTAGTAGACTGGGTGCCTTTCCAGTGGTCCCTGCGGCGACCCATGATTGCCACGTGCAGTTCAGCCGTGTCTTCCCCTTGACAGACTCATTCTGTCGTCCCTGTTGAGTACGCTCCTCACTCCTCTGGACTGGGACTACCTTCAAGGACTGCCATATGTTTCACTACCCTACGTGGTTAGTACATGTGTGTATTTGAGGGCCTTCCTCTAGGCTGCCTCAGCTTCCGCAGCGTTCCCTCCCCCTATTATATCCTTGGGGTCGGGCACGCTTTCCCAGTGTTATCCAATATCCACTGATTGGGTCTTGCGGAACAGCAGTGTGATTCCCTAGCTAGCTCCCGCAAAATTTCTGGAAACTGCTGCAGGGCTGTAGCTTAGCTGGGCGCTGGAAGGGGCCAGCACCATGGCGTTTTGGTAGGGATCCCAATTCGTCAGGGGAACTCCCCCGACGAGGCGTCGGAGTTCCCTGCTGACGAAAGGGAACGTCTCGGTTACGTATGGTAACCCTCGTTCCCTGAGTCCAGGGAACGGAGACGCCTCGTCCCGTCGCCATGCTGCTGTACCTTCGCGGAGGACTGGACACCGTTCGGCTCCTCAGCGAAAAGCGTTTGTGTATGCGCTTGATTCCGCCTTATACCCGCACTGGTAGGCGGGCCGCGGAATGCAAACTTTGCATGCCAATGTTCATTGGCTCGTTTTAATTCACTCGAAGGCAATTGGTCTCCCTAGCGTGATCCCAATTCGTCAGGGGAACTCCCCCGACGAGGCGTCTCCGTTCCCTGGACTCAGGGAACGAGGGTTACCATACGTAACCGAGACGATTCTCAATGCAGATTCATGTACAAATGAATCACCACAGTATGTTCCACAGAGATGCACAACAGTTCCACTGTTGCTTTGTAGATACTATTTTCATTGGTAAAAACAACCAACATTGTATCTATAAAACATTTACTCCTTTAATAAAATATTGTACAATAACAATATCACATTTGAATTGCTGCTAATTAAGACAAAAACAATTGACTATCACATGCAGCAGGTGCAAATGCCAAACACACAGAACAATACAGTGATTGTGTTTTTTCACTGTATGTCAACCACTTGAGGTTGGTGCCATGCTTGCTGTGAAAAACTTTAGCTAGTAGGTGGTGTTTTGTGGGCTGCTGAGGATGGTAATTGAAAAATGTGTCTAGATCCTGTGCTTGAGGACGAGCAAAATAATCAAAATGATAGGCTTCCTCATCTACACTTGCATCTGCCTGTGTCTCTGGGATCTCTTGCCAGGCTGTTGTCTCACTGGATGTTGTCTCTATATCTGCTCTTTCAGCATCTGACTCACCTGTATTGCATAACAAAAAAGTCAGAAGGGCATATACCAGGGGTGTCAGACTCAGATTAGGCAGTAGGCCGGATTTGTTGGAATGAGACCTCATGGGGGCTGTCACTGCCAATTTTTTTTCATATTTTATTTAATATTTCCAAATTTATTCAAAATATTCAAAAATAATGTTTTTTTTAATAAAAAAATTTGATACCTACTCTCAGATAAATGAGGCCTATGATTAATCAGATGCATATAGAAATATAAAACCAGTCCTAATTGAAAGAAAACAAGTTGCCAAAAAGATTGAATCCAATATTGGGTGATCATATAGTATAATGAGAGATTTATAAGCTATTTTTTTGTAGGCCGGTCATTTTTGACTGGGAACACCACAAGTGTGACTATGTGCCATTTTGTACAAAATAAAAGTTTTTAAAAACAAATTTCCTGGTGAAAATTTACAAATTTACAAATGTATTGAAGATTGAATCCAATGTTGGGTGATTATATAGCATAACAAGTGATTTATAAGCTATTTTTGTAGGCCGGTCATTTTTGACCGGGAACACAAAAGGTGTTATAGGGTTTTGAACACAACCTGAGGGTTAAATAACTTTAATTCTTTAATTCTCTGGTATCCTCTCTACCTGTCCCTGTAGTCATCATGGCCTCCTCATTTTCAGCGGGGGACTGGCTTATCTGCTGCTCAGAAGCTACAAAAAAATAATTAAGAGGTCATTTTACTGCATACACAGATCAAGCTTGAGGTTTGTTATTAATATTTAAATTGCATAATATTTGCAAAGTCTATGAATCGCCATGTATTGGGGTGATACAAAAAGGCTAATATTTTAATTACATTTTATGTTTTGCTTGTGAATAGGTTGACAACGCTACAACGGTATTAGCCAAATAATTACGTTGCAGCGTTGCTAATGCTAATCATTACTAAGCCTATCTCTCTTTATCTGTTGCCACTTGTGTTTGTCCTCTTGAAAATAAATCTGTAAGCTTGGCACATTTGGCAGCATCCTCCTCCAATGCCTTTCTTTTTTTCAACCTGGCTTTTTCAGCCCCTCCTGGCTTCTTCCTCTCATCCATCCTCCCTGACGCATACCGTTATGGTAGGGCCGGCCCAGCTATCAGTAGGCGGTGCCGCGGTAGCCTACCTGAGAAAACAGCTGTGTCCCAATGTGAAGACTGCATCCTTTGAAGGCCGCGGACTTCAAATGATGCAGCCTATGCGTCCTCTGAAGGACGCATCATTTCGCCTTCGTGGGATTTCCTAATTGCGCAGCCAGGTGTTCCCGATTATCGCTCCAGGCGCCAAGCAACGGTGCGAGAGTATGCTGCCATCCTGATAATTCATTTGATATAATCGAGTAAACAGCTATGGAGCCAGAATTGGCTATTGTCATTTTTATGTTTTATATTTTACTGGAGGACATGGTAAGGATGTTTCAGGTCATGTACTTTCGGCTTAGCCAACGATTCAAATATCTTACCTTGATGCGATTTTGTAGGCTAGTGTATTCTTTTTATTATGCACATAAATGGACCATGGTAAATATATTTACACAGGTTTTCAACCCTATTTGAATATAAAACCCAGTTGAATATAAAAAGTCCAGTGTGAATGTTACTCCCGCTCGTCATCGGCAGCTGTCAGTCACTGTTGCTAAGCGACAAGAACAATCGTCAGTAGGCTAGACCGGTCCGAACACTTCAGATGCGCCCTTTGAAATGGGACGGAGCTGTACACAGCAAAATCCCCAGTGTTAAATTAACACTCCTCAGTGTTTATATGTGTCCACACTACAGGGTGTTAAAAATTAACACTGAACAGTGTTGAAGTTAATGAGATAATTAAGTTAACACTGAAGCAGTGTTGAAGTTAATGCGATAATTAAGTGATTAATTAAGTGATGATTGGCCATTAGTGGTGACACCTGATGATAACAAGCAGACTCACTGAAGGAAAGAGAAACAAGAACAGAAAAAAGAGAAACACAAGAACTACTGACTTCGAGCCATTATTGCACTTATTATTTTACCAGTTTGACTTTATTTCTGTCATACATCTACACACGGTCTTATTTAGATTTAACAGACGTTTAGATGGTAATGTTTTATGGAATGTTTCGTTTCATGTCACCATTATGGTGGTCAGTGGTTGCTTTAGTTGGGCTCTTGACACTTTATTATTTAACATTAGTAGTTCTCTGGCTGTTCCGACTCTGTGCTTATAGAGCATATGTGTTGTGGCAAGAGAAACTATGATTTGGGCTGTGTTTCCTGAAAACATCACAAGCCTAATTTGCTTGTATAGACCATTTGTTGCAGTTGGTCTGCAGTCAAGTTAAGTTTAAGATGCTTTTGGAAATGCAGCCCTGGTTATGTTTCAATGATGTAATTACTAGTGACCTGATTCAATGATGTCACCCAGCATTATAAACTGATTATCTAATTGTTTTATTAATTTTTCACTACAGTAGTTACTTCCAGCAATGTTTTAAAGATCTGAAAGATTTAAAATCACACACTGACATCAATAATCTACATATGAATCTCAACAATGGTGACAATCAAACAAATGCTTAATGTTGCAATGCATGATGGGAGCCACCAATCAGAACGCATCAATGGCTGACATCATGCATTGCAGCATGAATAAATTATGCAGCTGAATTGTCCTGTAAGTTTCATTGTTTTTTCTGTTGGCTTTTATTTTGCTATTGTTTTGTTCTGACTTTAGTAGCTTGTTTTGTGATGTTCAGAATTGATCTGTTTGTCACTAGTTTGTTTATTGTCACCATTGTTGAGATTCATATGCTGATTCTTGATGTCTGTGTGTTAAAACACAATAACTTCTTTGCACAAAGTATTTTCAAAATTTTTGATATTGCTGTTGGATCTCAAACTGTAGAAGCTCAGAGCTACAATCACCAATACTAAAACAAGACATCAAGCATATAGTCAAAGATTTAGACTCTCACATCAGTGAATCAGGACACTACATGATGATAATGTCATTATCATCAAAACATATTGTGAGCAGGTCATGTTTTCTCTTGAAGTAACAAATGTGCTTTATAAACACAGAGTTGTAACAACCAGAGAAAAACATATATTAAAAAATGAAAAGAGTCAAGAGCCCAACTAAAGCAAACACTGACCACCATAATGGTAACTTGAAAAGAAAAATTCCATAAAATATTACCGTCTAAACTTCTGTTGAATCTCAAGAACTTTTGTCGATGTACGACAGAAATAAAGTCAAACTGGTAATAATAAGTGCAACAATGTGTAATGACTCGAAGTCAGTAGTTCTTGTGTTTCTCTTTTTTCTGTTATTGTTTTTTCTCTTTCCGTCAATGATTCTGCTTATTAACATCAGGTGTCACCACTAATGGCCAATCATCACTTAATTAATCACTTAATTATCTCATTAACTTCAACACTGCTTCAGTGTTAACTTAATTATCTCATTAACTTCAACACTGTTCAGTGTTAATTTTTAACACCCTGTAGTGTGGACACATATAAACACTGAGGAGTGTTAATTTAACACTGGGGATTTTGCTGTGTAGTTAGCAACAATTTGTTAATATTGTGACAATAGGCCTACATTTTGTTACTTTAATTTTCAAAATAACCAGTGGTGGTATGTAAGGAACTACATACTTCGTTAATACTCAAAGTAATTTTCCCACACAGGACAGCAACACTACAAAATTGTCTTATTTTACAATATGATGCATTGTTTACTTACATTAAACTACACAAAAGTATATAGTTTAAATGTATCAACCTTGAAAATATTCAGAGGTAAAATGCAACATATGCAGTAATATAAATGCAAAACATCATAAAAACCCTGACAAGGTTTTTTTTCCTCCAGAATTCCTTTACTTTTACTCTTGATGCCTTAAGTACATTAGAGTATGCAATCAATTTTTACTTAACTAAGGTTTGAAATATATGACTAGGTTTTCCCCAATGCGTATTAGTGGTTATTAAAAGTACTTTAGTGTAATAAAGTATCTCAATATTTATTCCATGAGTCAGCCCTGCAAACCTGTTGGTAGACAACTTAGTGGATAGTGTAAATATGCAGTCAAACACTCTGGAGAGCATCCCAGATGATGTTCCACCAGCAGAGGCCTTACCAGGGTCTCTATTGTGGAGCCCATTCCAGTCCAGCAGCACACCAGGGTCTTCTGCTCAGCTGAATAAAAGTCTACATCATTTTTTCTTATTTTATGTGCTGTAAATTTAAATGTTTATGTTGATTTTGAGATGTTTAACGTATGTTGTAAATAGTTGGGGGAAAAAAGATTCTGGAAAAATATGTTCTTGTGCAATGTAGTTACAGGGTAATTTTGACATCTGTGGGTTGTAAATTAAATATATATATATGGCTGTATGTAAGCACAGTATGATAAAAATTGAACTGAAACAATTTTATAAACAGCTGATTTCGAAAAACATTGGCAATGCTATTTATTGGCTTTTCTTACTAAACTACTTAACGTTAGGCCAAAAAAAAAAAAATGTTCTGCTATGACTTTAATTTAGAACGTACCATGTAGTACTTAGTACTTACCTTATCACATTGTATTGAAATGACACTTAAATGTCAGGGCAAATATACTGTGTAATTAAAAGTTTTTTTTTGTTTGTTTTTTAAGAGTAGCCTACCTTTCTCTGTAATTACTGTGCAAATAGTGTTGTTTCGTATTGTTACATAGTAAGTAGTGTTTGTTATCCGTTTCAACTGTGTAGTTACAGGGTAAGTGTAACTCCTGCGGGCTGTAAATTAAAGTGGCGCTTGTTACCCCCTTGTTCTGTGTAGTTACAGGGTAAGTGTAACTCCTGCGGGCTGTAAATTAAAGTGGCGCTTGTTACCCCCTTGTTCTGTGTAGTTACAGGGTAAGTGTAACTCCTGCGGGCTGTAAATTAAAGTGGCGCTTGTTATCCCCTTGTTCTGTGTAGTTACAGGGTAAGTGCAGTAAATATACAATAAAGGATCCAATTTAATTTCTGACTTTTATTTTACAAAAACATTTCAAAACACTTTTTCATCTTAATAAAACATTGTCTTTTCTACAGTATACTCAAACAACAAAGTAACACATTATACCCCCCCCCCCCCCAACTATGCCCTTTTAAAAAACATTTTCTGCTGCACTACAGTCATTATCACTATAAAATATCACAACCCCCCCATTATCTGCCTCAAACTTCACCAAAATGTGTTTTCTTCAAAATTACAGTTACTACAGTAATATCAGGTGGCACAAAATGTTTTAGAGTGGAGGATTGTTCGACAACTTAAAATTGAAGGTGTAGCTTGCTAAGAACATGTATATACTGTATATTCATATTTTTGCAGTGCAGCAAGACCAATGGGACTCCATCAACTCCTCAACTTCAGAGTCCCCAGTGGAAGTTAAGAAAAAGAAGAGCAAGAAAAGAAAGAAGAAGAAAAGCAAGAGAAGCAAATAAAGGGGGGGGGGGGGGGGGTATGATGTGTTACTTTGTTGTTTGAGTATACTGTAGAAAAGACAATGTTTTATTAAGATGAAAAAGTGTTTTGACATTTTTTTGTAAAATAAAAGTCAGAAATTAAATTGGATCCTTTATTGTATATTTACTGCACTTACCCTGTAACTACACAGAACAAGGGGGTAACAAGCTCCACTTTAATTTACAGCCCGCAGGAGTTACACTTACCCTGTAACTACACAGAACAAGGGGGTAACAAGCGCCACTTTAATTTACAGCCCGCAGGAGTTACACTTACCCTGTAACTACACAGAACAAGGGGGTAACAAGCACCACTTTAATTTACAGCCCGCAGGAGTTACACTTACCCTGTAACTACACAGAACAAGGGGGTAACAAGCGCCACTTTAATTTACAGCCCGCAGGAGTTACACTTACCCTGTAACTACACAGTTGAAACGGGTAACAAACACTACTTACTATGTAACAATACGAAACAACACTATTTGCACAGTAATTACAGAGAAAGGTAGGCTACTCTTATTAAAAAAAACAAAACAAAAAAACTTTTAATTACACAGTATATTTGCCCTGACATTTAAGTGTCATTGCAATGCAATGTGATAAGGTAAGTACTAAGTACTACATGGTACGTTTTAAATTAAAATCATAGCAAAAACTAATTTTTTTGGCTTAACGTTAAGTAGTTTAGTAAGAAAAGCCAATAAATAGCGTGGCCAAAAAGTTTAATTTACAACCCACAGATGTCAAAATTACCCTGTAACTACATTGCACAAGGACATATTTTGTCAGAAATGTGATAAAAACTTTTATATACAACAGACGTACAATTTTTGCCTGGAATATATACAGAATAGGTACCTGTTAGTTTTAAAATAATTACATTATAAATAATTTGCTTGTATATCTGGTTGTACCCCTTTATTACACAGCAAAATCCCCAGTGTTAAATTAACACTCCTCAGTGTTTATATGTGTCCACACTACAGGGTGTTAAAAATTAACACTGAAGCAGTGTTGAAGTTAATGAGATAATTAAGTGATTAATTAAGTGATGATTGGCCATTAGTGGTGACACCTGATGATAACAAGCAGACTCACTGAAGGAAAGAGAAACAAGAACAGAAAAAAGAGAAACACAAGAACTACTGACTTCGAGTCATTACACATTGTTGCACTTATTATTACCAGTTTGACTTTATTTCTGTCAAACTGACTTTTATTACTTTATTTTCTTTTCTACATCGACAAAAGTTCTTGAGATTCAACAGAAGTTTAGATGGTAATGTTTTATGGAATTTTTCTTTTCAAGTTACCATTTTGGTGGTCAGGGTTTGCTTTAATTGGGCTCTTGACACTTTTCATATTTCAATATTAGTTTTTCTCTGGTTGCTGCAACTCTGTGTTTATAAAGCACATTTGTTACTGCAAGAAAAAACATGACTTGCTCACAATATGTTTTGATGATAAAAACATTATCATCATGTAGTGACCTGATTCACTGATGTCATTCAGAGTCTAAATCTTTGACTATATGCTTGATGTCTTGTTTTAGTATTGGTGGTTGTAGCTCTGAGATTCTACAGTTTGAGATCCAACAGCAATATCAAAAATTTTGAAAATACTTTGAGCAAAAAAGTTACTGTGTTTAAACACACAGACATCAAAAATCAGCATATGAGTCTCAACAATAAACAAACTAGTGACAAACAGATCAACTCTGAACATCACAAAACAAGATACTAAAGTCAGAACAAAACAATAGCAAAATAAAAGCCAACAGAAAAAACAATGAAAATTACAGGACAATTCAGCTGCATAATTTATTCATGCTGCAATGCATGATGTCAGCCATTGATGCGTTCTGATTGGTGGCTCCCATCATGCATTGCAACATTAAGCATTTGTTTGATTGTCACCATTGTTGAGATTCATATGTAGATTCTTGATGTCTCTGTGTGATTTTAAATCCTTCAGATCTTTAAAACATTGCTGGAAGTAACTACTGTAGTGAAAAATTAATAAAACAATTGGATAAATCAGTTTATAATGATGGGTGACATCATTGAAACAGGTTACTAGTAATTTCATCATTGAAACATAACCAGGGCTGAATTTCCAAAAGCATCTTAAACTTAACTTGATTGAAGACCAACTGCAACAAATGGTCTATACAATCAAATTAGGCTTGTGATGCTTTCAGGAAACACAGCCCAAATCATAGTTTCTCTTGCCACAACACATATGCTCTATAAGCACAGAGTCGGAGCAGCCAAGTAAATACTAATGTTAAATAATAAAGTGTCAAGAGCCCAACTAAAGCAACCACTGGTCACCATAATGGTGACATGAAACGAAGCATTCCATAAAACATTACCATCTAAACTTCTGTTAAATCTAAATAAGACAGTGTGTAGATGTATGACAGAAATAAAGTCAAACTGGTAAAATAATAAGTGCAATAATGGCTCGAAGTCAGTAGTTCTTGTGTTTCTCTTTTTTCTGTTCTTGTTTCTCTTTCCTTCAGTGAGTCTGCTTATTAACATCAGGTGTCTCCACTAATGGCCAATCATCACTTAATTAATCACTTAATTATCTCATTAACTTCACCACTGCTTCAGTGTTAACTTAATTAACTCATTAACTTCAACACTGTTCAGTGTTAATTTTTAACACCCTGTAGTGTGGACACATATAAACACTGAGGAGTGTTAATTTAACACTGGGGATTTTGCTGTGTACCCAAAACTTAACATATTGTTCCCTTATACCTAGACGGAGGTACACTATAATTACAGAAACGTACACCGTAATTTCGGTTTACTTACGAAGTTCTTTGCAGGTTGTATATCTGCTTGTTACCCCTTTATTACCCAAAACTTAACATATTGTTCCCTTATACCTACACAGCAAAATCCCCAGTGTTAAATTAACACTCCTCAGTGTTTATATGTGTCCACACTACAGGGTGTTAAAAATTAACACTGAACAGTGTTGAAGTTAATGAGATAATTAAGTTAACACTGAAGCAGTGTTGAAGTTAATGAGATAATTAAGTGATTAATTAAGTGATGATTGGCTATTAGTGGTGACACCTGATGTTAATAAGCAGACTCACTGAAGGAAATAGAAACAAGAACAGAAAAAAGAGAAACACAAGAACTACTGACTTCGAGTCATTACACATTGTTGCACTTATTATTACCAGTTTGACTTTATTTCTGTCAAACTGACTTTTATTACTTTATTTTCTTTTCTACATCGACAAAAGTTCTTGAGATTTAACAGAAGTTTAGACAGTAATGTTTTATGGAATTTTTCTTTTCAAGTCACCATTTTGGTGGTCAGTGTTTGCTTTAGTTGGGCTCTTGACACTTTTCATATTTCAATATTAGTTTTTCTCTGGTTGCTGCAACTCTGTGTTTATAAAGCATATTTGTTACTGCAAGAGAAAACATGACTTGCTCACAATATGTTTTGATGATAAAAACATTATCATGTAGTGATCTGATTCACTGATGTCATTCAGAGTCTAAATTTTTGACTATATGCTTGATGTCTTGTTTTAGTATTGGTGGTTGTAGCTCTGAGATTCTACAGTTTGAGATCCAACAGCAATATCAAAAATTTTGAAAATACTTTGAGCAAAAAAGTTAATGTGTTTAAACACACAGACATCAAGAATCAGCATATGAATCTCAACAATGGTGACAATAAACAAACTAGTGACGAACAGATCAACTCTGAACATCACAAAACAAGCTACTAAAGTCAGAACAAAACAATAGCAAAATAAAAGCAAACAGAAAAAAACAATGAAAATTGCAGGACAATTCAGCTGCATAATTTATGCATGCTGCAATGCATGATGTCAGCCATTGATGCGTTCTGATTGGTGGCTCCCATCATGCATTGCAACATTAAGCATTTGTTTGATTGTCACCATTGTTGAGATTCATATGTAGATTCTTGATGTCTGTGTGTGATTTTAAATCATTCAGATCTTTAAAACATTGCTGGAAGTAACTACTGTAGTGAAAAATTAATAAAACAATTAGATAATCAGTTTATAATGATGGGTGACATCATTGAAACAGGTCACTAGTAATTTCATCATTGAAACATAACCAGGGCTGAATTTCCAAAAGCATCTTAAACTTAACTTGATTGCAGACCAACTGCAACAAATGGTCTATATGATCAAATTATTCTTGTGATGCTTTCAGGAAACACAGCCCAAATCATAGTTTCTCTTGCCACAACACATATGCTTTATAAACACAGAGTCGGAGCAGCCAGAGAACTACTAATGTTTAATAATAAAGTGTCAAGAGCCCAACTAAAGCAAACACTGACCACCATAATGGTGACATGAAACGAAGCATTCCATAAAACATTACCATCTAAACTTCTGTTAAATCTAAATAAGACCGTGTGTAGATGTATGACAGAAATAAAGTCAAACTGGTAAAATAATAAGTGCAATAATGGCTCGAAGTCAGTAGTTCTTGTGTTTCTCTTTTTTCTGTTCTTGTTTCTCTTTCCTTCAGTGAGTCTGCTTGTTATCATCAGGTGTCACCACTAATGGCCAATCATCACTTAATTAATCACTTAATTATCTCATTAACTTCACCACTGCTTCAGTGTTAACTTAATTAACTCATTAACTTCAACACTGTTCAGTGTTAATTTTTAACACCCTGTAGTGTGGACACATATAAACACTGAGGAGTGTTAATTTAACACTGGGGATTTTGCTGTGTACACGGAAGTACACTATAATTACAGAAACGTACACCGTAATTTCGGTTTACTTACGCAGTTGTTTGCGGGTCGTAATATAAAGTGTTACCAGATGTGTGTATTAATTTTCTTATATATATACATATTTTGTGCCTGTATGGGAGTTATGTTCCCCAGACCCATTTTTTCCTGAATTGTTCTACAAAAGCAGAAAGGGGTACTTAACACAGGGGTGCAATCTTAAGTGCATTGTTAACACTACAAAATATGACACATCAAGACATGCAAAATATACTTAATATTTCTGTATATTCAAATTTGGTTAAAAACACATAGCTTGCATGACAGCACTACAAAAACACATAAAAGTGAAACCCCATTGCCTTATCTACTGTTTTTCTTATTGTTTTAGGCTTTATAGCAGGGGTGGGCAAACTTTTTGGCTCAAGGGCCACACTGTAAAAAATGTTCGTAATTTTAACAGTAAAAAACTGTAAAAAAGCAACGGAAAAAAAAAGTTAATTCCTTAACGGTATGTACCCTTACTATATACAGTGAAAAACTGTAATAGCTCTCACGGGACATTTCATGTAATTTTACATTAATATACTGTTAAATGTACGGATTTTGGAAGTACACTGTAAAAAAAAACTTACCGTTGCATTTACCGTACCTTTCCGTAAAAAATACGGTAGCATTTTACATCATCAAACTAAAAATTACGGTGAAAAACTGCCAGCTGGTTGCCAGTACTTTACCGTAAAAAATACGGTATAAATATTTATGTTTTACGGCATTGAACTAAAGTTTACGGTAAAAAACTGGCAGCTGGTTGAAAGCGATTTACCGTAAAAAATACGGTAGTAATATTTTAGGTTTTACGGCAGTGATCTAAATATTACGGAAAAAAACTGGCAGCTGTGGTTGCCAGTACTTTACCGTAAAAAATACGGTAGAATTGTTTTTGCTTTTACGGCACTGAACTAAAGTTTATACGGTAAAATATGGTAGTAATTTTTTAGGTTTTATGGCATTGAACATTGAACTGAACTTTTATATAAAAAATAAAAAATAAAAACCTGCCAGCTGTGGTTTCCTGTAATCTAATTATTGAGAATTACCAGAGATTTAGACGTTGATGTTTTATTGAAAATAATAAAGTTTGAAGTTACCATTATGGAGATGAGTGTTTGCTTTAGTTGGGCTCTCTGACTTTTTAACTTTAGATTTACTCTGACTGCCTGAACTGTGTGGTTATAGAACACAAATGTTATGGTATGAAAATCAGAGAGAAAATGTGACCAGGTGATGATGGCAGGTTAATGATGAGATAATCGTCATATTGTGGCCCGATTCACTGACCTCATAAAGAGTCTTATCTCTCACTTTAAGCAAAGTGATAATATTGATTATAATATTACAATTAAATATGCCATATTATTGAGTATAATAATTCTGTAAATGAGCAACATATAATCTGAAGAACTTTAATAATACATGGTGTAGAAAATAGATTTTAAACTATTAGTTGATTTAAACCAACACAGACATCAAGATTCAGCGTATGAATCTCAACAACGGTGACAATCAACACAATAATCAGATAAAACTCTGACCATCACAAAACAAGCTACTAAAAAGCTGCAACAAAAACAACATAAAAAATAAAAGCAGATATAATAATAAAAGAAAATACTAAGGCAATTCAGCATAATGTATTCCTGCTGCAATGCATGCTGGGAGATACTGATGAGTTTTGATTGGAGGATCAATTAGGGCTGGGCGATTTAAATCGCGATATTGTTATGCGCATCTCGTCAGTAAAGCCGGTTCCTTGATTACTAGTAAATCACCATCACCTGCTTTCAGATGAAGCGGCATTTAGGGCTGAGGAGATAATTAAGTGATTAATTTAGTGATGATTGAGCATTATTGAAGACACCTGATGTTAACAAGCAGAATCACTGAAGAAGAAAATCACAAATTGTAAGTTACCATTAAGGTGATGGGTGTTTGTTTTAGTTGGGCTCTAGACCATTATATATTTACTTTAATATTTACTGTTGTTTGTCTGCTGTTATTGATTTATAATAGTTAAATGAACAAAGTAAAATGTTATCTTATAGTGTTGGTTATGTTTTGACATAATCATGCTGTGATCTGAAAAAGGAAACTTATTGAGATAGTTTGGTTTAACTTGTTAGCTGCAGTTTAGTGATTCTTCAGCCTATGATTATCAGTACTTTACTTATAATTCAAAATATTTAATAAACATTGTTCTGATCAAAAGACATTCCGATAAGTTAATTTAAAACACAGACATCAATAATCAGTCTGTGAATCTCAACAATGGTGACAATAATAAAGCATGTTGCAGTGGCTGCCACCAATCACAACTCATTAATGGCTCCCATCATGTATTGCGGTATGAATAAATTATGATCTGAGTTGTCTATGTAATTTACTTTTCCTAATTGAATATTCTGCTCGTCACCATTGTTGAGATGCATAGACTGAATCTTGACATCTGTGTGTGCCTAAAAGAATGATTTTTTATTTTTAAACAACTTTTAAGAAATCCTCTATATTATATCAAAAAGTTATTCACTAATCAACAACATAAACCAAAGTCAGAAAGAAGGATTTTAATGAGTTCAGTGATATCTGTGTGTACCATCATTGATTCACAACTGCCATCACACGATTCATTTTCTCTCTGAATTCCTAGCCATACTCAATATGTCTTATAAACACAGAGTTACAGCAGGCAGAGAAAAACTAAAGTTAGAAAGTCAAGGATCAAGAGCTCAACCAAAGCAGTCACTGATCTCCATCATGGTGACTTCAAATGAAACAATAAATCATCAACATCTAAACCTCTGTTAATTCTCAAACAGAACTGTAGACGTCTGAAGGAAATAAAGTTAGTCTGGTTAGTAATAAGTGAAGCTGGTAATGCTGTTTGTGGAGTTGTTTAATCCTCCTCTGCTGAGATCTTCACAGATTTAATGTTTTTTATCTTCAGTTGATTTCATCTGAGACTGTGGCTGAAGTCAGTTGTAGTTCTTGTGTTTCTGCTCGTCTCTTTTTCTGTTCCTGTTGTTTCTCTAAATGGACATTCCCAGAATTCCCTGTGTGACACTTCACATTTGATGCTATTTCATTTAAATAATTATGTTTCTTCTTGTTTTTTGTTATCAGTTTTATACATTTTGGGTTTATATTACATCATATATTGTTTAATGAATGTTTATGGCATTATTTGGAGTCATGTGTGTGTCACCATGATGGTGTTTTGTGTTTGTGTGTATGAGACTGTGCACTTTCTCATTACTACCATGTACCTCAGTTTGTGAAAAACTAATGATATACTTAATTCATCGTGTTTTTTTCTTTTTTGCCACTTGTGTAATTATGATGGTTATCAGTATATTACAAAGATATAAAGCACACTTTAATACTTCAGTGAAATTTAATGATAACATTTATCGGTGTATGTAATATAACGGTTGTCCTGTGAAAACTAAAAGGTTCCTACTGTAGTTTTTATGGTAAAGTACTGGGAACCACAGCTGATGTTTTTTTTTTTTTTGCCACACATTTAAATCCTGCTGAAGGTTTTTTTTTTTTTTTTTTTTTTTCAAAGTAAGGTTGCTACCATATTTTTTACGGTAAAATACTGGCAACCAAGCTAACGTTTTTTACCGTAAATTTCACAGGTTTTTTTTTACATTGTGTTTTTTTGCCCGTAAATTTAAATCCCGTAAAACATAAAAGGTTGCTACCTTATTTTTTACGGTAAAATACTGGCAACCACAGCTGCCGGTTTTTTACCGTCAATTTCACGGGTTTTTTTAACAGTGCACACTGGGTTTTAAAAATTTGACAGAGGGCCGGCCCAGTAGCAGATTATGAAGCACGATCTCATGAAAGTGCGTATCTATACCACAAATTTTATTTCTCGTGCCATTTATATGCCAAATTTTTTATTATTTTTTGCGTGCATGCTACACACTGTAAACCCCTTGGTTAGGATTAGGGGTGTGGAGTGCGTGCCTATTACACGCCATAAAGTGCGTATCATATGCACGCGAAAACATATTATGCACTACAAATACAATTCGTGGTATTCGCACTTTCATAAGATCGGGCTAAGCAAACAGACAACGTTGTGGCAATGTCTGTGCGAAATTCAACAACTGAGAGACGAAATTCTGACAATACATTTTTTTATGCTAGATATCCCCCATTTAGCATGTTATGTTTTGATGTTAATTTTTAAAGATGTTAGATAATTATAGCCTATACTTTTTAAATATTGTTTATCCTTATTATTATTTAATGGCCTAACAGTAAATTAGAAACACAACATCTGCAAGTGTACACTTAGAAGAGTAAAAATGACAGGTTACGTTAATTCAACTTTATTAAAACTGAATGGCAATTTGCACTTCCAAAAGTCATACATTTGTGGAAATAAACGAATATACAAATTTATTTTAAGAATAATAAAATAAAACATAAAAGGCAAAGGCAGATCAGAACATTTAATGAAAAAAAAAACGGGTTCTGTACATGGCAGACAGGGGAGCGTAGTCGAAAGCCGGGCGATAAAGGTCGGTAAACGGAATCGGGCAGGATACATCCACAAATCCAGAGGAGCAAAGAAACTAAATAGCAGACAAATCAAAGGAAAAACTAAGGTCAGCAAGCGGTTACCAAACATTTTTTTCTCTGTGAGTTTCCAAAAAAGGAAAAAACATTAACGTGCAACAAGTCTATGCGCTTAAGTCGCTGTCTGTTTGGTTTCCATGGTGACGCGTCATTGCTTGTTAAGTGACACCGCAGCCACAACAGCGCTGAATGAATGATGATCTGCTTTTATGTAATTTTTCCTTTTTTACATTTGTTAGCTATGGCATGCAATATCTGATATTCCAATTGTCAAATATATGCAACGCAATATATATATATAACGCAAAGTATTGCAAGAAAAAAGGCAAAATTAATGCGATCTTAAGACAATTTTTTTAAATACTCGGCGGGCCGGATTAAATACTCGGCGGGCCGGATTAAATAGCCTAACGGGCCGCATGTGGCCCGCGGGCCGTAGTTTGCCCACCCCTGCTTTATAGGGTGAGTGATATTTCTTATAATACACAAGTGAGATAGACTAGTGCAAATAGGTCGTTAAACTAATAATGTTATTACCACAAGTTTTGCCTAAAACTACCTGATAAATGAAGCCACGCAATGGTGACGAAGGAGTTAAGATTAAGTTTATAATAAACTTTAACTCTGGTTTCGCTAGCTATTTGAGTAAATGAAAACATAATACTTACATTTAAATGTGAATTTGCTGTCCACCACCAATCTCTAGTCTCGGACGCCTTTAAAAATAAATAAATAAATGCTGCCGTCAACGGCACGCAATGACTTATGGGGTAGAATAGGGTAGGATAGGCCGCTAAGTGTCCATTTATGTATCCTTCCTTTCACTGGGAAACGAAGGGCGCATTTGGCGTCGCTTTTGAATCAGGGTAGCCTTCGTCGCGGCGCGATGACGCAACCGTCCTACGAATACGGCCTTCGAAGGATGCAGAATTGAATTGGGACAGCCTTCATTGCGCCGCGGTCACGCAATCAGACTTAAAATGCGACCTTCCAAGGATGCAGCCTTTGAATTGGGACGTCCTTCGTCGCGCTGCTGTGACGCAATCGGCCTTCAAATACGGCCTTCGGAGGATGCAGCCTTCACATTGGGACACAGCTAATGGCTGTTTCTCAATTCCAAGAACGCAGAGAACGGACTTGTGTTCTCGTGGAGACCGGTCTTGCCAAGCTTCCTTGGAAGAACGAACTCGGAAGGACGCAAGAACACAGAACCCACCCTTATGAGAATTGAGATGTGCTGCGATCTTCCTGTTGGTCACATGACCTTCACATATTTTAACGGAAAATAAATTCAAATTTACAACAATCATAAAATGATTAAAGTTGTTGTCTACGTTATTTTATTTCTGTAGTCCCCCCCCCCCCTTTCAATGCATGTGTGTTTATAAATATTATATATTCATATATATATATATATATATATATATATAAATACATATATATATATATATATATATATATATATATATGCAAAAGCCTTGCCAACAAGATTATTTGTACTTAATTTAATTAAAACGCTTTTCCGTGTGTTTACGGCTTTATTAAAATATTTACATGAATTACCTTCACCGTCTCATTGGCATGGTCGCGCGCGCGGCAAAATTTGAGGTAAACTCACCCATTCTGGCAGGAAAGCTGTATTTGGAAGCAGAAGAGGAGGCGGAAAATATAAGGCGTGTCGCCCATCAGAGAAGAGCCAGGATAAGGCGGAGACAAGTCAGGAGGCGTTCCCTGATGACCCTCATCCTTGCCACAGTAAGAAATGTTGTGCAACATGTATCTAGATGTTTGTATTTTTAAGGGAATAATGTTTATGCGTGGTTATTAGCCGCGTTTCCACTGTCGGGCCAGGGCCGGGCCGTGCTAGTGCGTGCCAGGGCCAGTCGCGTTTCCACTGTCACTTCCGGGGCTGGATCGGGGCTTACTCGAGGCCAACGGCCAGGATTTCTGGCCCGTCGAATACCTTGGGCCAAAGCGGGCCAGCTCGGGCTAGAGGAGTGGTTACCGACAGAGGAGGAGTTTACCAGCGCCGGATGATTCTGTCAGCATTAAAGACTTAAAAATAAAATAATTTAACTCGCGTTCATGTTTGAATGCCTTCTGTTTGTGATGCTAAAGAATATGCGCGCTAACCGTTACCATAGTAAACATAGTAAACGCTTGAAGATACGCATATAAAAAAAAACATAGCGAACGCTTGAAGAAATCAGACCAATCTTAAAGGCTATGACAGTCATGTTTTTATTTTATCTGTCATAGCCTACGTCTCGTCTCTTTAAACCGGACTATCATAAAATAAAGTAACTTTTTTTTCGGGAGCTTCCTCTGTTTCTCTGACTGAAATATCTGTATGGGAGTCGAGAGATTGCTAAAGCTCCTCAGGTCGTGGCATAAAGTTGTAGAAATTATCTTTTTTTTCTAAATGTGATGTAAATATGATAAAGAAACAGACGCGACTGAAAAAGTAAGTGTGTCCTCTTTCTTTTGTGAAATAGACCTAACGGTAATTTATTTCTGAGTGACTAATGTGCAATTTTGACATAAATTAATTCATTATTATCAATGTATCACTTTTTATTGTAAATCTGTGGTAAAACATCGATGCTTGGGTTTTTAATATTCAAGTAAACAAACAAAAAAAAATGCTAGCAAACGGCCGCTTTTATCGTGTTTGTTTTCAACGCTGTTTCCAGTGATTTCTGATTAGTTTTCTGATAAAACTTCCATTTGTTGGTGAAAGGATGGGTTAGTGTGACGTTGTTCCAGAGAGGCGTGTTACGGGCGTGTTTTAGTGAAGCGCTGTGGAGCTTCTGGCCCGACAGTGGAAACGCAGGCCCGGTACTATTGGCCCGAGGCTATTAGCCCGGCACGGCCCGTTTAAAGCCCTGGCCCGGCCCTGGCCCGACAGTGGAAACGCGGCTATTGAAAAAAATAAAAATGAAAGTTGCTGAAATAAGACCACAAAACTCATACTAAATATGTGTCCACAAGACTTTTGACTAATGGGTGTTGTCGCTTCGAGTTCTGGCTTCAAAGTTATGTGAAAATAGTCTTGCTTTATCATTCACATAAAACAATACATTGATTTAAATTGTGTAAAACAGGTTTTGCTTGGAAAGCCAATATGCGAGGGGGGCATGAAGGAGGAGTGGTTTACACCTGAGAATACAATGTCCCACCCACTCTGCATAATGAGCCATTCATTCAGGTGTGACACTGATTGATCCACAATGCAAGGACAAAATATATATTTAGAAGAAGACTTATATTGACCATTTAAGATTTTGCTTACATCTATCTTGTAAATATGTTTTGCTATTTTATTAAAAAGGTTACAATTACAACAATAATTACAATTTCAACAATATTTCAAGTGTACTCTTTCTTTGTAAAATAAATGATTATAGGCCTACATTTTATCATATGTATTCATTAGTTTGAATATAGCCAACATTGGAACAGCTAACATCTTAGTTGATGACTTTATTTTTGACAAAAATAGTATTTTATATATATATAACATATGAGCAGAAATTGCTAAACAAAAGCTTATTTGATGTGGCAGTATATTCTACAGTAAAAACTGTACCCAAATCTAGTCAACAAAATGTTGTCTTTCATATTTCGCCTGAGTGTAACGTTGTTTTTATGAAATATTAGGGCATATAAATGTTAATTTGCAGTTTAATACGTTGCTTATACAAATAGCCTACATTTTATTTCAACATATTTCAGTCGATTTTTACTCATCTCAGTATAGCAATACAGTTTGCTCAAACATCATCATTCATTCACAAACGCGATTTAAATTTATACTGTCTTTTTGCGAGCTGTGGTAAACAGCGCGCATCTCTGCCGTTCATTCATTCACACAGAAACGCGATTCACTTGAGAAGGAAAAAAAACTTACTACAGTATTCCTCAGCTCAGTCGGATCCTTGCTCCTCGAAATACCCGCACTTCTGAGGTACATTTTCCATTATTATTATTCCTCACAGCGCTGCGAGACGGTGTAAACAAGTAATGATCTGAATAAACTTGTGTTTTCTCAAGCTGATATGGGGGCGTTCACAGGTTTGCGTGGATTACCTCAGTCATTTGCGTTTGAATATCGCACGCTCTCCGTGGGTGGGGTCACATTAAAAATAATTAGATGAGATGAGAACGACTGACATCTCGCTCTTTTCTTACAGATTACATGAACTGAGAATATTTGTTTTTTATATAAATTACTTCATTTAAAAGAAGAGAATTCAAGCTTCATGCCTGTGTGTCTGTATGTCTGTTTGACTGAGTATTCGCTGAGTTATTGTTCATTTTCGGACGCGTTTCAGAATGGACTTCACTGACAGAGAGAAGGCAGAACTCGCTTCGTGTTTATTTATTTTTTATTTGGCAAAAAGCACAACACTTTGTTTTTATTGTGAGTATACACAAAAATAATACACATTTAACAGAATCGATTGATGTATGAAACTTTGTAATATCAAAGTCAACAGAGCAAAATGAATCTCTTTTGAACTGATAAAAAAAAAACGAGCTGGTATCGCCGGCGATATGCAGCAACTGTGGCAAAACAATTCTTGTTCCCCTGAGTATTATTTGGCCAATGACACATAGCTCACCTGCCATATGTCTGTATGCAGGACAGTCATCAAAACAACCTGTTTGAATAGCAGTTCTCAGTCTCTGTAATTCCACATCCTTTGCTGAGATCTGCTCGACTTCCTTGGTGGTGAGGGCGCTGGGTGTCGCACAAACTGCTATAACCCGCACATATTCCTCTGCTTTATGTGTGTGAATCTCACCTTTGGCTGATGGGCCCAGCAGACGTGACAGAGGATCTGCAATGTTGTGTGTTCCAGGTATATGAATCACCCGGAAGTCATAAGGCTGTAATCTCAAGACCCACCTTTCGATTCGTGTGCATGGTTTTGAGCGAGGGCTATAAATTGCTTCCAGTGCTTTGTGGTCTGTGACGAGATCAAACTTCCGACCATAAATATAAGGGTGTAATCGTTCATATGCCCACACCAGAGCAAGTGCTTTGCGCTCAGTTTGTGAATACCTTTGTTCGCACTCTGTCAAGCTCCTGCTCACATAGCAGACAGGAACCATTCCTTCACGTTGTTCCTGAACTAGTACTGCTCCAACGCCTTTTGGTCCAGCATCAGTAATGACTTTTGTTGGTGCGTCCTTGTTGAAGTAAGCCAGTGTGGTTGCCTCGGCCAACTTATCTTTGAGAGTTTTGAAAGCTTTCTTCTGATCAGTTCCGAAATGAAATTCGGTGTCTGTCTTTGTCAGTCTGCGCAGAGGTTCTGAGATGCTTGCAAACTGAGGTATGAAACGGCTACTATAGCCAGCTAAACCGAGGAAACTTCTCACCTCTGAAACGTTTTCAGGCTCTCTTGCCTCCACAATTGCTCTCAACCTCTCTGCCGTCGGGCCTATGTCTTTCACTGACAGCAGCATGCCCATAAACACCAATTTGTCCATGTTAAACTGGCACTTCTCTACATTCAGAGTCAAGCCGCAGCTTTCCAGTCTCTTTTCTCATGAGACTCTTTATCAGGTGCATGGATGATGATGTCATCTGATATGTTCTCTACTCCTTCGATGCCAGCCAGAACAGTGGCTATTTCATGCTGGTACTGCTCACTTGCTGTCAACACTCCAAACACCAGTCTTTTGAACCTGTATATACCATTATGAACGGCAAACGTGGTGATGTCTCTTGATTTTGGGGTCAATTCCAGCTGATGGTACCCCCATTTCAGGTCTAGTTTGCTGAAAACGACTGACCCATTCATTCCTTGCAACAGTTCATCCACTGTGGGGATCGGGAACCGCCCACGAATGATTGCAGTGTTTGCTTGTCTCATGTCCAAACACATCCTTATTTCCCCATTCGCTTTGGGTACAATGACAACTGGGTTTACCTACGGGGTTGCTCCATTGACTTTCTCGATAATGTCCATGTGGAGCAGCTCATTTATCTTTTCCTCAACAGCCTCTCTGAGGTGGAACGGAACGCGCCTAAGGGGCTGTGCAACTGGCGTCACTGTGCTGTCTATGTGTAGGCTAATTTGTTTTGTATTTAGTTTGCCTACTCCACAGAACAATTTGGGGTACTTCTGTCATATCATGGACTTCACATCGCTCACCACTGCAACATTAGCTCCGATCCTCAGCACTCCTAATTTAACTGCTGTGTCTTTTCTGAGCAATGGCTCCCCTCTCCCGCAAATAACTGTGAATTCAGCTGTTGTGCTGCGTTTTCCGATTCCGACATCACACCAGAAAATTCCTTTCACTGGTAGGGGTTCACTTGATGAGTATGAACAAATGCAAAGTCTTTATTTTTCACATCTGTCTGTCTCACACTTTCCTTTGTTTTACACATTTTTGCAAAATGATCTCTTCCATTGCACTTTCTGCATGATTTTCCACGTGCAGGACATTTATAATCTTTTGCAAAATTACCTGTCTGTCCGCATCTGTAGCAGGTTTTGTTTGAATCAGCATTATCTTTACTACATTGCATTCGTTTTTTCTGATCTCTCACTCCTTTTCTGGATACCAGACTCACCGTCTCGTTCACTTCTGTCTCTGTAGAAATTTGCAACACCACCATCTGCAGTTCAACACGTTCGCACTGCGCTGCGATTTCTAGAGTGCGAGCAAGTGTCAAAGCCGTTCCTTCCTCCAGCAATTTTCTACGCACATACTCAGAGCTGCACCGACTCAGAACAGCATCCCTTATTTGATTGTCTTTATCAGCTCCAAAATCACAATCTTTTGCCGCTTGCCTTAAACATGTGGTAAACTGTTGCACGGTTTGTCCCGTTTTCTGCTTTAGCTGATAAAACGTCTGTCTTGCAAACGCCGTGTTTACCTGAGGCACAAAGTATGCGTTCAGTGCTGTTACTGCCAGCGCGTAGTCTGTTGGCCCTCCTGTGTCAGCGAGTGTGGAGAAAATATCTGTCCCAGCGTGATGTAAGAGCAAGGCTCTCCGTCTTTGCTTTGTAGCGTCGGGTGCATCGTCAGTCAGGATCAAACCCTTTCCATCGGCAAAAAGTTCAAATGCATTTAACCATCTTTTCCACCGCGGACCCAACGTGGCTGGATCGCTGTAGCAGTCGAACTTGGGAACAGTACCGTCCATCTTTAACGCGCACCGCCTATCTCCACTAAACTTTTCAGTTAACTGAGATAAAACAGTCGGCGTGACGCACGTCTAACTCACTTTCAGATTTAACTAACGAGTGAGTCCTTGTTGCATCATCCTCGTCGCCAATGTTGTAACCTTTCTAGTTATTTCGGATCGAACCACACAGACACCAGATTTAACTTCTATCCTTTATCTCCGCTTTGTGCGTAATGACGTTGATGACGACACATCAATACACAACACTCAATGACACTTCTCAATAGTGCAGTGCTGTTACAGGGCTAGAGAGTTCACAGTTGTTGAATTGTTGAATCATCTACAGTTGGTTTCAGTCATTAACCCCCTGAGGTCGGCTATCGCGCCGATCGTTTCTGAGTCTATTTCTGCTGTGCTGCAGACGCTGAATTAAAGTGACAGCGCATGGTTCGTGGTCAAAATGAACACAGATTGACATGAAAATATAATAATCTCACCATAAATGCGTTTAATTAAATAAAATGTAGTAATCTCACCATAAATGTATTTAATTAAATACTACTTTTTTTCACAGTCATCTTTTTACTTTAAAACCGGGGTAAAGCAAGGAAAACTACAATTTACCTCAACAAGGCGACATAATGAACAACACTCATCTCATTCGTGGAGGTGGAAAAACAAGTTCTTTGTGACATGCAAGATTTATTGTATTAAAATTTAAATGCAAAAGAAAAGGCATGAGCGTCGGCTGTTTTTGTCAATTTTAAGTTTTAATTTAAAATGTTTGCGATTTTTATATAAGTACATGGTTAAATATTTGACCACTTGCTTGAGCAACTTAATATAAGTAGAAGTAATGCATGGAATAATAGCCCTACGTTGTTTAAATTGTGTTTAAACGTGCATACGTCCATTAGAAAGTATATATGTGTACAAAGAGAATCGCATTTTAATTTTACTTTTTTTTTAAATAAAAGTTGCTGCATAACTTCTGGATTTGAAATAAAAATAGTAAGTATGTGTTTGTGGTACAGCCACGGATCAGTTATTCACTGCAAAAGCAGCAAAGCACTATAGCTCGTGCTGCTCCTGTGCCGCATACGCACTGCAACACGCACCGCATACACACTGCAAACGGAATATGTGTGAAAATGGCGTCAGAGTGAATCTCTTCATTACTGAAGGAGACTGTAGCGTCACTGAGATACAGCAGAATACAGGGGGACTGTGGGTAATTGGACTGTTGAGTAAAGTGGATTCTGTGAATCAGAGGGGATTGTGGGTAACTGGACTGTCGAATATAGAGGAGTTGATGTAGGATCTGAGTTTTGAACCTGTAAGAGAAGCAAAATCCCCCAAACATGAAGTCTCAGTTTAAAGGTACAGCAAACATGCCCACTTATCTGACATCATGAAGTAGATCAGTTCTGAAACTCACCATTTCATGATCTCCGGACTCTCTTCTGTCTGATGATGAAATGATGCCTGTGTGTGAACAAAAGCCACATCTCAGACTGAGAAAATGAGAGATAATTTAACTGTGTGTGTTTTTCAGAACAGCAGAGGGCGACACACTCAGATGTACTGAATGTGCTGTGTGTGTGTGTGTGTGTGTGTGTGTGTGTGTGTGTGTGTGTGTGTGTGTGTGTGTGTGTGTGTGTGTGTGTGTGTGTGTGTGTGTGTGTGTGTGTGTGTGTGTGTGTGTGTGTGTGTGTGTGTGTGTGTGTCTCACCATGTTTACAGCTGTATTTTATTTTGAGCAACATGAGCACTAAACACACAGCCAGCAGGATCAAACCCACAGAAACCGCAACTATCCCAGAGAAACCTGAAATCACACAAAGGGATTTTCACAGAGAAACAAGGTGAGAATATTACGTTCAACTACATTCTTACACATGCTGTACTTTAAATGCTTGTGTATATCATGAGATAACTTTGAACTCAAAATGCGAAACGGATATACCAGAATTATCCTGGGATGTTTCTCTTTCAGGGTCATGTGTCGTTGTTTCTAAAAATACACAACCATCTTTATCTTTATATCATATGATCACTTTCAACTCAAACTGAGCAATGGATCTGCTGGATCTTACCAGACTTTCCTTCATCCTGGGATGTCGTTGTTTCTGAAAATACACAACCATAGAGTGTTTTGGTTAAACCAAATAGAGAAACAGGATCTGTCAAAAAAGTCACACAAAGGGATTTTCATGGAGAAACAAGGTGAGACTATAACATCATGTATGAGTATTCTTACACATGCTGTACATCCATCACTCATCTTTATATCATATGATCACTTTCAACTCAAACTGAGCAATGGATCTGCTGGATCTTACCAGACTTTCCTTCATCCTGGGATGTCGTTGTTTCTGAAAATACACAATCATAGAGCGCTGATGGTCAAATTTATTAGAGGAACAAATTCAGTCATCATTTACTCAGATCATCTGTGGAACATTGTTTGAAGAATATTTTCTGTACATTGAAAGCAGACAGCAACTAGTCAAGCTCCCAAAAGGACAAAAAAAGCCATAAAAGTGCCCATGTGACGTGTCAAGTCACATTTATTTATATAGGCTAATGCTTTGTACAATCCCAACTGTTTTTAAAATCAGCTTCACACTTATAAACAGGAAAATAACAGTGTTAATGTTGCAAAGTTCTTCAGTTATAAAAACAAAAACAATTTCAGTATTCCAGTATCCCAAATATACTGGGTGAAGATATAAAGATATAAATATACTGCAGAGTGTGAGCTCGGCTGGGATGAGAATCAGCGCCTCCAAATCTGAGGCCATGGTTCTCAGTTGGAAAAGGGTTGCTTGCCCACTTCAGGTTGGTGGAGAGTTCCTGCCTCAAGTGGAGGAGTTCAAGTATCTTGGGGTCTTGTTCACAAGTGAGGGAAGGATGGAACGGGAGATTGATAGACGGATCGGTGCAGCTTCTGCAGTAATGCAGTCGATGTACCGGTCTGTCGTGGTGAAGAAAGAGCTGAGCTGCAAGGCGAAGCTCTCGATTTACCGGTCAATCTACGTTCCTACTCTCACCTATGGTCATGAGCTGTGGGTCATGACCGAAAAGACAAGATTCCGGACACAGGCGGCTGGAATGAGCTTTCTCCGCAGGGTGGCTGGATCGCCCAGCCACCCTGCGGAGAAAGCTCATTCCGACCGCCTGTGAGAAGAGATAGAGATAGAGATAGGGTGAGAAGCTCGGTCACTCGGGAAGAGCTCAGAGTAGAGCCGCTGCTCCTCCACATCGAGAGGGGCCAGCTGAGGTGGCTCGGGCATCTTTTCCAGATGTCTCCTGGTCGCCTTCCCGGGAAGGTGTTCCAGTTATGTCCCACCAGGAAGGTGTTCCGGGTATGTCCCACCAGGAAGGTGTTCCGGGTATGTCCCACCGGGAGGAGGCCCCGGGGAAGACCTAGGACACGCTGGAGAGACTATGTCTCCCGGCTGGCCTGGGAATGCCTCGGTGTCCCCCCGGAACAGCTGGAGGAAGTGTCTAGGGAGAGGGAGGTCTGGGCATCCCTGCTTAGACTCCGGCCCCGTGACCCAGCCCCGGATAAGCGGAAGAAGATGGATGGATGGATGGACAGTATCCAAAATATTGGTTTTAAGCCAGTTATTTCTATTTTTTCTATTTCTGTTAAGTAGAAAATATCAGTTTACATTTCTAAACATAAATTTTGCCATTAATTGTAATAATCCAGTGAGATTTTTGTGTACAGGAGGAGTCAGTTGTGCGAACACAGAGACTTGCTGCTCCAGCATATCAGTCTATTGGGTCTTCAGGTCAACTGGGAAAAGAGCAAGCTCACCCCCGGGCAGAGCATCTCTTTTCTCGGTATGGAGTTGGACTCGGTCAAACAGACAGCATGTATAACGGAGGATCATGCCCAGTCGATGCTGAACTGCTTGGATACGTTCAAGAGCAGGAAGGTGGTTCCACTGAAATACTTTCAGAGGCTCCTGGGGCATATGGCTTCCGCAGCGGCAGTCACACCGCTGGGGTTGTTACATATGTAGTAGTAGTAGTAGTAGCCTTTATTGTCACTAGTCACAAGTACCAGCGAAATTAGCCATCAACCTGTCCATACAAACATACATACAATATGACAAGGGGGTAGACAGAACAGGAAGACAGAGCATTGAGGAAAAAATACAGCATAACATGAGGAGAGGTGAGGAGAAAAAAAGGCAACCCCCAGACTATGCTCCTGTAAGGAGTACAGTTTGGGAACAGTAAAAAAAACCCCAGCAACATTAGCACATAATCAGTACACAACATGAACACACAAGACTTGCAACAGGGGAGGGGAGTGTGGGGTGGAGGTAACCCAGCACAGGCAAGTAGCCATCCGGTCCTGCAGCCATTTTCGGCGCTGGTCACAGACCCGCCTGTCAGACTGGGGGTACAAAGTGTCGAAGGCGAGGGATGGGGGGTGGGGGGGTGATTGCATATCTGTATATATGTAAGAGTTCGTGTATGTGTAGGCCCGGAGAGTCGCTACGCCTGACATCCTAATCTAGGTGCCTCAGTCCGCAGGATGTCATAGCGATACACAGCAGTTGCCATGGAGTCAACCTTGATCAGGTCCCAGACAGAGTCAACAATCAGCAGGTGTCAGTGTGGAGTGGGGGAAGGAACGCAAGAGCGTCTCGCTGCAGTGCTCTCTCCAGAGGGAGTTGTTGTTGCAGCAGCAGCCAAGGCCAAGGCCAGTGCTGGTAGAGGGGGGCCGAAAGCAGATAAGATTAGGGTTGTTTGGTCTTGGGACGAGTAGCCGCATTCCAATTTACACAGCTCCTGGTCCATTTGGGTCTCCGAAACGATCCATTTGCCTTTGCAAAGCTGTAAGCTTCTCCAAGATGTTATCAATATTTTGGTTCATAGTCACCAAAGTCACAGTCTGAGTGCTGACAGCTCTGCCCACTGCTTCAATCATGACGGGCAGCCTTGTGGGGTTTTGGGCAGCTGTCACCGTCTTCTTAATTCCTCGATAAACCAGGGCAATGCCTAATCCAAACAGCAGAAAACCTGTTATCATGGTTCCGAATAGGTAGATATCTTCAATGTCCTCCACGGAAAGAGCCGCCAGACACACGACCCGCCACCTCTCCCATGCGTCCATCGTGTAGCCAGCTGCGAACGTTCCGGCAGGGCAGTCAGGTTCCCCCGAACCCAAGCTTCTCGTCGAGAAGATGGTGTCAATTGCGTTGAGAGACTGAGAGATTGATTTTGCGTTGATCAAATCCATAATTTCTTAGTTTGGAGAGCAGTGCAGAGAGAGTCTCTCAAAGTACAATACAGTAGACTAGACGAGACGAGAAGAGCAAAGCAGGGGAGATAAGGGAGAGGAGGGTAAGAAAAATGCGACCGCCTTCGTTGAGAGCCAAAAGAGAAGAGAGACCACTTCAGCATTGGCTTCTTGGCCGGGTCCCATGAAGGGCGTGGAAAGACGGCAGGTTCCCGGTTGCAATTTCTTGAACTTGCCGGAAAACCTTCCAACCTTGGTCAGATGCTGTGTTTCTCCGGTCCGGTGTGTCCATAATACAAGCATCCAGGCATGCGGTGGTGTTCACAGATGCCTCCAAGACAGGTTGGGGGGCCACGCACGACGGGTATGCAGTAGCAGGACGCTGGACAGGTCCTCAGCTGCATTGACATATCAATTGCCTCGAGTTGTTAGCGGTACTACTTGCTTTGAGACACCTCAAAACGCCGCTGCTCGACATGCATGTACTGGTCAGATCGGATCATACCACGACCGTGTCGTACATCAACAAGCAAGGTGGTGCACGTTCACGTCATCTGACACAACTCGCCCGTCTCCTCCTTTGGTGGAGTCAGAAGCATCTGAGGTCGCTTCGTGCCATTCATATTCCAGGTCTGCTCAATCGTGCTGTCGTTTCAGCTGACCCCAGTCGGTTTAGCTGATCTGGGATTGTTTCGGGGCCGCACAGGTAGACCTGTTTGCCTCTCCAGAAACGACCCACTGTCAGTTATCTTCTCTCTCAGGGGCAGGGCACCATTTGGCACCCATGTCCAGACCTGTGGAGACTCCAGGTCTGGTCCCTAGATGGGAAATGAAGGTTCTGAGGGGTCTACCACAAGCTGTCGTAGACACTATCACCTCTGCTAGAGCCCCCTCCACGAGACTGGCTTATGCATCGAGGTGGAACCTGTTCATCGATTGGTGTTCTTCTCACGGAGAAAACCCCAGAGTTTGTTCGGTCGGATCGGTGCCACCCTCATAGTGTATGTTGCCTCTATTGCCACACATCACGATGCAGTTGGTGAGAAATCCCTGGGGAAGCACGATCTGATCGTCAGGTTCCTTAAGGGAGCAAGGAGGTTGAACCCTCCTCGCATCTCTTCCATACCCTCTTGGGACCTATCTCCGGTGTTAACAGCACTTCAAAGACCTCCCTTTGAGCCCAGTGGAGTTAAACATTCTGCTTGCACTGGCTTCTATCAAGAGGGTAGGGGACCTGCAAGCTTTCTCGGTAGACGAATCTTGCCTGGAATTCGGGCCGGCTGACTCTCAGGCAGTGGCGTAGGCAGAAATTGTATTTTGGGCGGGCCAGTGAAAAAGTGAGTGGGCCAATAGTTTTTCCTAGAAAAAGAATTACTTAAATAATAATTAAACCTTAGAGAGTAGAAAAAATAATAGATAAACTGCAAAAACAGTTACACCTTTATTTTGCAATATTGGGCAAAGGCAATAACAAAACACTGTCTAATAATCATCATGTTCAACCATCAGAGCTCAATAAAGGCTGGACAAACCACCAGCATAGACAATAACCTGTCTATTTTATTCAGGCTAGTCAGCAGTGCAAAGACAGTTCACCCGAAAATAAAGTAGGCTAAAAGTAAAAGAAATTAAAATAATGAAAAATATCAGCAGAGCACGGTTTGAAATGAATAACAACACACTCCTCAATTTCTGATAAATCAACCATATACAATGCAATCAGCCTGGTGGAAATTAAGCTTTTGTGCCCAAAAAATTGCAACTAATTTAAACTAAACAATGTACAGTAGGCTAGCCTATAAGGCATTCAGCTATACTGTACACAACACACCACTAACTTAAGGCGAGACAGGTGAATAGGGTAACATTTTAAAATAATAGATATTACCATAAAACTTCCTCAGTTGTTCTGGAGAATGACAAACAACTAATTTTGAGAAAACAGCATTTAAAGATTTGTAATGTAAAAAATCATACTTTTTTAGCAGAAACAACTATTTACAGACACAATATCTTATCAAATCATCAGCAACAACAATACAAACCACCTAAAACACATAAAAACTTATAACACAGCATTTATGGCCAACAACTGAACAGAACCCCAGTCAAAAACACACATCAAAATGTCAGAGCACGTCACGTGATGCATCTGAACGAATCACGTTGTCAGAAATTGACATCAGCCAATGAGATTTCGCTTTTAGAGTTAAATGCCCCATTGTACTTTCACGATTGGTTGCTGATTAAAGGAAATTACCATATTTGGATCCGACAGCATCGTGTACAGGAGAAAGTAGAGAGCTTTTCAACGGTGTTTGTGTTATGACAGGTGCAGACAGCGATCGCGGAGCAGCATATTGATTAAAAACGCCAACTTTTGTTGAATTTAGGAGAAATATACAGACGCAAATAGACAAAATGTAGTAAAATAAAGACCTAAATGTGTATTTTGGATTTTTTTTTTCACCACAAGTCTGAAATAAGGCATTGAAGAAAACAAATAGCCCAAAATCTTCAAATTGACCAGTGAAAAAAAACCCCGATATTTTTGCCGTGTCTCGCCTTAAATCACTTCACGGGCAAAAATTAAGGAAATTAGTTAAACAAATGGCCTACCTTTGTTGTTTTCATTCTACAAAACAAGATGCAAGTGCCTGGGTTTAGTATTAAAAACAGAAATGATCTCATCATAGTCCAAAGAGTCACAGAGTTATTTTTCAAATAACTAAAGGCCGCCAGAGCCCGCCGCCTAGAGAGTCTTCCTGTCAGACTCGGAACCCCTAGCAACCATAGCAACCAATTACGTTCCGGAGGGAGGCTTTCACGCATTTTATTCGGAAAAAGAATTAAACACACAGTCACACACACCAGTCAACAATAAATCAGGTTTATATTAATATATTTTCTTAAATACATTTGAATAATAAAAATAAACTAAAAATGTATTTTGATCAAACTTGCCTGGGCGGGCCAGTGAGTTATGTGGGCGGGCCAGTGCCGCCCTGGCCCATTACTGGCTACGCGCCTGCTCTCAGGTGACACTGAGACCTCGGCCCGGATATGTGCCGAAAGTTCCCACTACTCCCTTTCGAGATCAAGTGGTGAACTTGCAAGCGCTGCCCCTGGAGGAGGCAGACTCAACCGTAGCTTTTCTCTGTCCAGTCCGCGCCTTACGGACTTTTCTGGACCGAACGCAAAGCTTTAGAACCTCAGATCAGCTCTTCATCTGTTTCGGAGGCCTGCAGAAAGGTAAGGCAGCAAAGGCTGGCCCACTGGATAGTGGATGCCAACATCATGGCGTATGATACCCAAGGTGTACCTAGTCCCCCAGGGTTGCATGCCCACTCCACCCGGAGTGTTGCTGCTTCCTGGGCGCTGGCTCAGGGTGCTTCGCTGGCAGATGTTTGTAGAGCTGCGGGTTGGGCGACACCTAATATGTTTGCACCTCTCTTCAAATAGAGGGCACCCTTGAGTCAAGCACGCTCATGTCGGCTTGCTACGTATACCCCCCCCCCCCCCCCCCCCCTTTGGGCCGGGGTACACGTTTTTCACTTAGGTTCCTCTCTGAACCTTAGTTCCTCCAGTCCCCTTTCGGTATAGGACGTGGTGGAGCGTTTGGTACCAGGTCTACCACTAGTAAGCTTATGGAACTTGTTGGGGGAACTTGTTGCATGTTGTATCCCCTCCTCGGACTGGATCCATGTGTGTAAACTCCATGGTATGGCCTCGTGTTTTCCCTTGGCAACAGCAGTTGCCGCTCATGGTTCCCCCGTTAGCCGGAACTATTCTTGTCCATATGTTCGCCCAGGCCATATGTGTATTCTCACTAATTTCATAATTTGACCCTGTTCAGTGTTCCTAATGTAATTAGTAATTATTTATTATTATAAACTACTAAATGCCAGTGCACAATAATAATCCCTGTGTGGTCTTGTGGGAAGTATGTTATTTCTAGGCACTACACAACTTCCAGTCATCAATAAAATTATTAGTTAGACTAATATGGTTCTGAAGTGCGGCTAGACCATAAATCAGCTGTTGTAGCAAAACACGTAACATTTAGAATTTTGTGTTTTATCTTGCTGTGGCATTCGGATCACAGCCGTGTATAAGATATAGATATACATGGATGTGGCGGAAACATATTTGCGGCTGGGTATCTCGTAACGTGGATCTACGACTTTGAGCAGTCTGACTGTCAGCATATTCTTTCAGGTGTTTTCTTTAGAGGCGTTTAAAAAGATTCGTTGAGTTGCCATCCGACGTGCGAATCTTATTATTGCAACATTTGCAAATAACTGTAATAATAAATAACTAAATCTCACGAGCAATGTATATGATCTTGTTAACACGCCGACATCTAGCGTGCACACCCCAATTTGTTGCGTACTTGCATTGCATGTTGGGACGTTGGTGAAAGGCATAGAACTGCAACTGATAGAACGTGCACTGTAGCATGAATCACGATACAACGATATTTCTGAAAAAGTGGATCGTGGAGACATTTTAATTGTTCACGATCAAAAATCGTTATATCGCACACCCCTAATTGAAACCCAGTCAACAATTTGATCTCGCAGTGATCTCACCATGAGCTCCCAGGATACTCGTAATGTGCTCACAATCTGAGTTCACAGTGAGCTAAAAGTGTATCCTCAGCGTATATCAGGGTGTGCACTAATACTGTGAGCTGACCATGTGACACCACTGTGACATCACTGTGAAAGTGTTGAGAAACAGGAAGTAGAATCTCCCCCCAGTGACCGATATTTGAACCGCCTCTTCTCATCCTGTTCAACATTTTCAGTTCACAATGAGCTCATATATTACTGAAACTGTATCACCGTATGAGAATGATGTGATGTCACAGTGATCATGACCCCATGTGTTGACTGGGAAGTAAACATCTAAATGTGTCTGGTGTCGGGACATCTGCTAACAGTTTATCACTGCAAAGGTATTTCAGAATTCTGTTTACCCTTGAGCGAAGACAAAAAAAGGATGTTGCAATGATTATATGAGGGCCGTAAAGCAGCTCTATAAAGACAATAGAGTCAGTATTCAGCTCAATTCAAATGTATGATTAATTGCAAATTTGTATCCGATGATATCAAGTATGTGCCAAGACACATCTTTTCAGTGCATATAATGATTTAAATTCAGATCTGATAAAGAATCAGAAAAAAAAAAAAAAAGTGTCTGAAATGACAGTACGGTGAGGGTTACTTCTGCACATCTGTACACAGAAATGCTTTCTCTGTGAACCTTACTAAACTAAGAAAAACTAAAACACAAGTTGTACTATGGTTTTGGTAGATTCCTGTTCTCTGTGGTTTTCATGTTCATCAGGCTGAATCTGCAGACTTTACCACAGCATGTTGCTTTAAAGGGACAGTTCACCCAAAATGAACACACTGTAAGAAAAAGAGCTACAGAGAACCAGAAATGGTGCTGTAATTTTCAGCCATGACCTTGCTCATTAAGTTTACAGACATTTCCTTTAACCTCAGAACATTAATATGGAAAATTATTTATTAACAGTAAATTTGGTCCATATTTTTACACTGTAAAATCTAATGTAAGTCTAATGCTGGGTACACACCAAAAGATAATCGGGCTGATTTTGGGCCGATTTCCCCCTTCTGACAAACCTAGCTATGTCCTGATTATCTTGATGGTTCTACAGATTATCTTATCAGATTTTCCCTTGGCGTGAGGTGTGTTGAGAGTGTCCGAACCTGATCGGAAGAACATCGGGGGCAGCCCCGATCGCGAATCCAAACACTATCATCTCAATTTTTTCCTGCATATCGTCCGCCATGCTTATTCTGAAGTCTCGCAAGATTTTGCGAGATTTCCTGTGTTCACAGTCGAGATTCAGGTTGAAAATCTGTTTGTGTGTGTTGTGTTGTCTTTTTCACATCATGGCACACCACACACTATAGGAGCAAAACGGTTAAATTAGGATTTTTGTATGTATGATCTATCACATTTTGAAAATCTTATAAGATGTAAAAAATATTTTGGTGTGTACCCAGCATTACTTAAAAAAGCATGCAAACCGATTGCCTTAAAAAATACAAGTAAAATAAGAATAGTATGTTGTACTGACAAATGCTTTAGTATAGTTCACTTACACAATTGTTCTAGTAACTAAAAGAACTGAGAGTACTTTACTTTTCATTCGTTCATTTATTCATTCATTACTTTTTCATTTACTTTAGGTTTACTCTTGACTTAGTGTAGCTACCAATGCTTTTACCATGGTTGTGTTTTGCATGCTGAATGTTGAAGTCTGTGTGTGACTCAAGCGTGATCTATACGGAACAAAAAATATATGGGAATATACTTCAGAATATAATGTGATATATTACATAATACATTTACATATATGGGAAACTAGTGCCTATATTTTTCAATATACTGCAATATATAAATAAATATAAAGCATTTATATATTAAGACAAAAACAGCATTACATGTAATAATCAAAAAGTTTTATCCTTTATTGTGTACATGTTTTGCACAGTCATATTCCCATATAAATGTGAATGTATGTTCACTGTTCACACACACATATAAACACACATTCATGGAATAAGTTACAGCAGATTTCTAGTTCCCAGCATGCTTTGCTTCTGACTGTTAAAGGAGAGTATGTTAAAATTAAGAGTTATTTAATGTTTTTAAATAATGTTTTGCTCAATATTAATATAGGGGGAGATTTGTTAGTGTTTAATTTTCTATTATTTTGGAATTTAAAAAGTTTTCTGGTATGTCTGAGTTTTTTCTTGGTCACCATTGTGCTGAAAGATGTTTTACCTTTAGTCACATGCAGATGAACTTCAGTGAATACGAACGACCCAGAAGTCTCCTCTGCACACCAGTATTTCCCAGAATCCTCTTCTGTCAGATTCCTGATGTCCACAGTAAAGACTCCAGCTGAGGTTTCGTCCGTCAGTGAGAATCGGCCGTTTGTTCTCGTATCGGATGAAACACGAACTCCGCCTCGGACACAGATGCTGGGCTGATCTCCTCTGCAGAAAAGCCTCTGTGTTTGACTCCTGATGTTCTTACATCTGATGGACACCGATCCTCCGACAGACGCTTCATGAGTGAAGAGCGCTGGAGAGAACAAACACATGAGGATGATGACAGAAAACATTGAGATGATCCCCAGAAAACACTCTCACCATCTTTCAGGACGATCATGAGCTCAATGGGAAGCTTAAATGCTCCTTCCACTGCACACCAGTATATCCCAGCATCCTCTGCTCTCAGGTCACTCAAGGTCACAGTGAAGAGACTGAGTTCAGTGTCGTCCTTTACTGAAATCTTTGGTTTATTAACATGGGATTCATCGGATCGAATGATATTTTGAGCATCTTTAGTGAAACACTTTCCTTTACAAAGATGCTTTATTTCTGTTGAATGGTTTCCATCATAAGGGCATTTGATCTCAGATGAATCTCCTTCACGTCCGACCACTGGAGGCACTAATAGTCAAAGAAAAGGAGAAGTATTTATATGCTGTAATATATGCATATGTTATTTGATTTATGGTCACTGCACGTACTAGTTAAAGTGAGTTGATGTTGATTGGTGAGCGAGACAGAAGTCAGATGTGTGTCTCTGGTTTCGGCTCCACACCAGTAAACTCCAGCATCTCTCACGCTCACATTACTGATGCTCACTGTGAAAACTCCTGCTGGACCGGCAGAAAACTCAAAGCGTTTCTTCTCTGATGAACTGATGCTTTCACAGATCTTCTCCTTGTTCTCTTTGCAGATGTGTGTGAAGGTCTCGTCGTGTTTCTCGGGGAAATTGCAGGTGAGTTTCACACTTTCACCAATAATAGCAGATGTGTTGCTTGATGCAGGAAAATGATCAACTATACACAAAACAATGAAAAATATACAATATATAAAAAGCTATCTTTCTTATTTCAAGTCTCTAAAATGAAGGTCCTCCCAGAAGCTCTTTACCTTGATTTACTGTCAGTTTAATCTCAGTGAACAGATCATGATCAGGGATATTCACTCCACATCTGTACGTCGCTTCATCAGCCGCGGTTAAATCACTGATGAAAACCTTCAAACGTCCTTCACTGGAATCATCAAACATGTGCACTTTATCACGACGAACCCACTGATTCTGTTCTTCAACGAAGATCTTCTTCTGTGAATCTTTCTGGATAAACTTCTTGTTTCCTTTGAATTCTTGTGGAAATTTACACGTGATGAAGACTGATTTACTGGAGTAGGCCTGAACCTGGACAGACGTGATTTTACCTGCAAAATGAGATTTATTTGTTGATTTATTACATTATTAAAAGTCAGGAGGGATTTACATTCCTAATTTAGAGCTGTAAGGATTCTTTAATTAAAATAAACTAAACTCACCAGAAACATTCAGCTGAATCTCTTTAATGAAGGTTATGTGAGTAATTGATGTTTCTGAAGGTCGATGATCTGATCCGCCTCTCTCCACTCCACATAAATAAACTCCACCGTCCGCTGCAGAAATATCTCTAATGGTCACATTAAAATGATCTTCATGACTGTCAGACAGACTGAACTTCTCCTCAGATGATTGAGATGATCGTGAACTGTTCAGAACATGGACAGGATCCTCGTTCAGTCTGTAGAAAACTTTGGTGTGCGTTTTAAACTTCTCATCATATTCACAGCGGAAAGTGATCGTCTTTTGTCCAAGATACCCGTCCAGGATAACAGACGTCCCGCAACGAGTCCCTGAAAATGATTTCAACAAAACCTTGTGACATGAACTTAAATTTAAAATATTATTAGTGTTATTAAAGTTATTCCAAACACTGGTTTTTAGGTATATTTATAGTTGCCTGAGATCAGAGCAGTGACATCCTACATCAAGACATACTGACAGAAAAACGCACATCTGAAAATGTAATCTGAACAGGGAAGTTACATATATATTTTTTCTTTTTATAGAAGTAACATGAACATGCAAAGAAGAATGACATACAACATAAAACTGGCATTTTCCCTGCATAATCCAACCTGACAGCTCGAACTATGGATTATTATTATAATCTGACCATTTTGAATCAGTGTAAGGCATGGAAACTGTTTTAAATTTTTTCAGTAATTCATTTTTGTTCATTTTTACTCAAAATCTTCCGTACTGCACCTTTAATACTATAATAAATAATTGCTGTAGGAAGTTATAAAGTGTCACACATACCTTTCTTCTCCACTAACTTAACATTGTGACTCCATGTCTGATTGTTTCCACATGCATATTCCCCATAATCCTCTCTGCTGAGGTTCCTGATAAACACTGTGAAGAATCTGCTGTTTTCATCATCATACAGAGCGAATCTCCCGTTATAAACCCATCGACTCTGAGCATCAGTACTGATGCCCATCTTACAGCGCCTGTCTCTGCAGAAATAATTCACTTTATGTTGATCATCAGTCTTTCTCTCGTTCTTGTACATGCACTTGAACATTAAACTCCCTCCAGTGCATCCAAACACACTGAAACAAAGTACTTGACCTGCCAAACACAAGTTCATTTGCTCTGGGTTATTATATATCATCAATCTGGATAATATAGTATATTATTTGACCCAGACTGAGCAATGAAGAACTGACCTGAGATCAGGCAGAGGGTGATGAAGATGAAAAGGATGGTGACAGCTTTCATTCCAGATTGACTTCAGTCTCAGATATCCAGAGAAAAACCAGATCCGATCCCAATCCAGTGAAAGCAAGAACTGATCAAATGTGTTCCTTGAATGCGATGTAAGTCACTATCATTAGAAATGCACAGATCCTCCGTCAGTCTTTCTCACATTTCTTCTTCCCTATAATGGTTCCACCCAGATCTGCACTGTTAACAGGGCGGAGAGTGTTGAGATATGTGAAATGTAGGGTGAACATATTCTAGTTTTCAGAAAACAGGACGGGGGTGTGGTTGATGGGCGGGGCGTGATTTTTGGGGAGACGTGGTTAACCCTTGTGTTATGTTGCGCGTCAATTTGACCCGTTTAGATTTTCTAGTTGTTGGAAATACTGGTTAACTTATGTTTATTTTCTTGATATTTTGTGACTTTTTCTCATGTATCATCATGAACATGCATGCAAAGTTTCAACATGCTTTTTGACATATACAAACAAAATTACTGTTCCTTTCGTGATGTTCGCGGGTCAATTTGACCCGCATATTTTAACGCTCTAAGGCAACTGTACGGACCCACATTTCTTGGTTATATTTTGTTATTTTATTTTTTTTACTACCTTATGAAGCTAAACAATTTGGTTTTCCACACTTATTTCAATACAGAAAAATATTTTGTCAGTCACAGATGGTAAAAATTACCTATCATTTATTTTTTCAAGCTACCTGAAATAATATTAAACCTTTTTTTTTCTTGATATTTTGTGACTTTTTCACATTTATCATCATGAACATGCATGCAAAGTTTCAACATGCTGTTTTTTTTTTTTTACATATACAAACAAAATTACTATTACGTTTGTGATGTTCACAGGTCAATTTGACCATCATAGGCAGCTATTCAAAAGCAACTGTACAGACACAAAATAAAAACATTTATTTTATGTATGTCAGGGCATCAACTCCAGTTCTAAAGTGTACCTAAAAGTGCTCTAACCCAAACCAAACACACTTGAAAAAGCTAAATCATGGTGTTCAGAATTAATTGCAAATTACAAATAAAATTTTTTGACAGACACAGATAGTAAAATAAGCTCTCATTTATATATTCAAGATATCTGAAATATATTGAGACTTCGACATAGACAGCAGGACAAATTAGCTCAGATTAATTGATTAATTGTTCAGTTATGATGTTGCAAATATATAATATATGCAAATATATATAAATATAACGTATATTCAAATTTTAAATAGTTTTAAAAAATGGTTAAAAACATTTTCATTAAATCATATCTTAAGATATATATTTTTTGGAATATTTGACAAATGTTGATATTAAAGGAGAACTCGGCAACTCTAGCAAACTCTAGTCACTTCTTCGCTGATTTTCCCTTTTGTTGTCGCATGTTTTCCCCACGAGCTCCCCCTACAGCTGTGGGGGGGGGGCGTATATTTCACAACACGGTCGTAAAAAACTCACTTGCAGCGGCCTCCTCCCCCTCTCTACCGCTGCTCATGTGCGTTTGTTTTGATCGGAGCAAGCCAACTGTATCGTGTGGAGCTATATCTACCGAGGTGGGTAATCTGGTACATGCGTCATACATGCGTGTGTGTTTATGTCGAATTGCCGTAAAGCAATTCGTGTTTCGCGCTCGTTTTCATTCTCGCTTCTCACGAGACTTCCAATTTTCTTTTTCTATCTTGCCGGGACGGTAGTCCCCAAGTTGCAAGGTTGGTTTTCCGCCTGGGAACGCTGGGGGGAGCGGGGAAAGTCACCAATATCACCAGAACAGGTTGTTTAACCATCCAAATTATTTCTAGACAGTTTTATTAAGTTAAAAAAGTTACCAAGTTCTCCTTTAAAAGTTTACAGTTTGAACCTGAATCTTTGTTGTTTTTCATAGTGTGATTTTTGAGGAATTGTATTGAATCCAATGCGGGTCAATTTGACCCGGACCATAAGGGGAGTGCACAGAATTCCAACATAACACGAGGGTTAAGGGGTGGGGGCGAATGCATCAAAAAATACTTGACAAATGCATTCACAACCTTGCAACTATGTTATACTTTAAGACATAAAGTAATACATCCTTTCCATTCAATGTTTGGCCCGCAACAATAGAATACTATATAAATTTAACACCTTTTACATGACACTATTTCTTTTCATGGCCATAGGTTAAAAATCTACTACTAAAATAAATAAATAAATCTACTATACTATTTCAGTAAAAAACTATTTCAATCCTTTTCAATCCAATTTGTTCTCTTATAGCCTATACTTTCTTTATGTGGGCTAGGTTGCTAGCAGCTTTATTTGACACTGACACATACGTGCCAGCTTTGCAGTTCATGCATTCTGCTTTACACGGATCCCGACCGAAACGAAAACACGGGAATTTTCTCTGTAAATCATCTGTGAATTTACATTCGGGCTTTTTTTTTTTTTTTACGCTGTTAGCTACTTACATCTTACCTCGCACTTGACCGTAAACTGAAGCGTCTGAAGCGTCACGCTGCTAAAATTATGTGAACGTAAAGTCTGCCTACTTTGATTTGATTGGTCATTTCAAATATTCTGACATTGACAAGCAGTGACAGACCAATGAGGCTGCGATGAACACACACACACACACACACACACACACACACACACACACACACACACACACACACACAAACAGGCCTCTGTATTCTGACGATTCTGAGTCTGACATGCTCCCTGCTTGCCGCTGCGGATTGAGGAACGCGCTGATTATAACAAGAGGGGGTGAAGCCAAAGCCGGTTTCATATGTTTTGTGTGCAAAGGCAAGCGTGTATTTAAAGTACACACTTAATGGCCCACTGAAAAATAATGAAAACCAGGACATTTTCATCACTTTTTAAAAAACAGACAGGACGGCCAGGACAGGACGTGAAAACAGGACATGTCCTGGGAAAACAGGACGTTTGGTCACCCTATGAAATGCACTCACTACACCCTTGGTACGAGCTTATATACTTATATCTGTAAAGACTGCCTTTGAAGAGAATGCAGCAAAATACAGTATCTAACTGGCTTGACTAGGTGATGTAATGGTATAGCTACAGGAAATGTTAATGCTAATTTATAAAAAATATCATTAGATGTCATGCATGGCTTATTTGATGGTATTATAAGTAATTTACCAAAACATGGCCCATTTCAGCTGACTTCACCCTACTTTGATGGTGTAATTCTATTTAAATATAGTTAAAATGGCAATACTAGCAATGCTATAGTATTTGGCAATAATATAATCTACTCCAAATGTCAACTAATGAAGGAGCTTGAACTTGATACCAAGTGCATAGTCTCTGTTCTCTTGGTATCCATGAGTTTGTCGTCCTTTCAGTCATGGTCACTGAATTGATATTTTGAAAGAAGTTGTCTCTCTTTTAATTGTGTAATTGATCAGTAATTTGCCAATTTTGTGGTTCTATTTAGGGACGAGTAACACTGGAGTTTGGTTTATTGAATAATAAGTTATAATTAATATGAAATAATGTGATTTCAGAGAGGTTTGACACAGGGATGGATTACTGACCGGGCCTATGGGGCCAGTGCCCAGGGGCCCTTGACTACCAGAAGCCCAGGGGGGGGCTTCTGCCCCCCCCCCCCCGGGCCAGAATTCACAAAGCATTTTATCTTACCACTAGGAGTACTCCTAAATCGCACAAAAAGATTTTAGCTAGGAGTTTTCTCTTAAAGGTTATTCACAACACCTTTCAGACCTACTCTTAGTAAAGAAAAATGACAACTCCTAAACTAAGAGTGAGTCTTCGTTGCTATGGAAGACGTCATTACTCATGCACGAGCTTGACTGAAGTGACCACCTTGATTGGCTGATGATTGTAACGCGGGAATGATTCCAAACACCGCCCCTACGATGATGAGTGACAGGTGACAGGTCTGAGAATGCGTGCGCTACACAAGTAGTGTGAAGGGAAGATGATGAATAACTGAATAAATAGCCTAAATGAATAAAGAGTAAGGCAAAACAAATAGCCTATAGCCTAATGAAACATATGGATTGATGCAATATCTTTAACATTATTGAATTAATCGGTCACTAAATGCCTCTGCCTACATTTGCAAAGAGAAGAACATTTTAATTTGATTCACAATGAAACGTTACAATTAGTTTACATGCAATGAGTAGCCTAGTTTTGGTTGTTGTTGGTGGCGTTATTGCATCCCTAGTTATGCCTACGATGCAAAATTGTTCCCTCGCGATTGGAAGCTCCTACCGCCGCATTCGCATTTCAAAACATCGCAACGTGAAATTCCACAAAAAGCGGTTTGTGAATAGGTCTTAGTGAGTTAGGAGTCCTCTCGACTTCTTTTAAGCTGTCCCAGGCTTAGGTGCTACTTTTAGGGCTAAAATGCTTCGTGAATTACTCTTAGTCAAAAAAATTAGGAGTCCTAAACTTACGAGTGACACGCCCATTATTTTTAGGAGTTGCTCCTAAATTCGCCAGTTAGGAGCTACTTTTAGCCTTAAAATTCTTTGTGAATACGGCCCCAGTTGTTTTATTGACCTGTTTCCGTGGTTGAAGCACTGATTGAGTGATTACATGAGACATGAGACATTTCAGCAAGTTGTAGTTCATCCGAATTTATTTACTAACTAAAGAAGAGCTTTAGATCAGTTCACGTGCCGCTTGAAACGAGGTGCTACAGCGATCTGTCACGTCATATCAAAGAGCACCAAAACGGTATTTATTGTTTGAATTTCATAATAAAATTGACATAATTTGAAAGCTGAGACTATGTTTCATATCAAAAGCAGGGGCGTTTCTAGGTTTTAAAAACATCAGGGGCTGAGCCCGAAATGTCAGGGGCTGGGGTTATAAGATAACATGATTCGATACAGAGAATAATATTGTAGGCCTATATGCAGGGGCAGACTGGGTCATAAATTCAGCCCTGGCACTGCAGCCACACCAGCCCACATTACCACACAAACATCAAGGATTATTTTGATGTTACATTTCAATCAAACACCAGTGCAATCTTTTTGTGTCCAGAGGCAAATGAGCAATTTATATATTAGCATTAAAGATTGGTTTCAGCAACTTTTTGTAAGGAATATGACTTAGCTCAAATGATTATAGGGAATCAAAATTATGAATCGGGTTGATTCATCTATATTCTTACAATATTAATAAATTATTGAAGCTGAAATTTAGACTTAATCGTATACATCAATGTTCTATGACAATGAATTATAATTCAATCATTAATATACCAAAATGTCCCTCTTTCAGATCAATTAATCAGAATAATTTTAAGGGAAATTAATGTATTAATTAAACAGTTGTTTGTCCCGCAAACTGGTCGTAAAATTAATTCCATCAACTTCTCAACAAAATTATCTCTTTCTTATAATTCGAAGAAAGCTATGTTTTCTGGCCAAGAAAATTAGCTTCTTGTTCTTATAAAATGTAGGTTACTTAACAGTAGCACCTTTGTAAAGCGTAGCTTGATCATCATTTCATTGACTTGTAGAATGAACACTTATACAGAGACAATCTAGGATATAATGGGTTTTTTAAATAATTGGACTAATACTACATCGAACTAAGGAATACAAGTTCTACAATTTACACGAGTAAATATGTATGTACAGGACACGTAAACAAAATACAAGACTAAACGGATAACAGATGAGAGAGGGAGAGGAAGGGAGAAAGTGAAACTAAAGTTTCAGGACGAGAAAGATCACCGAGATGATCTCAGCATGGCAAAAACACAGGCAATGTAACCTTGAGAGACAACAAGAAATCAGATTACTCAAATCCCAAATCAAAATACTTGCGTATGGTTCTCTTTGTATTTGCTGAAGAAGAGCTCCTTTAAGAGCGGGGCGTGTTTCCTCGTGTCTTCGGGGCGAGCAGACTCGCGCGCAGTTTAAAGGTTCACTGAAACGTGAAGTGGCCAGAACCATGATTCAGAGTTCAGTTCCCTTTGTGGAGGGAGTAACGAATATGAAAATAAAACTTAGTAAAGAAAATAAAACGGAGATGAGGACTCCCTAGGTCCCATGGAGCCAGGAATTTCCTCAGACGCAGTGCTCGTGCACGTCCTCAATGAAGAGCAGCGCGCGCCGCGGGATTTTCAAAAGAGTCTTTTCCTTTGAGTTGAAGTTGTCGGCTGAAGTTCGAAGACGAAACAAAACTAAAAGACTTAAAGAAAATAAAATATAAAGCCCCCTAAACGGGAGCCATTGATGGTCTCCCTGATGAGGAGGGTTCGAACAAGCAGGAACAAACAAGACGAAAGAAAATACCGAACTCAACTGAACGGAACGCGGAGTGTTCCGCTTTTCTAGGGTAGCGAAAAATTCCTCCTCCCTGGCGCTTGGGCCAATTGGAACGCGAAATTCCAGGCGGGAGAAATTTCCTTTGTCTCACTTAGGAGTTCGATTTGCATGTTTTATGACAGTCTTAGGATCATGCCATTTCTACTTTAAACAATTATAACTGCAGTAAAATGCATTTTATCATAATTTGGTACCCATATCTTTCCTACGGGTATATGGAGGTTCAATTCAAGACCACATTTGGTATGTTTAAATGCTACGGCATAGAAATGACTTCTTATTCTGTAAAATAAGCATTAAGAGTTCTACTAACAATCTAGGAATAAGATTAACCCAAAATGTGATGTACATTTACAAATGGATATGAAAATTGGACTTTTAAAAAGATCCACATGGCATATCTATGATTTCAACAGGGTGCACATCTGAAACATTATTCCTTTAAGGTTTACAAGAATACAAAAACCCATCACAGAGAAGAACAATCGTGGAAAAGAGAAATTACATTCAGGTTTACATATGTCTTCAATGGTTATACATATAGAAAATGTAGGATTTAAGTAGGGTTAAAGATTAACACTAACTCTGCTCCACTCCTAAAATCTCTGTTGCTGGACATTCCATTAGGCAATAAAACACAGTTCAACACAGGGGGGAAGGGATTGCCAGAGAATGTTAGTGAACCTTCTCTAACTAAAACACTATTGATTAAAGAATACATTTCAAAACCACACCTCTAGAAAATCATAATTATATGATCAAACAAATTAATAAAACATGCATACAGGAAGGTCAAACCCAAATCTGAGTTACATACATTAAAACTATATTTCTATAGGAGGATGTTTGTGTGTGTGTGTGTGTCTGTGTGTAGAAAGTTTCAAGTTTCGTTATCTCTATGTGGTCCAGAGAGGGGAAAGGGGGGGGTTTGGAATGCAGAACTTATCCTCCAAGGTGCAATAAGGTGTCGCGAAGGACCATTTATTGTCGACTAGCTGGAGCCAACACAACTGATTTACCTTCGGGGGTTCAGAGTGGGACAGCAAGAAGGAATGTGCGTTTATGTTCTGATTCAATGAGCCATGATTCATAGCCATTGTGGCTACATTTTTCCTTTCAAAAAGTTGGTTTTCTTCTTTGATTAGTGCCAAAAACATTGATTAACTCAAGAAAGAAAAAAGTTGCTGAAACCAACTTGGTGGGCTGGTGTGGCTACAGTGCCAGGGCTGAATTAATCATGTTATCTTATAACCCCAGACCCTGACGTTTCGGGCTCAGCCCCTGATGTTTTTAAAACCTAGAAACGCCCCTGCATATAGCCTGAAAACATCTCATCTGACAGAGGACTGTGCGGCGATGCTGACTGCGTTATTTTTTTAATTGCTGGAGATATTCTAGGATAGGCTGAAATCACTCACGTGGTGCATCTCTTTGTGAGAGATTGCAACAATCACCAGTCAGAGACAGCAACAAAGCCAAAGCACAGTGAAATAAGGCAACCTTTGATTTCGGGGGTTTACATAGGCTATTGTCCGGTTTCATATTTGTCAGTCAGCTTTTAAAAATACATTCGGGGCCACACTCAAAACATTTGGGGCTGAAGCCCCTGCAAAATCGACTGACGCCGCGTCTGATCAAAAGTAACCTGCCTTGTCTTGTCTATTGGTGTCAGTGGCCTCTTTGCTTCGGGATTTTTCATTGCATGAAAAAACGGAGAACAGTGTCAACACGATGCGTGAGATTTGGCAGCCCTGTCTTCACCAACAACATTGTGCATTATATTTATTAAAAAACAATTTTATTATCACACTGGGGAGGCCTTGGGAGATAACTGGTAAACTGATAAATTTATATTGTTGTCAATTAATCGAATGTCCATGCCTCTTATATAATAATTATATATTTCTATGTATGTACCAATTAGCCAACTAATGCTCGGACACACTCGGTCTCTCTCGCACTGTTGCTCACTCGCGCAGTTTGCTTCGCTTTTGTCCAGTCCGGCGCCTCATACACCTGATGTGTGAGGCGAGTGTAATATATTTGTATTTGTAGTGATTTGTCAATTTAGCTCAAAGGAATTATTAATTAATTTATAGGGAATTCGAAAGAATCACTTATTACAACCGAGCAAATGACTCGTTCGCGGTTCATTTGAACTGGCTGTAACTATCAGCTCTGCAACAGGTATAAATATCCAAACTATAGTGAAACACTATAGTTAGCAAGGTAACTTAGATCAGAAGTTTAAGACATTAAATTCGTAAGCACATAACACAAGTAACACTTTTCTTTAAAATACAAGCAAGACTTTATTGATTATTCTAACACATAAAAATACTATCTAACACAAACACACGCACGCACACACATTCATACGAGTTGCAGAAAGAAAGAGAGAGTGAGGAAAGAATGAGTTTTAAGAGTGAGATGATGAAATCCCAAGTTTCTTGCACTTATAAGACATAACCTGAACGAACCATCAAGCATTAATTTAACCCTTCGTTTCTTAGGTGGGTTATTAAATCTATATCAAATATACCAGTTCAGTTTAAGAGTCTGGAGGCTACTTGCGTGTCTTTGCTTTTGGGATTCCCTTTGTCTGCATAAAAGGGGTTTCCCGAGTGCCTGGGTCTGGGGCGGCCAATCACGTGGTGCTGGCGGATGAATGAAAGTCTTTGTTGAAGCTGGCTTTGCAGAAGAATCGTGGACCGAAATCTTGCCGCAAAACTTGACTTAGAACCGAGACTCACAACGGAAAAGAAAGGAAACTAAGAAAAGAAAGGAAATTGAGACGAGAGTAGGTGATGGCTTGAATGAAGCTGCTGAACCCGTTCTTCTGATCTTGATTTGGGTTCTTTTATCTCTGCGCATCTACATGGTTATTAGTCTGTCATGGCTTCTCCATGATGGTTTTCGAATCTACTTTTTCATTTTCTCTTCTGCTCAAAGCTTTGTTCGGGTCTAAGATTTTAAACTCAAAATGTTTGTCCAACCTCCTAAGAGAGATCTGACCAATTAGACAATGGCTTAATTTAGGAGGTGGCTCTATTCACTTCTTATCGTAAATCATGCGTTATCTGTGATCTCCTTGCTAGCAGAGAGAAAAGAGGCCACAGTTTAGACATTATTACTATTATAAGAATACGAAACATTTTACACAGATTTCAATCCAGCCATCTTTTGAATTAAAGGGGGGGTGAAATGCTCATTTTCACTCAATCTCCTGTTAATCTTGAGTACCTATAGAGTAGTATTGCATCCTTCATATCTACAAAAAGTCATTAGTTTTATTATATTTTTAACAGGAAGATAGGCTGTACCGAGTCTTTCCGGAAAAAAACGAGCGGCTGGAGGCGGGCCCTGTGGGCGAAGCTAAAGCTGTGCTAACGCGCCGAGCTAGTAACAACACACAGAGACAATAGAAGCAGTTTTACTCACCGAACCTTTATCATTGTGACTGCCCGATCCTTAAGCATTAGACGATCTGCAAATCCGTCGATCTGGGCTTTGTTTATAAAACAATCATCGTCGAAATGCAGGGAACAAACAGTCTACACCTCCGTTTATGCTCAGGAAAAACAAACTCCATCCACGGGTTCCTTAACGCTGGGTTCTTTGGGAATCTGTGCAGGGTTGTCTTGCACTGGCAACCAAAAACCCACTTCTTAGGTGACATTGGCTTCCCAAAAGCCGGGCAGGGCGCTTTAATGGCGAACTGCTTTCGCTCTCTCTCTCTGGTCTAAGAGTGCGCTCGCGCCCGCGATCTTACCGGAGAAGTGCCCTTAGGACCCATATAAGGAAATTCTGTTACATCTGACGTCACACATACCCATACTCGAAAAAAACTTTCCGAAACTTGTGACAAACCGGAAGGACCATTTTTGGCACAGAAATACTCCTTCAAACGTACAATTAAATTTTTGAAACTTTGTCCATGTTTAGCATGGGAATCCAACTCTTTAACAGTGTAAAAAACTCAGTATGCATGAAATAGCATTTCACCCCCCCTTTAAAGGTCCCGTTATATGCCCCTTTTCACAAGATGTAAAATAAGTCTCTGATGTCCCCAGAGTGTGTATGTGAAGTTTGAGCTCAAAATACCCAACAGATCATTTTTTACAGCATGTTTAAATTGACATTTTTTGGGGCTCAGAAAAACGAGCTGTTTCAGTGTGTGCCCTTTAAATGCAAATGAGCTGCTGCTGGACGACACAGGGGGCGGAGCTTCATGAGCTCGCGCTTAGTCTGTCAGGAAAAATTCAGCTCACGGAATGATGATAATATCAGAAACTCTCAGTAACGGCGTTCATTTCGAGTCGGACAATAATGCCTACAGAGTCAGAAGGCTGTATAGAGATGAAACAGGTATGGTTTAGTAGTTTAATTACGGTTATTATAACGTATTTGTCATCTGCTTGTAGGCTATGTATCCATTATTTATTAATAGCCTACAAGTCTGCTGTCTGAATGATGATCAAACATGTACTGATGAGTTTAATAAAGTTTATTGTACATCACACAAAAGATGAAGCGTCAGTTTTACTTCAGAAAATCACCGTAAGAGCTGAGTAAACACAGTAGCCTAAGTTATAAGAAGTGCGCAAGTAGCCAGTAGAGTTGAGGGAGCATTCCTGTGGGCGGAGGTTAGTCAAGAAACGGTTCTAGTGACATCACTAAAGCAGGAAGTAGAGGGGTGTAGTCCAATCGAGCCGTTTTTTGTAGTCAACTTCTGTTAAATAAAATATCTCGCTTGGCATTGAACTTTGAGCTTTATAATTTTACAGATATTATTTATGCTCTAACAGCAACATTACACACTAACTAAAGTTTGAAACATGGGATCACGCAGAACGGGACCTTTAAGAACATACGATCATGCTGACAGGAAGCACGACACACTTTCATTCACACACCTAATAGTTATAACAATTACATGAATTATATGGCATCTAAGCATATTATATATACACACATATATTGTAGAAACAACATAGAATTATGTAGTTGCATGATGTTTGATTATAAGTCCATCGAAAATTGTTCTGGGATGATTTTATGTATTGTTATAGGTAAAATCTCAGTTCTGTGGTTTGAAAAGATTTTACACCCTGGGTCATTCAGAGGTCCTTCAGAAAAAGGGGGTCTGTTTAGTACAGTGGTTCTCAACCTTTTTTGGGCCAGCACCCCCTATCCAATATCAAAATCTCTGAACTCCCCCCCACCCGTAAACTAATGAGCGCCCTGGTACGAGTGAGAGTTAACAGATGAAATAAGTGCAAAATTGTCTTTTATTAATACAATAGAACTATACTCCACAGTGATTCATTAGAAAGAAAAAAAAACAAGCTATAAACTGCACTGGCATAGCAATACCAGTGTTTCTCACAGGATTTTTGGTAAATCTGTGGTGAGTGGACTTCGGGCCTTCTAGGGGGGTTCGGGGGCATGCCCCCCGTAAGAATTTTTTTTGCATTTTAATGTTAAATTCAATAAATCTGGTGCACTTTGAGAGTTCAAAATTAAAGTGCCAACCCATATTCAGTGTGCAAATTAAACAAAGAAAAAATTCAAACCTCTTTTAGTTGTGTCTACATTACACTACTACATAATAATAGTTATAATATTAATCCCATATATTGTAAAACAAATGCACTGAAAAATAAAGGATGGTCATTAAAGCGGTAATGTTTGCACTTAGGTTTTATTACGCATTTAGGAGAGTACTGCAAGAAGCTGCTTACATTAACCTTACTTTCGAAAAATAAATAAATACAATCATGATTTTTCATGAAAAATTATGTTAGAATTGTAGGCCTAAAATACCTTGGTATCAACTTGTTTTCATCAATGGTAATACAATTACAATTAATTTGGTTTGTCGTGATTAATTTGTGTTCATAATCAGTAAAAAAAAAACCTTCTAACAAGATTAAACACATATGAACAATTAAATTATTATTGTATTATTAATTATTTTTATCTTGAAACTACCCAAGCAGCATTTCGCGCTCAGATGTGATGGCGGAATGAATACATTACCAAAATGTGATTGCAGAATATATTTAAATTATCCATCAAATTGTCATTTTCTCCTTACTGTCTTGCGAGTTAACAATAATGATTAACCAGTAAATTACATTTTGGCATTAGGCATTGGAATTAGTTAATGCCTAAAAATGTAAAAGTTTTACCTTATAAATGGAATATAGTTTAATTAATTTTAAAATTCGTCGCCAGAGTGAATGGGAACATGATTTATTGAAAATAAATATATACATTTAAAAAAAATAAAATATAAATAAGTCAATAATTTTTAATGGCTTGTCAACTTTCCATTCCTCCGCTGCGTGATTCTAGGCACCACCGGATTGTTGTCAGCGCGAAACGCATTTTTGAGCACGTGAATGCTGATTCGTGTCAGCGCTGGATTCTAGTCAGTGCTTGAGCGCTGGTCTATGACTGGAAAAATAATAGAGTCGTTGCAAGAGTAACGATAGGCTACATGTCGCTTTAAACTGGAAGATTTTAGAATGTTAGGCATTCTAAACTTTTGTATAAGAAATAATATCGTCGTCAAAATACAACTCGTCAAAACTCCGCGAATCACAACAAGCGCGCGTGGTGAGAACTCTCACAGCAAACACGTACACGAACTTGACTGCACATCATATATTTGACATTATTGATACTGCTTTCAATCGTAATGCAATAGAAATGAACACAAAAAAACCTGCCTAGTGCCTACCTACAACACTGCGGTCAAGAGTAGAGCGGCTGCGGACGAATGTTTTTTTTTGTTTTTTTTTTAGCGCTGCTGACGTATTCTTTCACACACAATATGATATCACACTCTGCGCATATGTTTTACAACATAATTTAACAAAAACATAGTCCTAACACTTTTTAAATAGCCCACTTAAAGTGTTTATTACAACTAAATTACTAAATGCTTAAAATGAATAAAAGTAAATGAACTAAAATATGCGTTACATATTTAAACTCGTGAACGCCCCCCATTAACACCTGAACGCCCCCCTTTCAAAAATCTTGCTTCCAACGCCCCCCGTTGTTCTCTGAACGCCCCCGTTGAGAACCACTAGTTTCATATATCTGTCGTTGGCTCGAGCAGCTTCTTCTGTTATCTTGATCGAGCACCAAGCTGTGCCATCTCTGAACCAATCAGCCTTTCCAAACCTATAAAACGGTGACAACGTTCTTCCTTTAGTTGGGCTCAACTCTTTGAAGCTTGCATGGCCATAAAGTTCTTAGCTAGGGGTTTTCGTTGGTTAGCGGAGACTGGCTGGAGCCTGATTTTATGGCTCTGGATTGCTGATTTGGGGTCTGGAATGTTGAGTTCTGTGTGGAATTATGTTTGAACAAATCACCTGGAAGATTCATTTGTGTTTGATTCGCACTCAATCCTACAGTGAGGCGAGCTTAGATCCGGTTAGATCTGTATAACAAATACTTGATCTTAGAAAAGGCTAGCACGCTGTATAGATGGCTTGGAGATTCAGTGTCTGCGCTCAGAGCGCGTTTCCTCTCAGTTCATTCGAAAAGGTTTTTATTATCAACGAAAGCTCACAGAAACGTGAAAATGGTCTCATTTGAAAGATAACATCCTAAGCTAAAAGGTGATATAGATTGTGGCTGTTTGTGGCTGACTGAAGCCATAATTGGAGCTGGAATGTGATACTTTTCACTGTTATCTCAGTTTGATCCTATTTCGCGATTCTTTTGAAGATCATTCAATCTATTATTTTCTCACAATGTAATAAACTACACCGGCAAATTCCTTAGAATGAGAGCTTTCTTGTGATATATGACTTGACTGTTTTTTGAAATATATAAAAAATAAATATTCGTAGAAATATTTCTTCGCAATCATAAAGCGGAAATTTTGGTCTGGGACCAATGCATATTTAAGCTAATATTTATAATATGTATCATAAAAACAAAAGTGATGGTATTCTTTGTAAAGTTCAGGTTCTAAGCTTCCAAATGATACCATGAATTGGGTGATACCATAGGGAAGCTGTCATGATCCTGGTTCTTCCTTTACTTTGTCTCCCCCCTCTGGTCACACACATTTGCACACACACACACTCATATGTACGCACACACACCCCTGATTACTTCATCGGTCAGTACGCACACACATCGCTCTCATCCCCAGGTGTTCCCATTCATTACTTGTTATCCTCATCATCAGTTCCACACCAGTTATCGCTTTCCCTAATTATCTCTACTTCTTCTAGCCCTGTTTTCCCCTGTCTCTTTGCCAGATTATTTCAGAAGATATGCGTACGAATTCCCTGCGATGTACCCTCTCCTGTCTTGTCTCGTCCTGTCCTGTCCTGTGCACGTAAGGGGATTGTCCTACCACTGTGAATTGCTACTAAGCTAGGCTTGTTACAGAGTACCTGTGACTGTGCTCGTTGCTTTCTGATCACCTGGAGGTCCCGGAGTTGGCTGGCATTCTTACGGTACCCTCGACTACCAGAGACGCTCCGCTGCCTTGACGGAGGAATTACGTTTAGTTCCCGGCAACTGTTTAACTGGAAGATTTTCGTTGTAAATTATTATATTCTGAAGATTTCTGTTCTTACCTCTGGACTACTGATTCTGTTTATTAAAGACTGTATTGCTGCATATCGCTCTTGGGTCATCTTTCTCTCCACACATTACAGAATAATCTGGCCAAATGGACCCAGCGAGCAGCAACCCCTTTCAGGCAGCTGTTGAACTCCAGGGTGCGATGCTGGGCCGACATCAGGAGGAGCTCTCTGCCGCAAGACAGGCTGTCGAGTCCCTGTCTTCTCAGGTATCGGACCCAGGTGCGTAGCCAGTAATGGGCCAGGGCGGCACTGGCCCGCCCACATAACTCACTGGCCCGCCCAGGCAAGTTTGATCAAAATACATTTTTTGTTTATTTTTATTATTCAAATGTATTTAAGAAAATATATTAATATAAACCTGATTTATTGTTGACTGGTGTGTGTGTTTAATTCTGTTTCCGAATAAAATGCGTGAAAGCCTCCCTCCGGAACGTAATTGGTTGCTATGGTTGCTAGGGGTTCCGAGTCCGACAGGCAGACTCTCTAGGCGGCGGGCTCTGGCGGCCTTTAGTTCTTTGAAAAATAACTCTGTGACTCTTTGGACTATGATGAGATCATTTCTGTTTTTAATACTAAACCCAGGCACTTGCATCTTGTTTTGTAGAATGAAAACAACAAAGGTAGGCCAGTTGTTTAACTAATTTCCTTAATTTTTGCCCGTGAAGTGATTTAAGGCGAGACACGGCAAAAACATCGGGGTTTTTTTTCACTGGTCAATTTTAAGATTTTGGGCTATTTGTCTTCTTCAATGCCTTATTTCAGACTTGTGGTGAAAAAAAAATCCAAAATACACATTTAGGTCTTTATTTTACTACATTTTGTCTATTTGCGTCTGTATATTTCTCCTAAATTCAACAAAAGTTGGCGTTTTTAATCAATATGCTGCTCCGCGATCGCTGTCTGCACCTGTCATAACACAAACACCGTTGAAAAGCTCTCTACTTTCTCCTGTACACAATGCTGTCGGATCCAAATATGGTAATTTCCTTTAATCAGCAACCAATCGTGAAAGTACAATGGGGCATTTAAAGCGAAATCTCATTGGCTGATGTCAATTTCTGACAATGTGATTCGTTCAGATGCATCACGTGACGTGCTCTGACATTTTGATGTGTGTTTTTGACTGTTTTTGACTGGGGTTCTGTTCAGTTGTTGGCCATAAATGCTGTGTTATAAGTTTTGATGTGTTTTAGGTGGTTTGTATTGTTGTTGCTGGTGATTTGATAAGATATTGTGTCTGTAAATAGTTGTTTCTGCTAAAAAGTATGATTTTTTACATTACAAATCTTTAAATGCTGTTTTCTCAAAATTTGTTGTTTGTCATTCTCCAGAATAACTGAGGAAGTTTTATGGTAATATCTATTATTTTAAAATGTTACCCTATTCACCTGTCTCGTCTTAAGTTACTGGTGTGTTGTGTACTGTATAGCTGAATGCCTTATAGGCTAGCCTACTGTACATTGTTTAGTTTAAATTAGTTGCATTTTTTTTGGCACAAAAGCTTAATTTCCACCAGGCTGCATTGTATATGGTTGATTTAACAGAAATTGGGGAGTGTGTTGTTATTCATTTCAAACCGTGCTCTGCTGATAGTTTTCATTATTTGAATTTCTTTTACTTTTAGCCTACTTTATTTTCGGGTGAACTGTCTTTGCACTGCTGTCTAGCCTGAATAAAATAGACAGGTTATTGTCTATGCTGGTGGTTTGACCAGCCTTTATTGGGCTCTGATGGTTGAACATGATGATTATTAGACAGTGTTTTGTTATTGCCTTTGCCCAATATTGCAAAATAAAGGTGTAACTGTTTTTGCAGTTTATCTATTCTTTTTTCTACTCTCTAAGGTTTAATTATTATTTAAGTAATTTTTTTTCTAGGAAAAACTATTGGCCCACTCACTTTTTCACTGGCCCGCCCAAAATACAATTTCTGCCTACGCCACTGATCGGACCTCTCCACTCGTTTACATCATCTGCGTCCTGAAGCACCCGTTACCCAGGATCACCGTGAGATGCCTGAACCGCGGATAAACAACCCTCCGTGTTACTCCGGTGAGCCTACTCAATGTCGCGCCTTCCTGACGCAATGTGAAGTTGTCTTCTCTCTGCAGCCCTCGACCTACGCTACTGATCATGCTCGAGTCGCCTTTGTCATTTCACTCCTTGCCGGACGAGCCCGTGAATGGGGAGCTGCTAACTGGGAGGTCGACGCGGACTGTGTGTTTAATTTTTCCCAGTTTAAGGCTGAAATGATCTGAGTTTTCGATCGCTCGGCTTATGGAGAGGAGGCTTCACGATTACTTTCCATTCTTCGCCAGGGAAGGCACTCTGCAGCGGACTTCTCAATCGAATTCCGCACTCTAGCTACCACTAGTGGCTGGAATGAGCCAGCTTTGGTGGCCCGCTTCCTGGAGGGACTCTGTCCGGAACTCAAGGACAAGATCTTCGCTCGGGAAGTGCCTGCTCGTCTCGACTCCCTTATCAACCTGGCGATCCGTATAGAGAAGCGCTTTGAATTACGCCACCGGGCGCGCCGCCGGGAATCGTCTCTGCTATCTGCTCCGCCTGACGTCACTACTTCGCCCTCTGCTGGTCCGGAGCCGGAGGTGATGCAGCTCGGAGGACTACGCATCACTGCAAGGGAACGAGAGCGCAGAATTACTAATCGCCTGTGCATGTACTGTGCCGCGCCTAACCATTTCGTCAGCACATGTCCAGTAAAAGCCAGGGCTCACCAGTGAACGGAGGGCTACTGGCGAGCACTTACTCCAAGGACTCTCCATCGGGATCATGAACCTCTCTTCCTATCTCTATCCACTGGCCTGACACTTCAGTCTTTTGTGCTGCCCTTATTGACTCTGGCGCTGAGGGAAACTTCCTCGACGAGACGTGGGCTCTAGAACAAGGTATTCCCCTCATAGACTTAAGAGACTTCACCCCCCTGTTTGCCTTAGATGGAAGTTCACTTCCTAGGATTCAAAGGAAGACCATCCCTCTCTCTCTCACTGTCTCGGGGAACCATAAGGAGACTATTTCTTTTTTAATTTTCTCTTCCCCTTTTAGTCCGGTCGTTTTAGGACACCTCTGGCTGGTCAAACATAATCCCCTTATTAATTGGTCTAATAATTCGATTTTATCATGGAAATTATCTTGTCATGTTGATTGTTTAACCTCTGCCATCCCTCCTGTCTCTTCTGTCTCTTTCTCACAGGTCGAGCCAGGTGATTTGTCTGGAGTCCCGGAGGAGTATCTCGATCTGCGGGAGGTTGTCAGTCGGTCCCGGGCAACCTCTCTCCCTCCTCATCGGCCGTACGACTGTAGCATAGACCTCCTCCCGGGTACCACTCCTCCGCGCGGCAGACTCTATTCCTTGTCAGCCCCTAAACGCGAAGCACTCGAGAATTATCTCTCTGAATCTTTAAATGCGGGTACTATTGTTACGTCCTCGTCTCCAGCCGGCACTGGTTTTTTCTCTGTTAAAAAGAAGGACGGTTCTTTGCGTCCCTACATAGACTATCGAGGGCTGAATGACATCACTGTTAAGAATTGCTATCCCTTACCACTGATGTCATCTGCCTTTGAATTATTGCAGGGAGCAAAGATTTTTACTAAACTCGATCTCTGTAACGCCTACCATCTCGTGCGCATCAAAGAGGGTGACGAGTGGAAGACCGCTTTTAATACGCCCCTCGGTCACTTTGAATACCGGGTTCTTCAGTTTGGTCTAGTCAACGCTCCTGCCATGTTTCAAGCCCTCGTAAACGACGTCCTCCGGGACATGCTTAATGTTTTCGTCTTTGTCTATCTCGACGACATACTGATCTTTTCTCCCTCTCTCCAAGTGCATGTCCAACACGTTCGACGAGTCCTCCAACGCTTACTGGAGAATCGACTCTTTGTTAAAGCAGAGAAGTGCTCGTTTCACGTCTCCTCTGTTTCATTTCTCGGTTCGGTCATTTCTGCTGAGGGGGTCAGTATGGATCCTAACAAGGTCTTGGCGGTTACCGATTGGCCCATCCCCGATTCTCGTGTCGCGCTCCAACGATTTCTTGGTTTCGCAAATTTTTACCGCCGCTTTATACGCAACTTTAGCCAGGTGGCCGCTCCTCTCACCGCCTTGACCTCTATCAAGTCTAAATTCGAGTGGTCCGATTCCGCTCAACGCGCCTTCGATCGCCTTAAGACTCTATTCACTACGGCTCCCATTTTACTCACTCCGGACATCTCGAGACAATTTATCGTCGAGGTCGACGCCTCGGAGGTGGGGGTCGGGGCTGTCCTTTCTCAGCGCTCACCTGCTGATGAGAAGGTACACCCCTGTGCCTACTTTTCTCATCGTCTCTCTCCCGCTGAGCGTAATTATGACGTCGGTAACCGCGAACTATTCGCCATTCGTTTGGCACTGGGGGAGTGGCGTCAATGGTTGGAGGGAGCTCCGGTTCCATTCATTGTTTGGACTGATCACAGACATTTAGAATACATTCGTTCTGCTAAGAGATTAAACGCTCGTCAGGCTCGCTGGGCTCTGTTTTTTACACGCTTCAATTTCACCATCTCGTATCACCCCGGCTCGAAGAATGTTAAGCCTGACGCTCTATCTCACCTCTTTGATTCATCAACTCCCACCACTACCCAGGAGGAGATTATTCCCTCTGCCTGTGTGGTAGGCGCGGCGGTTTGGGGAATAGAGAGGTTGGTCAAACGTTCACTAGCCCGGGTCGCTGTCCCGCGCGCCTGTCCTAAGCATCGTCTGTTTGTTCCTGTCACTGCGCGCTTGGCTGTCCTCCAATGGGGACATTCCTCTAAATTGTCTGCCCATCCCGGCGTGCGGGGCACTCTTGCCACAATCCGCCAACGCTTTTGGTGGCCCACTTTGGACCGTGATGCGCAACGTTTTATCGCTTCCTGTGTGGTTTGTGCCCAGACTAAGTCCGGTAACTCGCCTCCAGCCGGTCTACTTCGCCCTTTACCGGTTCCTTCGCATCCGTGGTCCCATATTGGACTCGATTTTATCACCGGTCTCCCTCCTTCCGCGGGGAACACGGTCATCCTAATGGTCGTCGATCGTTTTTCTGAGTCCGCTCACTTTATTCCGCTCCCAAAGCTCCCCTCCGCTAAGGAGATGGCTCATATCATGGTTGATCACGTTTTTAAATTGCACGGTCTGCCCACCGACATTGTCTCTGATAGGGGACCACAGTTTGCCTCGCAATTCTGGAGGGAATTCTGTCGCCTCATTGGAGCTTCCGCTAGCCTTTCGTCCGGGTTTCACCCACAGACAAACGGTCAGGCCGAACGGGCCAATCAAATTGTCGTCCGCATTCTCCGCAGTTTAGCTCATCGTAATCCCTCGTCGTGGTCAGAGCAACTCGCCTGGGCTGAATACGCACACAACTCGCTTTCCTCGTCTGCCACAGGTCTCTCTCCTTTTTTATGCTGCCTGGGTTATCAACCCCCGTTATTTTCCTCGCAGGATTCGGAATCTAATGTTCCGTCCGTACAGGCGTTTATCGATCGCTGCAAACGCACTTGGAGAAGGGTGAGATCAGCTCTTTGTCGCTCGAGGAGACGCATGAGCACCACTGCCAACAAGCGTCGCGTAAGAAGCCCCCGCTACGTTCGCGGCCAAAGGGTTTGGCTTTCTTCATCTAATTTGCCACTCCACTCTGAGTCTCGTAAATTGGTCCCTCGCTTCATCGGACCATTCCGCATTTGTAAAGTCATTAGTCCAGTCGTAGTCAAGCTGTCGCTTCCTCCAAATCTTCGTCGCGTACACCCCGTTTTCCATGTCTCTTGCATTAAACCGTCGATTCGCGCGCCCTCACGCCCATCTATTCCTTCTATTCGCGTCGAAGGGTCTCCAGTGTACAAGGTCCGCCGACTCTTAGACATGCGCCGCCGAGGCCGTGGACATCAATTCTTAGTGGACTGGGAGGGGTACGGCCCGGAGGAGAGGAGTTGGGTATCTGCCGGGACATCCTGGACCCTTCGCTGGTTGATGATTTTCTCCTTTTTCGACAGTCTCCTTCCTCGGGAGCGCCAGGGGGCGCTCGTTGAAGGAGGGGTACTGTCATGATCCTGGTTCTTCCTTTACTTTGTAGCGACAATGCCTGACATGCGGTCACATGCTGTTCCAATTAGTAATTCCTTGTTTCCAAACACATCGTCTGGTTAATAATTTCCCCAGAGGGACATTTGAGCCATAAAGAGGACCCTGTTTTAACAATCCCTTGTAAACCCCCCCCTAGTTCAGCATGGACTTCCTGTGACTTTACAGCCTCAGGACATTCCAGAAGACACACACACACACACACTCGTGGACTTTCAACCAGAAACCCACCACGAGATGCAACTGAAGCACATTTCCATATATGGACTTCCACATAGTAAAATGTCATTTTACCATTCATTACAAATTTATAATAGAGGTGTGACTTGCTAGAGTAAAATCTTTAATTCTGAAGGTTCATTGAAAGAAAATCACTCAATAGTGTCTTGTAATACGACCTCGACCTGGTCATAAACCTTTATGGTTCCAAAGCTGCAGCTCATCCTTTTCCTGCAAGCCCACATTCCATACACTTCCACACAGGCGATCCAAGAACCATGTTTTTCATATGTATTTTTATGTGTGTATAATTTCCATGGCAGATTGAGATTTTCTATGTTCTATCATAGAAATCCATTGACTCTTAAAATGCTCAGAATCCTACATTAGAAATGCATATCTGTATTCCCATGTCCGTACACCATGTCTGGTATCATTCTAATCGTAGTGATCTCACGGAAATATATATATGTATTAGATTACAGTAAAATGTATTATTCTGTATGTACAATCTTAAGAGGAAGTATGAAACCTTTCCCTCATAAGACATATGGTAAGAGGGGGCGTGTTTTTCTTCACACAAAGAAGACGTCTTCCCGCTACAGATCAGAAGTTTTGATTCGCTCTGTCACAAAACAAGGCGTAAACAGATTGTCTGTTAAAAGGAAGAGACCCCCACTCTTCTCTCTCTTCTCTCATCGACCCCGCTGACCTCCTCCTCCTTCTCCACGTGCAGCGCTGCTCCAGATGAACGGGCCTTGCCTTGGCCTCTGGGACACATGGCCCGCACCATGAAAAAGCCTGCCGTCTCTGCAACCAAGATCTGAAACCTCTCCCGTCCCGGGAGACGCACCTGACTTTCTCGGTAATATTATATCCAGTGAGCCTTTTCGAACTTCGCGGCACTGGAAGACCCAGCAGAAACAGGACACGTCCGCGCTGTCCGCTTCCCGCTTCCTGCTTCAGTCCGACCAGAAAGAGCACAGAATTCTGCAAGTAACTTAATGTTATATTGAGCTGATAAAAGCTGTTTTCCAGGGGTCTCGTGAACCAAGGTTTCTGTATGTAATAATTACTAGCTCTTCCTCTTCTCTTCTCTTTTCTTTCTTTCTTTCTTTCATTTCATTCTGATCACTTATGTTATTGTTTGGTTATATGTTGTTTGTTTATTGTTTGCATTTTTACGTACGTTTATATTCGTAGCTCATAATCTCTAGTTTTGCATTTATTAAAATTCATAAATACTTTTCACTGCCTCTGTGTTTGGAAATCCACCTTATAAGTCAATGAAACTTTAAAAGATCCAACTATAAGCTACAAAGCTCGAAATATAGACTACTTGAGTAGTTTTAATTAATAAACTCAGGAAGTTTGATGTCCGTGGCCAGGACATAAACTCTCTCGAAGTTTGGGAATACCTCTTCTTGACTGTAATGATTTTACATTTGTTTCGCTGGACGAATTAAATGTTGGTCAGATAGTTATAGAACAAGGTAATCTCGATAACTGATAAAATAAATGTACATGCGACTTATGAATTATGACCATGAGTCATAAATATTAATATTCCCAAGATTCCCCATATTCTTGAGCTAATTCACATTTACCCAGAGTCGTATTCGTTACAACTTTGTCTCCCCCCTCTGGTCACACCCATTTACACACACACACTCATATGTACGCACACACACCCCTGATTACTTCATCGGTCATTACGCACACACATCGCTCTCATCCCCAGGTGTTCCCATTCATTACTTGTTATCCTCATCATCAGTTCCACACCAGTTATCGCTTTCCCTAATTATCTCTACTTCTTCTAGCCCTGTTTTCCCCTGTCTCTTTGCCAGATTATTTCAGAAGATATGCGTACGAATTCTCTGCGATGTACCCTCTCCTGTCTTGTCTCATCCTGTCCTGTCCTGTGCACGTAAGGGGATTGTCCTACCACTGTGAATTGCTACTAAGCTATGCTTGTTACAGAGTACATGTGACTGCGCTCGTTGCTTTCTGATCACCTGGAGGTCCCGGAGTTGGCTGGCATTCTTACGGTACCCTCGACTACCAGAGACGCTCCGCTGCCTTGACGGAGGAATTACATTTAGTTCCCGGCAACTGTTTAACCGGAAGATTTTCTTTGTAAATTATTATATTCTGAAGATTTCTGTTCTTACCTCTGGACTAATGATTCTGTTTATTAAAGACTGTATTGCTGCATATCACTCTTGGGTCATCTTTCTCTCCACACATTACAGAAGCCTATAAAAAGAACGTACAAACATTATAACGAATATTTTCATACCCGATACCGTGGATTTTATGGGGTTAATAACTCGCATTACTTACATTTATTTGAGAAACATAAGCCAATCAGGCTTTTTCCCCTATTTTTTTTTTTTTTCTAGTTGTGTGTTAACAGTTGTTCTAACTTACACTTTTTAGTTTACTTTACTTATTGTCTTAACCTAAACCTAATTGAAAAAATCTAATAATCTGTACTATTAAAATAAAATAAAAGTAATTATGAATGTTGAATTGTCAATACAACTGAAAAATTTGAGAGAACATCACATAAGCTGATTTCATAAATTTATGTAAATTTTCCTAAAATGTTTTAGTTTGAACTCATCACTATGGTGATCAGTGTTCACTTTGGTTGGGCACTTGGAACTTTATATTGTTGTAATTCTCTTTCTGTTGATGCAGTAATTCAACAAGAAATCACAGTTATTTGGTTTCAAAGGAAGGGGAGTAATACATAAGAGTGTGTGATGACAAAGGTATTAACTTATATAATACACAGGTTTAACAATAGAAACCATAGAGAACACAAGAACACTGCAAGGGTAAACACAAATACTAACAAAAACTGTGGCCTTGATTTTCTATTTTAACTGTATTTCATAAATATGAATTGAATTAATTTGTATATAGGCAATCAATTATTTTAAATAAAGCAAATTATGAATTATTTTAAACAATGACATGCAGACAGGAACGTTAGTGTTGCTGTGTCAGTAAATGAGCTGATGATGACAAACTAATCGAGGAGGAAGATTGATCAAATGATCATGTCGTACAACCTATGATCAACTTGTTGCTCAGTTAACTCATACAAAAAACTTAAATGATTGGCCTGAGACTTTTATACGTCCAAAGTCTATTTGTCTGGCTTTAATTGATATTATCTAATTAAAGTGATGTTCATTCTGTTTATTTATTCTGAAAGGTTTTATGTATCGTACTAAAATTTAGGATAAACAAAGTGATGAATCACTAGATAAATGCTGACTTGTATTGATTGTCTCTTGATGAAATCTCAGTCCATTTACATTCTTACTGTTGTTGTTGTTGTTGTTGTTGTTGTTGTTGTTGTTTTGACGCAGTTCACAACAGATTCACAACATTGTCTTTCTACATATTGTTTCTGATGGTTTTTGTATTTTTATATGATTTTTTGTATCTTTGGTTTATATTTTTGGTGAATTGTTGTCTGTATTTAAAGTGATCTTCAGCTTTGTAATATTCTATATGAGGAATATTTATTCAATAAAATAAAATAAAAAATGACTCATCTGTGTGTCCTTGTTGTTCTGTAACCACAAAGTAAAAAATATGGTGGAGTTCATGTGGAACAAAGTTGCATTTTGGTGGCAGTGAAAACACTGTATTAAAAATTATATTTTGTTTTCAGAACCACCAGCCTTTAACAGACTAACAAACTCATCAGGATGTCAACATGAACATAAACTGCAACTGCAGAAAACCATTTAGCCAACATTTCTGCCAGTGTTTGATTTTTTTTAAATGATCAAATTCACCAGTCAGTGTGACACACCGTCTTAATTAAAGCCAACAAACTTCCTGATAACAAGCTGTAGTGGGTTGAGTCTGTGAATTTATAAGCTCGACACAATCTGAGTTCACAGTGTTTCCAGGTCGAGAATGCTGTGCGCGACTGGCTGACGCTTCATACCTGGATGTGTTTTGCTGCACTGTTCAGATTACAGCTCCATTCGGATTTCTACATCACCATTGGGATTATTGTGCTGTTCGGATTACTCCAATTCTAACTGTTGGTGCTTTGGACTTGACTGTGTTACGTCCAGAGATGTATTATTTATTGGTCCATCAGAAGAGCTGTGTGGTCTTTAAGTGTTTCTCCCCGTGTTTGCTCTTTGGCTCCTCCTACTCAACCCATCTGTGGATGATTTCCCTCAGCTGCACCTGCTTATCAGTCCAGAGCCAGACAGCAGAAGAGCTTGAGAAACAGAGTTTGAGAAACATTTCTCCAGAGCGCTGTCTGTGTCCTGTCTCTGCAGTTTAATATCGTGTTGTTGAATATGAGAACTGCTTAACTTTCTACTCTGTGGAGTATTATTACTTTTATTAGTAATTATTACAGTATTACTGTGGAGTATTATTACTTTTATTTAGTTATTGTTTTCTCCATTTTAGGGACAGGAAGGGAGCTAGTGTACAAATCTGTTTTTCTTTTTTTTTCTTTGGTAGTTTAGTCAGACGTTAAAATTCCCCATTCAGATTGCTTTTTGTTTGTTATTTTGGCCTTGCCCTCTCCTGAAGCCATTCCCCAATTTGTTACGTCCCACGCGAGGCTAGGGGTATAAGACGGACCCAACACACTCAGGCTACGTCTACATTAATCTGGATTTTTATTTATTTTATTTATTTACCTTTATTTTACCAGGAAATAATCCCATTGAGATTCAGAATCTCTTTTTCAAGGGAGTCCTGGCCAAGACGGCAGAATAATAGTTCCATTTAAAAATACATATACAAACATTTAACAGAAAAAGACATTTTGGCAGTTTAACATCATCTCAACATATTCACCAGCAGCACTCAGTAACAGTACATGTGCATTTAGTACTCAAATAGTTCTTTATCCTCATTTTAAATTGTGTCATTGTCGGTAAATAATCAAATTTGAGCTTATTCTGCAATTTATACCAAGAAAACGGTGCAAAAACTTTAAAAGCACTTTCACCGAAGACAGTTCGCGTTCGTGGGATATCATACATGATTTGCCCATATGATCTAAGATTACATTTCCTGGTAGAGACTTTAAGAGTCAGAAGAGAACATAAATAAGGAGGCAGTTTACAAAGTATGGCCTTAAAAAGAAAAATATACCAGTGTTCCAGCCTGCGATTGTGCAGAGATGGCCAACCAACACTCTCATACAAGTTGCAATGATGAGTACGAAAATTGGAATTAGTCACAAATCTTAGTGCTGCATGATATACTGAATCCAGCATTTTCAAAGAAGATTTGTTTGCATGCATATATAAAATATCCCCATAATCCAGCATTGACATAAATGTTGTTTGTATAAGTGTTTTTCTCGTACTAAAAGAAAAACAGCTTGTGTTTCTATAATAGAAACCCAACTTTACTCTTAATTTTTTTGTTAGACCCTCTATATGCTGTTTGAAGGACAAATTTTCTTCTAAAAGGAAACCAAGATATTTATAGACTGATACTCGTTCAATTACTTTCTCATCTAATGTAGTGATTTGACAAGCATTTTCTGTTTTCCTTGATTTAGAAAAGCACATCATTTTAGTTTTATCAGAGTTTAGTACAAGTCTCAATTTCTGAAGATTCTTCTGAATAATTATAAAGGCAGATTGCAGATCCTCTATAGCACTTGTCAAGGCTGGAGCAGAACAATACAAAACAGTATCGTCCGCATAAAAATGACACTTAGCATTTGTTACATTTTGACACAAATCATTTATATAAATAGTAAATAAAATGGGACCCAAAATGGACCCCTGGGGGACACCATTTTGTATAAATAATGAGTTTGAGGACACACCATCAACATGAACACTTTGTGTTCTGCCACTCAAATAGTTGCCAAACCATTTGACAGCTTTTGGAGACATTCCAATATCCACCAATCTCTGAGACAGAACATAGTGGTCAACTGTGTCAAACGCTTTTGAAAGATCTAAAAACAGTGCAGCACAATATTCTTTAGAATCAATAGCACTTATAAAATCATTTAACACTTTCATAGTGGCAGTGACAGTGCTATGGTTTTTACGAAAACCCGATTGCGAATCATTTAAAATATTTTTTGTTAATAAGTAGTATTTTAACTGGTCACTTATAAGCCCTTCTAAAACCTTGGCTAAAGCAGATAGCTTAGATATTGGCCTATAATTATTTGGGTTTGATCGGTCACCACCCTTTAATAAAGGAGTGACATATGCTGACTTCAAAACACTTGGTATTAATCCAGTTTCAATAGTCAAGTTGAAAATGTGTGTCAAAGGTTCTGCAATATATTCAGCAGCAATATTTAAAAAGTATGGATCCAACCCATCAGGACCAGCAGATTTCTTAGTATTTAACCCTATTAGAGCATCATACACCTCCTTCGTTCCAATACAAACAAGATCAAAATCGATAGGTACATTTTCCCTTGACAAAGAGATACATTTGAAAACTGCGTTTTCGTTTATAAACGCTCTCCGTCCAAACTAGCGTTGTCAGGCGTTTCGGACGTTTCAGTGTGGATGAGAAACGCTTAATACCACAAAGTAGTAAGGTGATTACTGCGCATGCGTAAAACCCCACAAAAGATCACTAATATGATTCAGATGGAAAAATAAATAATGAAGTTATCGCAATTCTTCTGACAGGATAATTTTATTTAGTAAAATATCATTAATTTAAAAACACTCTATGTGTCACGGAACGCACACGCAAACAGGTAAGATCCAAGTGCATTTATTTAAGGGTAATCCGTAATCTTAAGTCCAGGCAGGTAAAAGGTCAAAATCCATACAAGGCAATCCAAAAACAATAAACAAACAAGAAACAAACGTAACAGACTTCCAAAAGCAGTGTGACATTCAACAAGGACTCCATGACAATGACTGAACAAACAGGGTATACATACACAGATACTAACAAGGTGAGGGGAAACAGCTGCGTGCAATGATCAAAGATAAAACAGACAAGGATGATGGGAAATGTAGTTCATGAGTGAATGACACCATGGGGGAAGAGGACCTCTAATGGTTACCCGGGGATACACAAAACCAGACACTGTGACACTCTGTCCACACTAGCGTTTTCGGGCATTTCAGCGTGGATGAGAAACTTTTGGAAAACGCTAAATTCACCTTTACTGCGCATGCATAAAAAATTACAATATCTCACTAAGACGATACAGATGGAAAATTAAATACTAAAGTTATTGCGCAATTCTTCTGACAGGATATTTTTATTTTGCAAAATATCTCAGCATTCACTGATGTGTCCAGGTCACACTCACTCACTATTATATAAACGTGACCGCTCTCATGTTTTACCGCAGGACAGCAAATGCGAGTAAATGTGAGTCATTTTTGCAGGACTGTGATATGAAGAGTGTGCAAAGTAACATTTTAGCAACAGTGTGGAAGTGAATAGCACATAACAGGCACAATACTGGTCTAAACATGAATATCTATTGGAAAAACATGCCTCACATGACTAAACGTACCTCCTTAAATACCACCGGTTTCACAGTCCACACTAAAACACGAAAAACGGCGTTTTCAAATGCATCCACTTCTAAGTGCATTTTCAAAAAGCTTTGTTTTCATTACTAAAAACGGCGTCTCAGTGTGGATGGAAGGCCAAAATGGAGAGAAAAAGATGCATTTTCAAACAAAAACATATTAGTGTGGACAAGGCCTTAAACTGCACGGGTAAATGTTGGAGACACTAGGAACAATTAAATAAATGTAATAATACAATACCACAAAGTAGAAAGTTAAGCAGTTCTCATGTTCAACAACACGATTTGAAACTGCAGAGACAGGACACAGACAGCGCTCTGGAGAAATGTTTCTAAACTCTGTTTCTCAAGCTCTTCTGTGTCTCGCTCTGGACTGATAAGCAGGTGCAGCTGAAGGAAATCATCCACAGATGGGTTGAGTAGGAGGAGCCAAAGAGCAAACATGGCGAGAAACACGTAAAGACCACACAGCTCTTCTGATAGACCAGTAATTCTTAAAGTGTGGTCCGCGGACCACTAGTGGTCCGCCATCGCCCCCTAGTGGTCCGCGAAAAGATGACCTAAACTAGGCAAGTGTTTATAAAATAGTCACTTATTTAAGTAGATTTTTAATGTACTTGCGAAACAGTTCTTGCCATTCTGTTTTAATAACGTAAAAATGGATCGGTGGCTAAACCAAAGAGGAGTCAAAAGAAAAGATCAAGCGTCCACTGAATGCAGCAAAACTACAGCACCACAAAGGCCCACTGAAGCCGGAACCGAAGATACCGAGTCACGGCCACTGGCCACCACACTCCCGCATACCACGGAGCTAGCGCACCGTGGAAAACCATGTGAGAAAGTTAAGCGAAAATTTCACAATGAGTACATGAAGTTTGGATTTTTCTGGACTGGGGATCTTGAGGATCCTAGACCTCACTGTGTTTTGTGTTATGAAATATTGGCTAATGAAGCAATGAAACCATCGAAACTCAAGCGTCACTTTGAGTCTAAGCACAAAGATTGTACAGATAAACCAGTGTCATTTTTTGAGAGAAAACGTGATGAGCTTGAGCGACACATGAGTAAAAACACCTCACAGTTTTTTATGCCCGGTGAAAATGCAAAGGCTACTGAGGCATCATACAGAGTGTCTACTCATTGCAAAAACGGGAAAACCCCATTCAATTGGAGAGACTCTAGTTAAGCCTGCTGCAGAAGTTATGGCAAACGTAATGTTAGGGAAGAAAGCTAGTGATGACATGCACAAAGTACCTCTGTCCAATGACACTGTCCAGCGACGCATAACTTCAATGTCCGAAACTGTCAAAGAGCAGCTGATCACACGATTACACCAGAGTCCCTTCTTTTCTCTTCAGCTGGACGAGTCCACGGACATTGGTAACGAGGCAAATCTTCTGTGTTTTGTGAGATACATCCATGCGCGCTCAGTCCACGAGGATTTTCTCTTCTGTAAATCCCTTCCAACGAACACCACAGGAGAAGCGATCTTTGATGTACTAAATGCCTTCATTGTGCATAATAAAATTGACTGGAAATGTTGTGTTGGAGTTTGCACTGATGGTGCAACTGCGATGACAGCCAAACACAAGGGCCTGGTAACGCGTGTGCGTAATGTTGCTCCATCCTCTGTGTCAACTCATTGCTGCATTCACAGAGAACAGCTCGCGGTGAAAAAGATGCCAAGTTGCCTTAAAACTGTTTTAGACGAGGCAGTTAAAATAGTCAACTCAATCAAAGGCAAGGCCCTCAACTCGCGTCTTTTTAAAGTCCTGTGTGAAGAAATGGGGAGTGAGCACACAAAACTTCTGTTCCACACTGAAGTGCGCTGGTTGTCCCGTGGCAAGGTCCTGTCTCGTCTCTTTGAACTGCGCGATGAAGTAAAATTATTTCTGCACCAAGCTGATGAACTGTATGATCGACTTCATGACTTTATGTGGCTTTCAAAACTAGCCTATCTTGCAGATATTTTCAGCACGCTCAATACGCTCAACTTAGCACTGCAAGGAAAAACGGTCACAGTCTTCACTGTACAGGACAAAATTAAAGGGGCCCGCACCAAATTAAAGCTCTGGTGCGCACGTATCGATCGCCGTGAATTTGACTGTTTCCCCACTCTAGCGGACTTTCTTCTCGAAACTGAAGAGACCCTGGGTGACGACACCGTCACAGCCATAAAGGAACATCTACAAGGCCTTCACATGCAGCTGGGGAAATACTTTCCAGAGCTAGATGTGGACTTTGAGTGGATCAGAAATCCGTTTGGCGACATCATTGAGCAATGTACCAAGCTCTCAATACAGGAAGGCAATAGTCTTGTGGACATTGCATCAGATGGAGGTCTCAAAATGTCATTCAAACAACAGCCCTTAACAGACTTCTGGGCTCAGCTCCTTCCTGAACATCCAAAGCTTGCAGAATCTGCCCTCAAAGTGCTCATGCCCTTCCCAACTACATACAACTGTGAAGTTGGGTTTTCCACACTGGTTGGTTTGAAAACAAAACAGCGCAACAGACTAAACGTGGAGCCTAGTATGAGACTGAAACTCTCCTCTTTGGAGCCAGACATTCAGAAACTGATGTGTGATAAGCAGCACCACCCGTCTCATTAATATTCACGTTAAGTTTTAGATGGAAATCTCAAAATATAAAATCCACAGATCTATTATTTTTGTAATGTACTAGTTTTTGTTTCATGTGTAAAATCCCAGTAATTTCAGTGATATTGGACATTAAGGGGAACATTCTTTTCAGCATTTTATTGTTACCATAGTTACAACCATAGACTTCCTATACCCACCACCTCAGTTTTAAACTAATGGCTCTTTGGAATGACATTAAGTGGGACCTAGGCTGTTACAGTATGTTTAATTGCAGTTTTTTTTTCCCACATGTGCAGTTTGTTGTTCATATTAAGCTGCAACTCATTTCACATTTCCTTTTTCAAATTAAATAAAAATTAATATAATAATTTCTGATCATATCATTGCATTTGTGTTTGAATAATTAGTTTTTGACTTGAAACAGTTGCATATTAAACTTAAATTTAGCTTATCCTTCCTATTTTGTTGGTTTTTGGGGGCGTGTTAGAGTGGGATTCTGTTAGGTGGTCCTCAGAAAAAAATTGGAAGATAAAGTGGTCCTTGGGCTGAAAAAGTTTGAGAAACACTGTGATAGACCATCACAATAAATAATACATCTCTGGGCGTAACATGCAAATGTGTAACGTGACACAGCAATCTTTTCTACATGATAGTTTTGCCATCGGGCTTCTGCGAGCTCTCTACCCTTCTGCATCTTCCACCATTTTCGCCTCATCAGATGGGTGAGTTACCGTTCTCTCTATCAGTTGCGCTGTTTGTTTACTACTTGCTATCTTGTGTTGTCTCCCTCTTAGTTTGCTTTTTCCTTTTTTATTTTGTTGGTGATGTGACGCAGAGGGTCTGGCTAACCTGGTTTTCGCCAGTTACTGGCATTGCTCCGACGGTACAAACATACCTCTCGCAACATTTTTTCAGTTTATTTTCTTCCTTTTTTTGCCTCATTTTTTGTCTGTAATCCGTAATGGTAATTGGATATTCACTGGCTCAACCAAGGGCCTTGAACTGCCGTCAGCGTCTTGATTCTTTGATGTTTGAAAACTGCCATAGACTAGGAGTTCTCCATCGTCCATGTTATAGACATCGCTCACCGAGTCTCCATGAGTATCCACTGCTCCAAGCCTGATGTTCTTCCATGCATCTGGTCTCACTATATCGTCCAGGCCTACCTCACCTTTGAATCCCTCACATCGTCACCTTTCTGTTCTGAACTGTCGATCTATCTCCGATAAAGCCCCTTATCTCAATGGATTTATCAACGACAACAAACTTAACATTTTCTTCTCACTGAAACTTGGCAAGTTCCTGATGATTTTCTGCGGTTAAATCTACACAAGCCGGATGGATATAAGTACTTATCTAGACCACGACTGCACGGTAAAGGGGGTGGTCTCGCTGTCATCTGTCGAGATCATTTCTGACTCACACTTGATTTTCATGACACTACTACATTTGATTATATGGTTTTAGGGTTGACTCGCATGGCTCTCTCATAATTATTTTGCTCTTGATCCTTGCTTGTTCCTTGTCATCTCCTGTTCTCCTGCTTGGTGACTTTAATATTCATGTTGAAACAATGTGTTTGCTGTCCATAACATTGAAAGTTTTATAAGAATATGTATAAGAATATATGTTATCTAAAAGTAATTTGGTTTAATATTAACTGACAGATGTTATACTGAGACTTATCTGCAATTTTTTTATATAGATTAAGTAGTTTAGTTCATATGATAATAAACCTCAGTCTCCATATGTTTTATGATGTTATTTGCTATAAATGCGATACGTTGACTGCTGTAACATTGTGAGATAGTAGTGGCTGTTTGTAGTTGTGGTGGGACCTATTTGTTTTTTACTCTCAGTCCATTCCTGCTTCCAGCCATTACACATTATTACACTTATTACTGACCAGTTTGACTTAATTTTTGTTATACTTATACAGAAGTTGTTTTTTTATTGTGAAATAACATAATTTTAGATGTTGACATTTAATTGAAAATGTTTGGTTTGATTGTTGATTATTTAAGTGTTTGCTTTTGTTGAACTTTTGACCCTTGACTTTTTAACATCAGTTTATTTCTCTGATGGCTTTAACTGTTTTTGTAAGTTACTTTTGTTATCACACACAGACAGATGAAATCATCATAAAGTCTCTTCATTCACTGATCTCATTCAGAGTTTAATCCTGTATCAAATGTGTTACATTACCACCACTGTGAAACTATAGCAAGAGCTCCAACAGACATCAGTTACTATGAATAATTTTTTATTCTGGATGTAGAATCATACTGTAGTTTCACAGAGATACTATGATCAATATATAATAACATATAATCAACGATTAGACATAAGGAGGGTGAATTAGTGAATCAGACAAATCTATGATGATTTTGACATCACCACAACAGCCAAAAACACCTAATAAACTTCCTCTTGACCTTTTTTTTTTTTTTTTTTGCCATAACAAATGTGTTTTATAAACGAGAAAAACTAATGTTAATTGGTCAACGGTCAAGAGCCCAAACACTGATCATCATAATGGTGACTACACCCATTTTTATTTTATTTTAGAACTTCTGCTGAGATCTTTAGATATTTATTGTCTTTTACTTGCAGTTGATTTCAGACTTTGTGGTTGTAAGTCAGTTGTAGTTGTGTTTCATTTTCTGAGAGTGCAAGCATGATGTTGAACCAACATCACATTGTAGCATTGATTCAATGCCACTACCATTGATGTTTGGTTGACATTTCAACATTTTTCAACATTAATTGCAGGTGCAAATGTGATGTTGATTCAATGCAATTAACGTTGACACGTTAACATCTATTTAACATTGTTTCGATGGTGGCTTGCTATCTGTGTTTTTAGTGCAAATGTAAATTATGACTAGAAATATTAGTCTAAATATAATTGAAAGACATGTTCTGAGCTCTATGATGAATGATATAGGCACTAAAGTCCTGTTATAGAGAACAGGTTGCTCCTGATGGCAGGATATATTTTAGATGTGTTTTTAAAAGAAAGAAAGAAAAAACTCTAGTTATATCATCTGCTTATCATAGTGAAGAAATTAGACAAATTAGAACATGTTTTATTGATAAAGTTAAACAACATTCGAAGTAAAAATTCACTAGAAAGCAAAACATTGCCTTTTAAAACTGATCTAAAAATACAAACACCTTTTACATATGGCAAGAGACAACACATAATTATGTTTCAGACCTCTGTGGACAAAACGTACAGTGATGTGTGTCCCTGTTGTATCTGTAACTATGACTGCAGGCAGAATCAGCATGAGGATTGGGCTTATACATGATAACATAGTCTAGTGTTGTATCTGTAACTAGAACCTATTCTAGTGTTGTATCTGTAACTATAACCTAGTCTAGTGTTGTATCTGTAACTATAACCTAGTTTAGTGTTGTATCTGTAACTATAACCTAGTCTATTGTTGTATTTGTAATGAGAACCTAGGTTAGTGTTGTATCTATGAGTGCAGGCAGAATCAGCATGAGGATTGGGCTGATACATGATTACCTAGTCTAGTGGGTTGAGTCTCTGAATCTATAAAATCTCTACACATTTCTACAGGTCTTCATTACCGTCCTCCTCGACACATGAGCAAGACAACAGCAGATTATTGAAAAAAAAGAGAAGATATCTGGTCCTGACAACTCAAAATACAGAGAGAAAATTCTTTATGTAAAAAAAGTTGTATGAGAAAAGTGAAGGTAAGACTTTATTATTGAAATTAATATAAATATTAGATGCAGTCAAGGGTTAATTAGTATGAAATTATTAGATAATTCATAATATTTATTTATGTTTTAAAAACCTGATCTGTATGAACCGGAAATTGCATTTTAGTACGATACTAATAAAATCACTGTTAAAAAACAAAGTAAAAAAAAACTATATTTTACAAGTTCCCAATTAGGACTTAAAATAGATTTAATTACATTTAGTTGTATATTATATATTTGTATTTTATAGTTTAATAAATTTCTGATTTAGTGATATTGAGATCTATTCACTGATCAACTGATCAATTTTGAAGTTTCACTAATATTTGACTGTATACAGATTTTTGACTGTATACAGAAATAAAATGTCATGAGTGGAGTAAAGGATGACTTAAATGCTATATTTTTGCATGACCTAACCATTTGCATATATTTGTTAATGTCATGATTCCAGTCTTCTGTTAGCCTTTCTTAAGGTCTTTTAAGTGTTCTCTGTTCTCCTTGTTTCTGTGTTAATTGTGTCCTATGGCAATGGCTGTGTTTGTTTCCCTGTTGCCCAGGTGTGTCTTATTAACTTGTTAAAGGGTTAGTTCACCAAAAAATGAAAATTCTGTCAGTAATTACTCACCCATATGTTGTTCCAACCCCGTAAGACTTTCGTTCATCTTCGGAACACAAAATTTAAGATATTTTTGTTTAAATCTGAGAGCTGGATCACTCCTTCAAAGGCTTCTATGTAATTTAATTCTGCCGGCCCAGAAAAGTTGTTAAAACTTAACAGGGCTTAAATAGGCTCCCCTACCAAAGTTTTAAGACAAATACATTTACAAGAACTGTACAGTAAACATTGTGTGATTGGCACTTCCTGAATGTGTTTCCAGCAGCAGTCTCTCTGATCCGACTCATTCCCCTTCACTACAGTTCAATGTTTGTCTGAGACACACCCTCATAGTTTAATGACAACTTTCCTCATGTATTCCAGTGGGTTGAGCTGCTGGATCTATAAAATCTGTACAAAGTTCTAGAGATATTTATTGCCTTCTCATCTGAGCTTTTAACAACCCACAAAAAGAAGACAAAAGAGAAGATGCAAACACACAAAACAACTCTCTCTGATCTCAGGAAAAATCTTCAAGATCTAAAAAAGACATATGAAGAAATTGAAGGTAAGGAAAGACATGTACACAACTCACTGCCATATGATAATGTGCATATATAATTTACTGAATTTCATGTGATGCATCTATCTCCTGCTGCTATATTTGTGTTTAGAGTAATATTAATCTGTTACATATGATTTACAAACCAGGGGAAAATAAGTTCAGCACGAGATTATCATTCAAGTATAAGGAGTTTAGTTAATACATACAAATATTTGTTTATTTGGACCGCAACTTGACTTGACTTAAGATGACAAGAAATACAGTGAACAGAAAAGATTTAAGGAGGATAGAAAGGAAGGTGTTTAAAGAAAGACACATACAGGAATTACGTCAGAAAGGCATTGCCAGAACTTGAACCGCTTGAACTACTTCCTAAAAATATGTTTGTTGCAAAATGTCATGCCATGAGTGTGGCTTCCTTGCACCCCTCGAATGAGCACACAGAGGGCATCGCTTGACAAGGATGTGTCCACGCCATGGCTGCTCCCACAGAGAACAGCTGCTCTTACTTCCAGAGCATGAGTCTCGCCCTGTTGTGCCCAAGGATCACTTTCTTTCAAGAGAGCAATCAATCATGCCTCGCACACTCTCCAAATGATCTTCCCCTCTCAAGCCGAGACGGAAGAAACAGCGGAGCCACCGGGGCTGAGCAATGGAACTGTAGCGAGCTCATGTTCGGCCCAGCGCCCGCGTGTGTCAATTCACCCGCGCAGCCCGCGCACTGGCTCAACCCCAGGAAAAGGCAAAACAAGGTGAAGCAGCGCTTCCGCTCAGCTAAGCGCTACCTATTTCCCAGGAATTAGGGACCCCGCCCTAGGGTAGAGCTGGATCGTGAGCAGCTCAAGCAGCCCTGATATTTTGGGCATGAAGAGGAGGAGGCCCGCCCAATGCGAGCATTTGTTCACCTCCCAACCTCCTGTTCAGTTCTGGACATTGGAGGGACTGTGCTTGGCTGGTACTGGGCCCAACACAGTCTCAAAAAAGACCCAAAGCTCCTCTTATAGGACGTATTTTAAGTCCCTATCTCTCTAGGAGCCTGCCATGGGGCTTTTGGCATCAAGCACCCCTGGATACGGACTTGCAGGATGGCCTTCCGTTCTGCACTAGTAACACAGCGTTTTGCAGTACGTTCCTCATAAGCATCAGAAAACATTGATGCAATCGAGTGAATCGTATTGTAAGGAAAATTTCCAGTTACTAACGTAACTAGGGAACAATAACGGGAATGAGCATTGTGTAGCTTGCTGTGCTACTTAGCCTACGAGAGTCGACGCTCCGCTCCTCGGCCGAAAAATTCTGACTAAAATGGCTTTTAGAGCTACTCAAATAGGCAGTTGGCCCCGTCCATTTTGACAGGAAGAAAAGTAATTTGTCTGTGCAGGTGACATGAACCAATCAGGCTTCAGTATTCTAAGAAAAACGGGAGTTTTCCACATACAGTAAGTGTCAGAAAACACTGATGCAATGCTCATTCCCGTCATCTCAGGGAACCAAGGTTACAGTACTTTAGTAACCGAAGCGATTTTACTTCGGATATAAAATGTCATGCTTTTCCAGAGCCTGAGAAACAACAGTCATGGGAGATTATTACGGATGAATTGCAAGACATCCTGAAGAAATACTCCTTAGACTTTTCAAAAGAACAAATGAAGGTAAACTAACTACTCATTTAACATTTCTGCTTATGTTGAGTTGCGAAATGCATCGAATGTTAGTGCAATGAACTGGTGCGTTTTGTATCCTGTAGATCTTCAACGACCCCATTCATGGTCACATTGCGCTGCACCCCCTGCTGGTGAAGATCACAGATACACCTCAGTTTCAGAGACTTCGACACATCAAACAACTTGGAGGAACATATCTGGTGTATCCGGGAGCTTCTCACAATCGCTTTGAACACTCACTTGGGTGAAATATAATTATATTCTGATCAATTTTTTTAGATTGTTTAAATAATTATGTTTAAATTAATAATTTGAGAGATTTAAAGTTAATATTTAAATAATTTGACTACATTTAAATGTTCACAGTTTCCTTTTGTGGTCACTACGAGTTACGTCAGTGATGACGAAATGGGGATTTCGCATAGAAAGCCTATCACCTTCGAGATATAGAAAACGAGCCAATGGCAATGGAAATGCCTTGGGTCTGCGGGTTTTGCATGCGTAACTCCATCCCACCTCGTGGGTATATAAGGAAGTACTCCGGCATAGCGCAGTATGTTTTCGCTTCGGAGCCAAGATCATCTCTTCACTCCACAAGCCATTCCTGAGTTTTTCATCCTCTTTCTCAGCACTCTTGAGATGAGTGACTCTCCGGTGTTGGTGTGACGTCGATTTCAGCGAATTCACATTGCCTGCTGATCTGTGCTGTGTGATCTACCAGAGTGTGTTCTCCCTGTGCGCTTCAACATCCGCATCCGAGTTTTCCTCTCACAAAAAGAGCTTGCACGCGGCACGTCTTTTTAAAGATGCCTCGCCCGTACACTGGTTGCGGTCGAACAGTTTCTGACTCGGTTGGGCACAATCACTGTCTTGTGTGTTTGGGCGTTGATCACGCCAAGGGAGCGTTTGTGGATGAGTCATGTTCTCACTGCAGGAACATGACCATCGCAACATTACGATCGAGACTCAATGACCTCTCACGAGGTAGAGTTCCCTCATCCACACCCCGATCTACGGTCTCCTCTGGAGGTCGTACTTCGGCTGGTGGCCAGGGTGACCTGAGGGTGACGGTGTGGACTAATACGCCGACGATTCGTCCTCGGCCCACATCCCCCTATCCAGTGTAGCAACCCGTGAGCGCTCTGATTGAGCACGATGGTCCCTCTTCAGAGGCGCCCCGCGTTTCTTTCGGCGCTCCAGAGGAAGGTGCTGTGTCGATCGCAGCATCACAAGGTGGGCATGAGTCCTCGGGAAGTGAGGATTTGGCTGTGCTGCCGCCCTCGGGCATGCCAGCATTGCCCGAGTCTGATCCTGAGCTGACGGCCATGCTTTCCCGGGCCGCCGCGAGCATTGGGTTAGAATGGAACCCTCCACCATGTCCTCAGCGCTCGCGGTTTGATGATTGATTTTTGGGTGTGGTCGCTGGTCAACGCCAGCGTCCAACCCCAATGCCATTCTTCCCGGACGTGCATGAGGAGGTCTCCAGGTCATGGAAGGCACCACTGTCTTCCCACGATCGCTCGTCTGCCTTCTCCGCCTTCACCACACCACCCCCGCGGAACGCTGGTCCTTCCCTGGTCTCCTCTGGATGCGGCTAATGACCGTGCCCCCACACCGGGCCCCAATGCCACCCACGTCCGGGTCGGTCATTCCGCTTCGCTACACCACGAGAACTACCTCGACGACTGGCTGAACCTTGCTCACTCTCGAGACCAGGTTTGCTAACACAGGGACCTAGTGCTCCGGCACCGAGCTCGTCTGGGCCTTCGGGTCAACTGGGAGAAGAGCAATTTCTGTCCCGTGCAGAGGATCTCTTTTCTCTGTATGGAAATCGACTCGGTCGCCATTTGCCTGCATCTTACGAGCGAGCGCACGCGCGCAGTCACTGCTGACTTGTCTCCGCCAATTCTAGGGCAAGAGTGTGGTTCCACTGAAACTATTTCAGAGGCTCCTGGAGCATATGGCATCTGCAGCCACAGCAACGCCAATTGGATTGCTTCATATGAGACCGCTTCAGCACTGGCTTCGCGATCGAATCCCGAGGTGGGCATGGCAACACGGCACGGTCCGAGTCCCATTGACTCCGGCCTGCCGTCAGACTTTCACCCCGTGGACGAACCTCAGCTTTCTACGGGCCGGAGTGCCCTTAGAACGAGTTTCCCCTGTGGAAGGACCTTCTTTCTCAGGGACGGGGCACCCTATGGCACCCTTAGGCAGGTTTGAGTACCCTACCACCAGCGGTGGTGGCTACCATCACTTCCGCTAGAGCATCGTCCAGGAGACATGCCTATGGATTGAACTCTTTGTCAACTGGTGTTCTTCTCACCAAGAAGACCCCCGGAGATGCCCGATCAGTGTCGTGCTTTCCTTCCTGCAAGGGTTGGAGCGAAGGCTGTCTCCCTCCACCTTGAAAGTGTATGTTGCTGCCATTGCCGCACATCACGATCCAGTCGAAGGTAAGTCCGTTGGAAAGCACAACCTGATCATCAGGTTCCTGAGAGGAGCGAGGAGACTAACTGCCCTGAAGAATGCTCCCTTTGAGCCTCTGCAATCAGTGGAGCTTAAGGTCCTGTCAGTGAAGAAAGTGCTCCTGGTTACATTGGCCTCCATCAAGAGGGTAGGGGACCTGCAGGCATTCTCCGTTGAAGAAGCATGCCTGGAATTCGGTCCGGCTAATTCTCACGTGATCCTGAGACCCCGGCCTGAATACGTGCCCAAGGTTCCCACCACACCCTTTCGAGACCAGGTGGTGAACCTGCAAGCGCTGCCATCGGAGGAGGCAGACCCAGCCTTGGCACTGCTCTGTCCAGTACACGCCCTCCGTGCTTACGTAGCCAGAACACAGTGTTTCAGGACCTCAGACCAGCTCTTTGTCTGTCATGGTGGGAAGCTGAAGGGAAAGGCTCTCTCCAAGCAAAGGTTGTCTCACTGGATAGTGGACGCCATTGCTTTGGCATACCAGCAGCAAGGTTGACCGTGCCCCCTTGGTGACGGCCCACTCCACCCGGAGTGGTCACCTCGTCGTCACCTCTTGGGCTCTAGCGCATGGCGCCTCGCTGACAGACATCTGCAGAGCTGCAGGCTGGGCGACACCTAACACATTCGCGAGATTCTACAGTCTCCGAGTGGAGCCAGTTTCTTCTCATGTACTCGCTTCGACCAGCCGGTACTAGATTCTGCTCAGGTGTCGTCGCTTGCTCGCCATTCCTCTCCACGGACAGGATACGTGCGATTTTCTCCTCAGGTGAGCCTCATAAGCCCTGAGTCTCCTCCAGCACTGTCGACGTCAACGCCAGAGCTATGCCACCGGCAGCTTTCGCGCTTGGCTAGGTGCCTCGATGTGCATGGTTCCCCCTCTGGGCGACCCCCACATGTGTATTTCCACTGTAAGCCTCTCTGAGCATGTGTCTTTCCCTTGGCAAGCCATCTTGCCACCCCTGGGGTTGAAAAATTTCACCTGCGGCTGGACACCCCAGAGATTCTCCATATGCAGCCCCTCCGGGTCATATGTGTATTTTTAAGTCTGATTCGCAAATTTGATAAAGTGATCACAGCTTGGGGAAAGAAACTATTTAAATGGTGATCAGTGGAACATTTGACAGAGCGATACCTTCTCCCTGAGGGAAGCATTTAAAAAAAAAAAAGGCCCTTATATACCCACGAGGTGGGTCGGAGTTACGCATGCAAAACCCGCAGACCCAATGCATTTCCATTGCCATTGGCTCGGTTTCTATATCTCGAAGGTGATAGGCTTTCTATGCGAAACCCCCATTTCGTCGTCACTGACGTAATGTCTCCGTTCCCACTCAGGGAACGAGGGTTACATACGTTACCGAGACGTTCTCTGATGTTGTTGATGTTTTTACATGGCATGCAAGGAAACAAATAAAAATATTTTTGCTATTCAGTGTTCTTGGTATAAACTGTGGTGTTGTTTGTGTGTGTGTGTGTGTGTGTGTGTGTGTGTGTGTGTTAGAGTGGCGTATTTAGCTGGTTGTTTGGTCAAGACTCTTCATGATAATCAGCCAGAGCTCAAAATCACCAAACAGGATTTCCTGTGTGTTCAGATCGCTGGACTGTGTCATGACTTGGGTGAGTAGCACTAATGCACATGAAAAGTGAAAATAATCCACTATTCGTGTTTTGTTGTGTTTTTTGTATTTGTCATGGAGTCTAAACTCACCCAAACCCTTGTCAATTTGAGCATTGATTTATGATAACCATACTAAGAATGATCCAGTTTCTCTTTATTTTTTAGGTCATGGTCCATTTTCCCATGTATTTGATGGTCTGGTTATTCCTAAAGCAAAAACAATGAAAAAAATAAGAGGTAAGTGTCTGTGGACATGCACATTTCTTACTCATGTTATTGTTACATTTGGACATGGAGAACTCAAGCCATGTATGTCTGGGAAATTGAAAGAGTTTGTTAATGTGCATAACATGACTTACAATCCACATGAGACCTGCGTTTTTTTCTTAGGCTTGCCTGATGACATCCCTGAGAAGTGGAAGGTGAGAATGAACACATTGCTCACACACACTCAGTGCCGCTGGTTTCTGTAATATAGGTATTTAGGATCTCATCTGTCTTTGTGTCTTTACTGTAGCATGAGCAGATGTCAGTGCTGATGTTTGATGACATTGTGAAGAGTTTGAAGACTGAGAATGAGAATGTGTTGAAAGAGCACGGACTGGATGATAAAGAAGTCACCTTCATTGAGGAGTTAATCGAAGGGGCAAAAGATTCAGTTGCTGAGGTTCATACTGATACTTCATCTGTCATTGATGTGTTAGCATGAATGAAGCCTCATTTACACACAGCCTTTGCTTTTATTTTCAGTGGACATACGAGGGCAGAGCTGAAGACAAATCCTTCCTGTATGAGATTGTGGCAAACAAACAGAACGGCATTGATGTAGACAAATGGGACTATTTCGCACGGTACATATTATTAGGCATTTTGCACAGATGGTACTATGATGTAGAATCTATTATAACTTTGAGCCAAATTATCCTCTCATTTACATATACTTTTTATATTTCTATTTAATGTTTATTTCTCAGAGACTGCCATCACCTCGGCATTCGAAACAGCTTTGACCATCAGCGTCTGCTGAAGTTCGCTCGAGTCTGTGACGTGAACGGGAGAAATCACATCTGCTTTAGAGACAAGGTGCCTGATACAATTATCACACACTATGATTACTAATCAAAGACACACACATATTGAATGTATGACGTACTGAATATATTCAAGATTCATCTACTCTGTTTTATATTTATATTCTCTGCTTAAAACTTCAGAAGTAACATTAGCTGTTGAATGTGAATGCTTAATTATGGGAACTGGATCTGTGACACTGGTGTTTGTATGTCTAACAGGAGGCAGATAATGTTTATGACATGTTTCGCACTCGATACACTCTCCATCGCCAGGCCTACCAGCACAAGATCTGCAACATCATTGAAGAGATGTGAGTCTCTCTGTTTGCAGTGAATATGAGATTTCACAATATTTAACCTGCTGCTTGACTTATTCTTCTAACACAAATTCAGCATTAGACTGTGATTCTTATACATGTTGGAAACACTAACTCTAATGTGTTAGGTTTGCAGATGCGCTCGTACTAGCTGATCGTGATCTTCATAAAGAGAAACCTAAAGATATGCTGAAGATTTCTGAAGCCATAAAGACAGCAGAGGAATACAGCAAACTCACAGGTCAGCTCAAAGAACAGGTGAAAAACATGTAAACTCAAATGTAAAAGAGCTAAAGATATACCGGATTACCATAAACCAGGATAAACATATTCTCTTTTGAGACATGTGGTTATGTGAAATAACATGTATAATAATGAATCTTCTGTTGTTGTGTCAGATGAGATCTTTGAGCAGATCTCGTCCTCCACTGCTGATAATCTAAAGAAATCCAGAAACATCCTGGACAAGATCATCAGGAGAAAACTGCCAAAGTTTGTGGGAGAAGCTCATCTGACTGAGGAACACAAGTCAAAGGTTGAACAGAAACTGAAAAACACTGATTTACAGTTTGATTAACCTTATAAAACTAACAAACCCTCTCAAATCAGAAGATTCAGGAACAGCTGACAGAATCATGGAAAGCTGCAGTGCAGAAGTACAAACCCACTGACCCGACTGTTTCTCTGAACGCCGAAGAATTACCAGTTTATGTAAGTTATTTCAGAGCTGATTTACATACTTAAACCAGATAACATGTGTTTAGTGACTAAGATGCATGTTTTTACACTGAAATAAAACAGAATTGTTTAGTGAATCTCATGTTCTCACAAGCTCAGGTGGTTGATCTGGATCACGGCATGAAGGACAAAAACCCCATTGAATCCGTTTATTTCTACAGCAAGAGGAATCCCAACCAAGCTTCAACCATTAAAGATTATCAGGTACTCATGACACTCAAACTGTTTTATTTCAGATCATTGCATAATCTTTCCAAATTTGTGCCATTTATTCCTTTCTAATGTTCTTTTGTTAAACCAATTGGACTGGAGCTTGAACTGTGTCTTGTTCGGCTTAGTGAATTTTAGAGTGTACTTCATTTACTCAATGATTGAGTCTCTTTATAAAACTCATTGAGAGTGATATTTGTCTTGTATTGACAGTTGTCCAGTTTCCTACCAAAGAAGTTCAATGAAGAGCTTGTCAGAGTTTATTACAGAAGAACTGATGATCAGACAGCTGAAGATAAGATGGAGGAGAAGAAGAAGGTGGAAGAGGCTGAGAAGTGCTTTCAGATCTGGTGTAAAGACAATTTTGGACTCCGTGTATGATTTATAATATCTAAAGTTTATGGCTGCAGAGTCGGTTTGTTTAACCAACAAATGCAAACTGAACTGAAACTGATCTGAAAGAATGAATAAGGGGAATGAAAGCACAGAGTAGTCGAGTCCTCTGCTGCTCTCTGAAGGAAATCACACAATAATTCATCTGATCATCTGTGGAAATACTGCCAAAACAGCACACATATACCACAACTGCAAACATGACAAGTGCTTATTAATGAAGAGAACACTCTAAAATGGAGCATGTTCATTAACTTGATATTTCAACACTAAGTTTTTAAGTTAAAATGAACATGAATGTATAAATAAAATAGTGCATTTGAGGTGTTACTACTGGCCAAGGGTTATTATAGTTCCCTAAATCTAAAACCAATGAACAAACATTTTCTGTATTTCAATTAAAACATTATCTGAAATAAAATATACAAAATTTTATTTTATTTTAGCTAGTTGCCAAAGGCTGAATTTCTCATTTTCATTTATTTTAACTTGATGTACTAAAATATCTCAAACTTAAACAAAAAAAACTTAAACAAACAAAAACAATACTAAAATGTCCAAAATGTAAAATTACTAAAACTTTTAACTAAAATTAAAAGGAAACCTGGAATTATAAAAATAAAAGCAAATTCAAAATATTAATGAAAACTATACTATCTCTATAATAAACTCATCATTTTACAGTTTTAAATAATTTAAATTACTTTTCAACTTTTATAAGTTAAAATTGTCATAAAATCTGCATTTATACTATTTTCATTATAAAAGTAGGGAAATTGTGTTTAAAATTTAAACGTAAATGCTTGAAATTTTAAGAGAACTAACCAAAAAACTATGAATTAATGTTTAAGTGCATGCCTCTTAATATAATATACATTTATTCATAATATTGTATTGATTGATTACATGTTGCTGCATGTAGAAACAACTCGAAAATGTTTAAAAATATATATAAATAGAAGTAATGAATGAATTTAGTTTTTGTTAATATGCAAATGAATTGCTCATATTGTCCTTTAACGTGACTTTATTTTTCTTTGTTGACATTTATTTTTCATTCATGGTAAAAAGATGATATTTGTGCAGCAGAAAATTCAACAAGATTGAACACAATTAAATTTATTACATAATAGAGAGTGAATCACTGTTCAACTATATATGGAATTGTGATGTGTGGTAAAACACTGAAATGAGTTTAAATAATAAGTTAAAAAGCATATATTTGTTTTCATAATTCACACTCACTTCCCTTGAAATTGCATGAGATGAATTGTACCCACATTTACCAGATAACCGGCTCTTATTAAACTGGCCCTGTTTTTTTTAAAGCAGTGATTGGCTTTGCTTCACACATTAAATCAATGACAAGTTCTTCCTCTGACTGAATAAAAATGCAGTTCCCATTATATAATTAACATGCCTTGATTTTAAAATATTTTCCATTATACTTTCATAATCTGTATATTTCTTCAGTAGCACAGACATGATTGTTCCCTTTCGTGGTCACTCCGAGTTACGTCGGATGACGACGATTGGGGTTTCGCTTAGAAAGCCTCTCACCTTCGAGTATATAAAACGAGCCAATGGCAATGAAATGCCATGGGTCTGCGGAATTTGCATAGCGTATCTCCGCCCACCGCAGGGGGTATAAAGGAAGTACGCTGGCAACATGCAGATATGTTTTCGCTTCGGAGCCAAGTTCAGTACTTCACTCCACAAGCCTTTTGAGTGTCATCTCAAATCTCTTCGAGACGAGCGGCTCTTCAGTGTGTTGGTGTGACGGCGCTTTCCAGCGAGATCGCATTTCCTGCTGCTGATTTGTGCAGTAATCTGCCGACAGTGAGTGTGTTTCTCCCTGGGCGTTTCAGCACTCTGCTGAGCTTTTCCACTCTCTAAAAGAGCTGCACGCGGCACGTCTTTTTCAAGACGGTTCGCCCGTGTATTTTCTGGATGTGTGTGCGTGAGTCATCTCTGCCTAACGGTCGCGAGCGCTGTTTTGCGTGTTGGGCTTAATCACGCTCGGCAGCGCTCGTTGATGAGTCATGTTTTCATTGCGGGAACATGGCCATCGCGATGTTTATAGATCAAGACACAATGATCTCCATGTGAGTAGAGTCCCCTCTGCCACACCCCAATTTATCTCTTCCTCGAGAAGGGATACTTTGGCTGGTGGCCAGGGTGATCTGAGGGTTTGGTGTGGCACAACAACCGACGAGTCAATTCCTCGGGCCACACCCCCCTCCACATCGCAGACCATGCACTCACAGCATCACAAGGCGGGCTTGATTCCTCTGGAAATGAAGTTTCGACTGCGTTGCCTCCCACGGGAGTGCCATCGTTGCCGGGACCGATCCAGAGCTGTCAGCCATGCTTTCCCGGGCAGCTGAAAGCATCGGCTGGAGTGGCCCCGCCCTCCCCCCGAGCGCTGTAAGCTTCTCCCGGACGTGCATCAGGACGCCTGCGCTGCGCGAGACTCCACGTGACTTTCGTGGCCCGCGGGTGTCCTCCGCCTTCGCTGCTTTCGATCGCACGGCGATCATGGTCTGCATGTTCCCTGTCACTATCGTGGCACGGTCATGCAGTGCTGTGTGTCGCCTGCGCCTTCGATGCAGTGCTGTCCCGGGAGTTCTGTCGAACCGGCCGCAGTGGAACGCTAGTCCTTCCCTGGCCAACCCTGGCAGAACGCGGAAATTCTAACCACGCCCCTATGCTGGGACGCTATGCCTCCCATGCCCGGCCTGGTTTGTTCCGCCACGCACACTGCCGACCTCGCTCAGGCGACATCAGCACCTGCGTGATCCTAGGTCAGGTGATGTCCACTAGTGTGGTCCAGACATGGGCTTAGCCAGGTTGATGTGGGGGTGTCTGAGAGTTTATTTTCTAAGCTCCCCCATGTCCCGGGCTGGGCTCTTTGGCGGTGTGGCTTCGACCACCTGAAGTAGACTCGGGTCCTGCACCGATGGTCATCCATCCGTGTGGTCTCCTTAGTCTGCTTCCCGCCAATGCCCCCTCCATGCGGTTGCTCCCCTCGGGTCTTCACCGGCCCTGAGCAGGAGCAAGTCGCAGGAGGGCGGCGCTGCCCGTCTCCGCCCCTTAGACTGCCATGCCAGCCTAAGCAGCACTCTTGAGACGGGCAGCCTAGTCGGCGGTGTGGTTGAGGATTGCGCCCAACAGTCTTCGATCACTCTATAAGCAGGCGCAGGACCTTCTGTACCGACGGTCATCTGTCCGTGCGGTGTCCTTAGCCTGCTTCCCGCCGACACCGCCCCTCTGCGTTCCTCCCCTCGAGCCTTCACTGGCCCACAGCAGAGGAGGTCGCAGGAGGGTGGCACCGCCTGTCTCCGCCCCTTAGCCGGCTAAACGGCATGCTAAGCAGCACTTCTGAGACGGGCAGCTTGGGGTTAGGGCTCAGTTCTTCTCAGGAGCTGGTAGCAGGGCCACTCCTTTCCCCGGTGGAGGGCCGGGGGGAAATTCTTGTTCAAGAACAGATGTCCCTTCCTCCAAGCCCCAAGAGGCTGTGGATGACAGCACGCGCCGCCCACGGGCCACGCTCCTCTCATCCCCCTCTGTCGCCAGACCCCTGCCAGAGCACGCCCCCGTGGGACGCGCGCCCTCCCCTGGCCTCCTCTGGCAGGACGCGGTTAATGACCGTGCCCCCGCACAGGGCCGCTATGCCACCCTCGCCGGTGCCGGTCATTCCGCCTCGCTGCCCCACCGACGGTGCGTCTGTGGTTCGTATGACCCCTCTGGTGCACTTTCTGGAGGCCTGGCTAGAGCTTCCCAGACTGTCCCGTGGGTCGCGAGAACCATCAGATTCGGCTACGCGATTCAGTTCGCGATATCTCCTCCCCGCTTCAGGGGAGTCCGCTTCACTATGGTCGGTGGCAATGCCCCTGTCATGAGAGCGGAGGTCGCCACCCTACTGGCGAAGGGTGCGATCGAGATTGTCCCTCCAGCCGAGATGAAGTCCGGCTTCTACAGCCCTTACTTCATTGTACCCAAGAAGTCCGGTGGGTTACGGCCAATCCTCGACCTGCGCGTCTTGAACCGCTCCCTTTACAGGCTGCCGTTCAAGATGCTAACGGCCAAACACATCCTCCAGTGTGTGCGGCCGCAGGATTGCTTTGCAGCGATCGACCTGAAGGACGCCTACTTCCATGTCTCCATTTTACCTCGACACAGACCGTTTCTACGGTTTGCTTTCGAGGGGCAGGCATACCAGTACGCGGTTCTCCCTTTCGGGCTAGCCCTGTCTCCTCGCGTCTTCACGAAGGTCGTCGAGGCAGCCCTTGTTCCCCTCCGGGAACACGGGGTTCGCATCCTGAACTATCTCGACGACTGGCTAATCCTAGCTCACTCTCGAGACCAGGTTTGCGAACACAGGGACCTAGTGCTTCAGCACCTAGTTCGTCTGGGCCTTCGGGTCAACTGGGAGAAGAGCAAACTCTGCCCCGTGCAGAGGATCTCTTTTCTCGGTATGGAGATCGACTCGGTCGCCATGTGCGCGCAGCTTACGAGCGAGCGCGCGCAGTCACTGCTGACTTGTCTTCGTCAGTTCGAGGGCAAGAGTGCGGTTCCACTGAAATTATTTCAGAGGCTCCTGGGGCATATGGCATCCGCAGCCGCAGTAACGCCGCTGGGATTGCTTCATATGAGACCGCTTCAGCTTTGGCTTCGCGATCGAGTCCCGAGGTGGGCATGGCAACACGGCACGCTCCGAGTCCCAGTGACTCCAGCCTGCCGTCAGACCTTCACCCCGTGGTCGAACCTCAATTTTCTACGGGCCGGAGTGCCCTTAGAACGAGTTTCCCGGCATGTTGTTGTTTCGACAGATGCCTCTGCCACGGGCTGGGGCGCCATGTGCAATGGTCATGCTGCCGCGGGCTCCTGGACAGGACCCCAGCGCCTTTGGCATGTCAATTGCCTCGAGTTGCTGGCTGTACGTCTCGCCCTGCACCGCTTCCGTGCGCTGCTCAGGGGCCAGCACGTACTAGTCCGATCAGACAATACCGCGACAGTAGCGTACATCAACCATCAAGGTGGTCTACGCTCCCGCCGTATGTCGCAACTCGCTCGCCACCTCCTCATATGGAGTCAGAAGCATCTGAGGTCGCTTCGAGCCATTTATATCCCGGGACACCTGAACCGGGCGGCCGACGAGCTGTCTCGAGTTCGGCCTCTCGCTGGAGATTGGCGACTCCATCCCCAGTCGGTCCAGCTGATTTGGGGTCAGTTCGGCGACGCACAGGTAGACCTGTTTGCCTCCCACGACTCGTCCCACTGCGACCTGTATTATTCCCTGACCGAGGGCACGCTCGGCACGGATGCACTGGCGCACAGCTGGCCGCGGTTTCTCCCAGTGAGCCTTCTTGCGCAGACCTTGCGCAAGATCAGGGAGGACGAGGAGCAGGTCATTTTGGTTGCCCCGTACTGGCCCAACCGGACCTGGTTCTCCGAACTAGTACTCCTCGCGACAGCACCTCCCTGGCCAATTCCTCTGAGGAAGGACCTCCTTTCTCAGGGACGGGGCACCCTTTGGCACCCTCGTCCCGATCTTTGGAACCTCCACGTGTGGCTCCTGGACGGGACGAGGCAGGTTTGAGTACCCTACCACCAGCGGTGGTGGCTACCATCACTTCCGCTAGAGCATCGTCCACGAGACATGCCTATGCGTTGAAGTGGAACCTCTTCGTCAACTGGTGTTCTTCTAAACATCAAGAACCCACGAATTGCCCCATCAGTGTCGTGCTTTCCTTCCTGCAAGAAGGGTTGGAGCGAAGGCTGTCTCCCTCCACCCTGAAAGTGTATGTTGCCGCCATTGCCGCACATCACGCAGCAGTTGATGGTAAGTCTCTGGGGAAGCACGACCTGATTGTCAGGTTCCTGAGGGGAGCGAGAAGACTGAATCCTCCTCGTCCTCCCCTCGTACCCTCTTGGGACCTCTCAGTGGTTCTAACTGCCCTGCAGAGTGCTCCATTTGAGCCTTTACAATCAGCAGAGCTTAAGTTCCTGTCTATGAAGACAGCGCTCCTGGTTGCATTGGCCTCCATCAAGAGGGTAGGGGACCTGCAGGCATTTTCGGTTGATGAAGCGTGCCTGGAATTCGGGCCGGCTAACTCTCACGTGATCCTGAGACCCCGGCTTGGATACGTGCCCAAGGTTCCTACCACACCCTTTCGAGACCAGGTAGTGAACCTGCAAGCGCTGCCCTTGGAGGAGGCAGACCCAGCCTTGACACTGCTCTGTCCAGTACGCGCACTCCGTGCTTATGTAGACAGAACGCGGTGTTTCAGGACCTCAGACCAGCTCTTTGTCTGTTATGGTGGGAAGCTGAAGGGAAAGGCTCTCTCAAAGCAAAGGTTATCTCACTGGATAGTGGATACCATTGCTTTGGCATACCAGCAGCAAGGTCGTCAATGCCCCCTTGGTGTGAAAGCTCACTCCACTCGTAGTGTGGCTTCCTCTTGGGCTCTAGCGCATGGCGCCTCGCTAACAGACATTTGTAGAGCTGCAGGCTGGGCGACACCCAACACATTCGCGAGATTCTATAATCTCCGAGTAGAGCCAGTTTCTTCCCATGTACTCGCTTCAACCAGCCGGTACTAGATTCTGCTCAGGTGTCTTCGCTTGCTCGCCATTCCTCTCCACGGACGGGATACGTGCGATCGTCTTCTCAGGTGAGTCTGATAAGCTCTGAGTTCCTCCAGCACTGGTTACGTCAACGCCTGACTTATGCCAATCTGCCATAACACAGCTTTTGCGCTTGACTAGGTGCCTCCATGTGCATGGTCCCCCCTTTGGGCGACCCCCACATGTGTATTCCACTGTAAGTCTCTTTTGAGCGTGTGTCTTTCCCTTGGCAAGCCACCTTGCCACCCCTGGGGTTTAAATATTCCACCTGCGGCTGGACACCTCAGTGATACCCCATATGCATCCCTCTGGGTCATATGTGTCTCTCAAGTCCCCCCCCCCCCCTTAATGGTTGGGCATAATTGCATATTTCTCCTGAGATATGCTTCCCAGTGTACCTTGGTATTCCTGTGTTAAGTAGGACTCCTTCGTTCGTGCTAGTCTCACAACAGGGAGCTCAGACTTACGCAGGGCACTGGATGACAGCCGAGGTGGTGTGATTAGACTGGAACCCCAATCGTCGTCATCCGACGTAACTCGGAGTGACCACGAAAGGGAACGTCTCGGTTACGGATGTAACCCTCGTTCCCTGAGTGGGAACGGAGACGTTACGTCTTCCTGCCACTTCCGCTGTATCGCTGAAAAACGCCTGAGTTCAGTCTCGGCTCCTCAGCGAAGACATATCTGCATGTTGCCAGCGTACTTCCTTTATACCCCCTGCGGTGGGCGGAGATACGCTATGCAAATTCCGCAGACCCATGGCATTTCATTGCCATTGGCTCGTTTTATATACTCGAAGGTGAGAGGCTTTCTAAGCGAAACCCCAATCGTCGTCATCCGACGTAACGTCTCCGTTCCCACTCAGGGAACGAGGATTACATCCGTAACCGAGACGATCTTTCACCTCCTTGATGATAAAGTGTCTCAGAAGTGCATTCATTAAAGGCAACAGTCTTCTGAGTCTCGATGAATGACTGATAAAGCTACAATAGAGGCCTGTAAAAATCCCTTCATAGAGCCTTTACACACAGCCAGTGCTTTTGAGTTTGTGTTTATGTGAATATATGGATGTTTCTGAATTGTGCTTAGCATAAATATGGAAGTTTGGGGTTATTACTTTCATTTGTGTACAAAACACAAAAACAAGTATAATTCAAAATGTGTAACACTCAAAATCATTCTGAAATTGGACATTGAATTTAAAACAGTGCTTTAAAACCTTTTAGCAGCTCAATCTCTGTGAAATCAGCTTCAAATTCTTAATAAATATATACAAATATACTGTACGTCTGTAATTTATAGCAATTTTAGTCCAAATTATTTTGTGAAATATTTTTTTGTATGAAATAAAAATGTTTTAGTTCAGTACTTACTTTACAGTAAACTTACACTCCTACAGCTTGTATACACTTATATTTTTTTAAGTGTCTTTAGAGAACATCTTTAGATCTGCATTCATGAACTACAACTGTTTAAAGGAACACTCCGACTTTTTGGGACTTTAGCTTATTCACAGTATCCCCCAGAGTTAGATAAGTCCATACATACCTTTTTCATTTCTGTGCGTTCTGTAAGTGTTATTTGACGCACCCACCGCTAGCCTAGCTTAGCACAAAGACTGGATGTAAATGGATAATGGTAGCATACTAATCCCAATAAGTGACAAAATAATGCAAACATTTTCCTATTTACATGTTGTGATCTGTATAGTCACAGCGTGTACAAATAACAAGGCTATATGAGACAGAGACCATTTTTAATCGTATAAATACTGGGAACTATATTCTCACTAGGCGTAGGAGCACAGCTACTTGGGCGGAGTGGCTACTTGGGCGGAGTGATTAGCGCAGCACACGAGACGCCCTGACTGTTGATGGTTCCGTAAACAAAACAAACGTGACAGACTAGCTAGTAGCGAACGCGACTCGTGATCATGGCTGACTTTGAGGAATTGTCAGAGGAATTTTACTGTGTATCAAACCAAGATCCAGAACCATATAGTTTTGAGCCAGAATGCACAGACGAGGAGTTACAAACTTTGGAAGCTGTAAAACAGGGAAGCTGTAAGGGAGAATCAGAACGAACAATGGTGGTGTAAATGTGGAACATGCCAACCTATGCCGACAGAAACCGAGTGCCTTTGTTGTAATGAATGGGACTGGGTATTGCCATCAATGTCAAGGCTTGATGAGTGATGACAATCAAAATATTTGCGTTACTACCACGGAAGATCAACTGGAAGAAACGCCCCATGCCGAGTGAACCTAATGGTCAGCTGTCCACCAAGTAAGTGATTTTGTTATAATGATCATTCATAGTACAGTGATAATAACAATAAAGGGGATACACGGAGCCTCTATTCACGTTATAGTGTCACTACTAAGGTTACATTACATTAGCATGGCACTGTTACAGTATGGCTAATGTTAGTCATCTCAAAACATAACGGAACACTTACCGCAGCAAAAGGTGATTCAATTTGTCCTGTCTTTATTATCGATGGGATGGCTGTATCCTTTAGCACACGTTTCATGGTCCGTGTGGCAACTTGCATTTTTTCAAAATAGTCGTCTATAGTAAAATGTTCAGAGCAAACGAAATACTTATTGATGCTGTTTACAGGTGTGTTTGGAAAGTAGCCATCGATTCATCAGGTCAGCGTTTTTAGTTGGAATTCTATGAAACATCATAGTATTACCTGGTCTCCCCTGTTTATTGTTGCAGCTCTTTACAATACAGCGAACACCCATGATTGTAAACTATAAATTTACTATCTAGTAATTGCTGACTCTATTACTCCAACTCTGAGCGAACTCTCTGCTCCTCACCACAGGGCGTCTCGTGTGCTGCGCTAATCACTCCGCCCAAGTAGCCACTCTGCCCAAGTAGCTGTGCTCCTACGCCTAGTGAGAATATAGTTCCCAGTATTTATACGATTAAAAATAGTCTCTGTCTCATATAGCCTTGTTATTTGTACACGCTGTGACTATATAGATCACAACATGTAAATAGGAAAATGTTTGCATTATTTTGTCACTTATTGGGATTAGTATGCTACCATTATCCATTTACATCCAGTCTTTGTGCTAAGCTAGGCTAGCGGTGGGTGCGTCAAATAACACTTACAGAACGCACAGAAATGAAAAAGGTATGTATGGACTTATCTAACTCTGGGGGATACTGTGAATAAGCTAAAGTCCCAAAAAGTCGGAGTTTTCCTTTAACGGAGTTGATTCTGAGCCCAATAATTTCCAGGTGACTGAGGAGTAGCGACCTGTGTGCACATTGCTTGTGCTCAGACCGGGCTAACACTAGCCAGCCATCGAGGTAGTTCATGACGCAGATTCCCACCTGTCTAGTAAGGGAGACAACCGTGTCCATGCACTTGATAAAAGTGTGTGGAGTCAGAGACAGCCCGAATGGGAGGACTGTTTACTTGTAAGCCACCTCCTCGAATGCGATTCTCAAGAATGGTCTGTGATGAGAAGCTATCTGGATATGAAAGCAACTTTCAGATCCACCGATAACAACATTGGGCAAGAGTCTCCTGGGCAAATCTGCGAGAGCATCTGCTTCAAAGTCAACAACCTGAATAGCCGCCTCATTAATGCACGATTCAGGAGCCTAAGGTCGAGGATGGGCCTGAGCCCACCATCTTACTTTGGAATGAGGAAATAGCGGCTGAAAAAGCCTGCTTGCTGTTCTCTGGTGGGACAGTTTGACAGTGCCCTTCGTCAGCAGGCACTGCACTTTGGAGCGGAGAAGATGAGTGTCTTTATCCTGAACTGAAGTGTGAACCACACCCCTGAAGCAATTATCCCTGTTTTATAGTCTGCAGAATCCAGCCTGACATGCCCGGGATGGCTTCCCGCGCCTGAAGCAGAGGGTGGAAAGGGGTCTGAGTCTTTCGGACAGCAGTTCGCTGCACAGAGACAAGGAACTGACAACAGTGTTGTTGCGAAGAGGAGAAGTGCTCTTTATAGCCAGTGGGTCCACTTTCACAGTTGTAGTTTACTGGGGCGTGTACAATGGGTGTGGGATGGGCCCAGCTTTTACAGTTGGAACAGTGCCTCCAATGCCAAGAGCTGAATGGGGGGTTGGAAGGCAAATGCGAGACTTCTTCGAGGGTGGTCCAACCTCAAGCACCACCAAACTAGCCATTGACCTGCCGACCGCCTGGGATGTCGTCTTTGTAGAGAGCAGGGCCAGGTCAGTTGTGCTGCGCAGCTCTTTAAAAGAAGCTGGATCTAGGCCGAACTCATCCATGGCCCGGAGGAGTTTGGCTTGGAAAACTTGGAGGACCACCATAGTATGAAGTGCTGAGCCCGCCAGTCCCGCTGCAGAGTAGGTCCTACCCCCTAGGGCTGAGGTGGCTCTGCAGGGCACCGGGCTCTCTAGGTTGAAACGAGCTGGGGTCCTCCAAGGAGCACGACCAGCCCTCTGCATCAGATGCCGCCAGTGACGTCGGCGCCATCTTCCTCACATCCTCCAAAAGGGACCATATCAATCGCTCCAGATGAGGTGTGCTGAGCCTCTCGTGGGTTACCTTAACAGCAGCTTTTCTGATGCGATAAAGTCACTCCAACTGTTTCTACTCCAAATTAAAAGTCACTACATAGCAAATGATTTTAACCCCTTGCTCATCACCCCCAATTTTGGCAAGTGCTGCATACATGAAATGCCCAAAATAAAAAGGTTACTGCTCATAAGTAATTCTGAATAGAAACATAACACACATACATTTAGAAAGCCAACCCTTGAGAGTTTATAGTTCAAGACTCAAAATTAACCAGACTGTTATTAATATTGAGATATATAAGCTCAAACATATTTTGAACTAAAATAATCTGGGATCACCAGTGATCCCTGTCAGGTAAGGGGTTAAAGACAAAATCGTCTTTTAGTATCTTTCAGTTTTAGATGGCTTTTAGTAACGCTTATTTAGAATATTAATGTTGTATGATTTAGATATTTATGTCAATCAATCAATCAATCAATTTTTTATTTATATAGCGCCTTTACAACAACCAGAAAGGTGCACAAAGCGCTTTCCATAAAACACATAAAAAGGCAACAGGATATAAAAATTGCAAGTTAAAGCTAATTTAAGCAGTTTAAACAAAGTAACTAACACAACGACTAAAAACACAAAACAGGTGGTTACGTGTTGAAAGCCTTCCTGAAAAGAAACGTTTTTAACTGCGATTTAAAAACACTAAGCACAGTTATGTTACGAAGGGGAGTAGGTAAGGCATTCCACAAAGTAGGTCCCTGGATGGCAAAAGATCGCCCTCCAAACTTTTTGCATCTAAACTTAGGGATAATCAAAGAGGTGTTCTGAGAGGAGCGGAGGGTTCTGGCAGGTTGGTATACAGTGACCAGCTCGGAGAGGTATGCCGGGGCCAGACCATTGATGGCCTTAAAAACAAACATCAGAACCTTATACTCCACCCTAAACCGTACCGGGAGCCAGTGAAGTGAGCAGAGGACGGGGGTGATGTGTGAATGTTTATGGGTATTGGTAAGGAGACGCGCTGCTGCGTTTTGAATCATCTGAAGACGGTTGAGAAGTGATTGGTTAAGCCCAGTGTAGAGGGCATTACAGTAATCTAGCCTTGAGCTGATAAAGGCATGGATGGCTTTTTCTAGATCAGCACGGGACAGGAATGATTTCACCTTACTGAGGAGCCTTAGCTGGAAAAAGCTAATCTTAACGACTGCACCAATCTGTTTGTCAAAATGCAATCTATTGTCGAAAGCAACACCCAGGTTACGAACAGTGGATGCAAACTGGGGCATGAAGGGGCCAAAACTGAGAGAGCTGCAAGGTGAGTCTGGGGTGAACAGTATGTACTCGGTCTTACCTTCATTTAAATGAAGGAAGTTTTGAGAAAGCCACTGTTTAATGTCCTGGGTGCAGTTATGGAGGGGGTCTAGTGCTGAATGATTGTTCAAAACTACAGGAAGGTAGACTTGAAGGTCATCAGCATAGAAATGAAATTGTACGTTGTGTTTTGAAATGAGTTGACCGAGTGGCAGCATATAAAGGGAAAACAGGATAGGACCAAGAATAGAACCCTGGGGCACACCAGATGATAAAGGGGCAGCTGAGGAGGAGAAGTCATCAAGCATTACTGAGAATGTTCTGTTGGTGAGATATGACGAGAACCAGTTGAGCACCGTGCCCTGTAGACCCACAACATGTTGTAAACGGGAGATAAGGATTGCGTGGTCCACGGTGTCAAAAGCAGCGGTGAGGTCAAGCAGCACCAGAACCACTGAGTTTTTATTATCCAAGGCTCTGAGAATGTCATTATGAACTCTCAGTAAGGCTGACTCAGTACTATGTCTAGACCTAAAGCCAGATTGAAATTTGTCCCCTATACCATGCAGATTGAGGTATGACTGAAGCTGGGAGAAGACAAGCTTTTCCATAAGTTTAGACAAAAATGACAGGTGGGATATGGGGCGGAAATTAGACAGTACTGAAGGATCAAGGTTTGGTTTCTTAAGTAGCGGTCTAACAATGGCGTGCTTGAGAGGAGTGGGAACAACGCCCAAACTAAGACAGCAATTCATGAAGGATACAAGGAAAGGGCCTACGATGTCGATGGCTTCTTTCAGAATCCTAGCAGGAACAGCATCTAGAGGACAGGAGGTTGGCTTCAACTCATGAACAGCTTTTTTGAGATCAACAAAAGAAACCACCTCAAAATTCTCCAGCACACATTGTGTCGCTTGAGAGGGAGAAATGACAACAGAGGCTGGTATGATAGTTTGCCTAACAGACAGAACCTTATCAATAAAATATTGTTTAAATACATTGCATGTATTAACTGAAGCATCATTCAATACAACAGGGACTGGATTTATAACAGAGTTTATAGTACTGAACAAGATACCAGGGCGGTGGCTGTTATTATTAATGAGCTTGGAGAGATACTGACTTTTAGCATCCTTCACGGCTCTTCACGGCTATGTAATTATTAATCGATCACACATGTACTATTTTAGTTTATCAATTATTATTGCACACAGTTTAAAGGAATACATATATAAATGCAATATAAATACACTTTAGAATCAATAGATAAAGCTAAAAAATTACTAGAGTACATGTGAGTTTAAATGTTCAGTTCTCTATACTTTCAACTGTATAAACTAACTTCACAACTTTTACTTGCACTGATATAGCAATAATTTTTCTTTTAGTTGCCTAGTTGGCATGTTCCATAGACAGGTATTTTCTTCTTGCTGTTTAAATTTGTTTAAATTCTTTTTTTTTATTTTTTATCTCATATTCTGCAGAAGAGAAAAGTGAATCACGTTGCTTCTCTCGCGAGAAAGTTGACTGAGTTGACAGAAAGTTCATGATCAGCATCATGATACCAACAAAACCTGATTGGATTGGTTTGGTTTTGTCAACTCAAAACTAATCCTGTAACCCTGAGTTTGTTCAACTACAATCATGGTACAGGCCCCAGGTTTTAAAAAAACAAACTAGGCATTAATATGTGCACACTGTACGGACACTCTATACCGTGCATACATTGACTTATTGTACTTTATGATGCTGAAAACTATATCACCTGATCATATTTGTTTCTGGCTTTCTTTGCAACAAATTATGTGTTTTGTTGAACACTGTTACAAAGACCACAATCAAAAGCCAAGAGTCTAACTGTACAACTAAAATAAATACTGATCACCATAATGGCGACCAAACATTTTCAATAAAACATCAACACCTAAATGAATTAATGCTAATTCTCAAAAAGAACTTCTATAGACGTATGACGAAATAAAGTCAATCTGGTTAGTAATAAGTGAAGCTGGTAATGCTGTTTGTGGAGTTGTTTAATCCTCTTCTACTGAGATCTTCAGAGATTTTATCTAAGGATCTGGCTGGAAGTCAGTTGTAGTTCTTGTGTTTCTCTTTCCTTCTGTGATTCTGCTTGTTACCAGCAGGTGTTCATCACTAATTCTCAATCATCACTTAATTAATCACTGAATTATCTCATTAACTCTAACTCTGATTCAGAGTTACTTTAACACTCTTTCGAGTGGGACCAAATGTTAATTTAACTATGTGTAAAACAACTGAATTCTTCCAAAACAGTATTATTTTATATTGACCAAAAATGTGTAAATTAGAGTGCTACTCATAATATGTGTGATTTTTCTACACATTTCTTCTAAGAGTGTAAATGCATTGCTGAAATGTTTTCTTGCATTTACAAACCAGCGAACAAAATTATTTAAAACATATATTTTACACTGAGATCATAAAAAGTCATGCTTTTCCAGAGCCTGAAAAACAACAGTTATGGGAGATTATTAATGATGAATTGCAAGATATCTTGAAGAAATACTCCTTAGACTTCTCAAAAGAACAAATGAAGGTAAGCAAACTACTCATATAACATTTCTGCTTATGTCATATCACTTCTCACTTCCCTGAAGGAACATACATGTTTTTAGCAGTGCTGCCGACATATATTAAATGTGGATTGTAATTATGGGCTTTCGCACCAGGTAGTTCTAGTAACTTAGTTATAGGCACTAGCCACCAGGGTTGTTCCCTGATAAGTCGTGTTGATGACAGGTGACGTCGAAGTAAGATGGTTATGTACTTTCTCTTAATTATTTACACAAAAATACAGCAAGGTTCTTAAACTCTACTTATAGAAAATGAAGAACAAGCAAAGTGCATTAGGTGTGTTTTGATTTTTTTTATGTTTTAAATTGATTAATGAAGCCAATGTAAACTTTATTGTTACATATTATATTGCTATATTATAATGCTATACATTGTGTAGGCAATTAGCTTACTTCGCTGTAAATATAAAAGCCAGACAATATCACTGCTAAAAATATTGTTGTATTCCGCCATGTTGTTCACTGACTCTCTGACACTGACCCCAACTCATAAAGAGTTCCTAGAACTAAAATCATTCCTAGTTCCTGCGGTGCGAACATGCCAAAACATCTTCCGCCAATAATTCTAGGAACTATGAAAAGGTTCCTCTGGTGCGAAAGCCCCTAATATCTTCCACATCGCCTCACATAATGTCCATGTGTAAAATATTCTCCTACTCCGTGGACATAAGCATGAATGTACTTTAGATTTCCTGGATAACAGAAGGCATCTTTCATAGAGAAGTTGCTTAAATCTGTGCTTTACTTATCTATTCTTTCGATTGTAGATTTTCAACGACCCCATTCATGGTCACATTGCGCTGCACCCCCTGCTGGTGAAGATCACAGATACACCTCAGTTTCAGAGACTCCGTCACATCAAACAACTCGGAGGAACATATCTGGTGTATCCGGGAGCTTCTCACAATCGTTTCGAACACTCTCTTGGGTAACATATAAAGAGATATAAAAGCATATTATTTCACTCTACAATGAAAATGAAGTAATACATTATCACCAACGTTGGTGTTGTTCTAATGCCATTTGATCTTCTTTCTTTTATGTACCATGTTACGTTCCCCTCCCAGTCTAGGGGTCAGGAGGGGAAGTAACAAAGAGAAAAAAAAGGTAACATTGAAACGGAAAATTAAGTGGAGGACACACCTCGGCCTCAGCCTCAGAGTAAAAGCAAGCACAACTTCAAGTACAAGTAAAAGTATTTATTTCTGTTACATATTTAAGTGATTAACAAAGGATGGGAATAACTCTTCAGGAGAGAGCATGGCCTAAAATAACAAACAAAAAATAGAGGCTAACTAAGGTTTAAGGGAGCTATCTACCCTGCACAAAAACAAAGATGAAAATCAACAACAAAACTTTCCTGAGCTCCCTCTCTAACCAAAAACAGGAGAAAAATGTATTAAAATAAAAAGGCACCCTCTCCCTACGTTTCCCAGATAATCCACAATGAACAAAGCTAATAAGATTTCATACAATACCTTTTAATTACCCACAGGTAGAGAAAACAACACTAGAAAGCAACTCGATCCCTGCTTAGCACCAAACAAATGAGTATAGGTCCACTCCTAACTCAAGTACAAGCACGGTTTCCACCCAAAACACACAATTTCAGTCTGAGGCTGGGGGAGAAGTGTTCCTCAGCACAGGCTTCTCGGAGTGCTGCATTTATACTGCTCAGCTCAGACTCAGGCATGCTCACAACGAGTTGCAGGTGACGGTAATTAACCTGAGTGAGAGAGAGTGAGAGAGAGAAACAGAGCACAACACGGGGCATACAAGCATTTTCTCACAACACATTATATTAAAAGACCCTGGGACGTAACATACCACAAAAGGAGAATCTTTTTTAAAAATGCCCCACTCATGCTCATATAATGGCAGTGAATAGTAACCAGAATCAAGCTTTAAAAAAAAATACAAAAATACAAAAAATACAAAAATATCATAGAATAATCCCATTCCAAGTGTTCTGGGGTATAAGATATAAAATTTAATGTATTATTTAACACAAATCCTTACCTTGGCCATTGGTCTTCTGTGTGTTCATGAGACTCTATTAGCGCCACAGTTCATGCCGTCTCATCCAGAAAAACACAATTTGTTATAAATCAAGATTAATAAATACATGACATTAAATGCAATGCCTGGAAACTACTTTCTTCACCGAGTTGAATATCTCTGGATATCTCCATTTGTCTGACAGTCAGAATGATAGTGTCATGATCGCAAGAGAGTAGACAATTGCAGGTAAAAGTATGTTTATTAAAGAATAAACAGAGCGGTCAAAAAGTCACAAGCATGACACTGGGGCGGGAGAGTGACGCAGGGACTTTGACGGGCAACCGGACTGGTGGTGAGTGATGAGAGAAGTGATGATCCGAATCCAGGAGAGTGACGAAGATGAACGGAGACGAAGACACGACGATAAAAAGTGAGAATAAAATACTGGTTTTAATTTGGATACATGAAAGACGGAATGAATTCTCCTGTACGCAGGAGGAAGTTTGAGTCGGACTGCCACCGGACTACGGATCTTGGTGACAGTAAATGGGCCGATAAATTTGGGAGCTAGTTTATTAGAGACGGAACGGAGTGGAATGTTCTTAGTTGAAAGCCACACTTTTTGGCTCCAGGAGGAAGTATTCTTGGATACCAAACATCGCAAAACCTTTTCCAGATCCTGGTCGGCTCTCTCGGTTTGACCATTGCTCTGGGGATGAAACCCAGAGGACAGACTGACAGTCGCTCCCAGTAGTTTACAAAGCTCTAGCCAAAATTTGGATACAAACTGGGGACCCCTGTCGGAAACCACGTCCATCGGGAGGCCATGTAAGCGAAAAGCGTGGTCAACCACAGCCACCGCTGTCTCCTTGGCAGAGGGTAATTTAGGCAAGGGAATGAAATTAGCAGCCTTCGAGAACCGGTCCACTACGGTCAAAACAACCATCTTGCCCTGGGAGGGCGGTGATAAAATCTATCGCAATGTGGGACCAGGGTCTCGAAGGGACAGACAGCGGTTTGAATAACCCATCCGGGGGTCGATTGGAAGTCTTACCAGTGGCACAAACCGAGCAAGCCAAGATGAAACTGTGAATCTCATGAGCCATAAGTGGCCACCAGAATCGTTGCCTGAAAAACTGGTGCGATTAACTCCTGGATGACAAGCCATGTTAGAACAATGCCCCCACTGAATAACGTTGGACCGTACTCCCTCCGGTACAACTAAACGGTTCGGTGGGCCACCGGGCGGAGGCGTTACCCCTTCTAAGGTCGTCTTGACCTTCAACTCGATCTCCCATGTGAGTGTGGAGACAAATAGCGTCTCTGGTAAAATGCACTCGGGAGTGGACGGGCGTTCGGAATGGTCAAAAATAGGCGATAAAGCATCGGGTTTGATGTTTTTGGAACCCGGGCGGTACGAGAGAGAAAAAACAAAATGACAGAAAAAAAGAGCCCACCGAGCCTGCCTGGAGTTGAGTCTTTTGGTGGTTTTGATATATTCCAAATTCTTGTGATCAGCCCAGACGATAAAAGGTACCCCCGACCCTTCTAACCAATGACGCCATTCTTCCAACGCTAATTTGACTGCTAACAACTCTCTGTTACCAATGTCATAGTTACGTTCGGCAGGAGATAATCGATGAGACAAAAACGCGCACGGATGCATCTTGTCGTCTGTGGAAGAACGTTGGGAGAGAACTGCACCTACCCCCACCTCTGACGCATCGACCTCCACCACAAACTGATGTGAGGAATCAGAGGATATCAAGATGGGAGCCGAAACGAAGTGACTTTTCTGTTTGGCGAATACAGCCTCCTCTGTATCGGACCACCTGAACGTAGTTCTGGGGGAGGTCAAGGCAGTCAGAGGAGTGGCTAGTTGGCTGAAATTTCGAATGAAACGCAGATAGAAATTGGCGAACCCCAGAAACCTCTGTAGGGCCTTATGGGTATCTGGGCTTGGCCAATCTACCACAGCCTTAACCTTGTCAGGATCCATACGTACTCCCTCAGATGAGATGATGTATCCTAGAAAAGAAACAGACTGTGCATGAAAATCGCATTTCTCCACCTTGACAAAAAGCCCATTCTCTAGCAATCTCTGAAGTACTCGTCGGACGTGCTGCACATGTTCCTGGAATGTCATCCTGGTAGACATATATGAACTGATCTACCATATCTCGCAGCACGTCGTTGACGAGTGCCTTGAAGACCGTTGGGGAGTTGGATAGCCCGAAAGGCATGCCCAAATATTCAAATTGCCCCCTGGGGGTGTTAAAAGCGGTTTTCCATTCATCCCCCTACCTAATGTGAACCAAATGATAGGCATTCCGTAAATTCAATTTTGGGAAGACTGACGCTCCCTGCAACCTCTCGAAAGCTGAAGACATCAGCGGCAAAGGATAAGTATTCTTTATTGTGATGTTGTTCAACCCCCCGGTAATCAATACAAGGTCGCAGAGAACCATCCTTCTTACCCACAAAAAAGAACCCCGCCCCCGCAGGTGAAGAGGAAGACCGGATGAACCCTGTTGCTAGAGAATCAGAAATATATTTCTCCATGGCCTCCCTCTCAGGAACAGAAAGTGAGTATAACTTGCATTTAGGCAGAAACTTACCTGGCAGTAAATCTATAGCACAGTCGTAGGGACAGTGCGGAGGGTGAGAAGCAGCATGGGACTTACTGAACACCTCCTTCAGGTCTAGGTACTCAACGGGCATGTTAGATAAATCCACCGCCTCCTGAAACACAGACACAGGTACATACGGACAGGTAGACGCAAGACAAGACTTATAACACTGAGTACTCCATGCAGAGATGGAGTTCTGGCGCCAGTCATGTCAAGTCATCTTCATTTATATAGCGCTTTTAACAATGTAGATTGTTTCAAAGCAGCTTTACAGAGATAAACGTATAATTTAAGGTAACAGAGATTGTTTTGGCTTTATAGCGGTTCTTTAATAAAGTTATTTTCCAGCTAAAGTTAGTTTTGATTGATTCGCTTCCGTTGCAACGATCATTTGTTATTAAATTAGGGGCCGCTAAGACGACACCATTCTCTCTACACAGACTTTAAACGCGAACCTGTGATAAACGCTGATGGCGTTCACATGCGCATTAATAATTGGTTCTAATTGGACTTGGCCAGTCCACTCTGGGGTTGTGTAATGTGAGCCAGTGGTGACCAAGGACTACAGGTGCCAGGGGTGAGTCCAGGAGAAGGAATGATAAAGTCTCTGTATTATTGCCTGATGTGGTGAGTGTTATGAGTTCGGTGGTGAGCGCAATGTTGGGGAGTCTTTGACCGTTAAGTGCGTTGACAGATATGCTGTGAGTAAGTGTGGTGACAGGGATGTGAAGCTTATGGGCGAGCTTATGGTCCATAAAGTTGCCCTCTGCTCCTGAGTCCAGTAGGGCGTGACAGTCGTGAGTGCCAGCTGGCCATCTCAGTCTTACTGGGAGGAGCGTGGACGATGGTGATGAGGTCTTCTCGGCGGAGATCCCAGCCGATAGTAGGCTCAAGTTTACTACCTGGTTAGGTCCTTTAACTGGACAGGCATTAAGGAAGTGGCCCGCTCCCCCACAGTACAGACATAGTCCCTGGGATCTCCACCTCTCCTTATATGATGAATTCATCTAAATGTGGATCCGCCTGCTGCCTCCATGGTCGGGTCAGAGCAAGGGAGAGTGACGCAGGGACTTTGACGGGCAACCGGACTGGTGGTGAGTGATGAGAGAAGTGATGATCTGAATCCAGGAGAGTGGCGAAGATGAACGGAGACGAAGACACGACGCATAATCCAACAGGAACGATAATAATCACAGGAAACAGCCAAAACGGGACAGGAACAAACACCGGTTACACCACAATGCTCTGACAACAGAAGACACCAGTCACAGAGAATATATAGATGGGTAAATGGGAATCAGCTGGCGCTCCTGATCAGTGATGATCGGAGGACACACCCACACTAATTAACACACAACACAACAATCAGACGAGACAAGGAAAAGGCAGTGAATTCATGAACCGTGACAGATAGTTTACAGATGTGAACATGATAACGTCTTGTTACGATGAACACAACGGATATATTCCCCTCAGTTGAAGAAGGTACATGGATTGTTTTCCATGTCTCATATTTATTAATCATGATTTCTCACAACTTGTGTGTTTTTCTGGACGAGAGATGTGAACTGCGGCATTAATAGACTCTCATGACTGCGCAGTCGAGTACCGAAGACCAACAGCCGACCTCAAGATTTTCCTTTAATAATACATTAAATTTTAATATCATATTTTAGAATATCTTTAAATAATTGTATTTAATTTAAAATTGTATATATTCATTATAATATTTTAATAATTTGACTATACATTTGCACGTTCATGGTTCTCTGATGTTGGTAATGGTCACATGGCATGCAAGTAAAGCAATTAACATTTTTGAAAAATGTTCTAGATTGTGTTATTGGTCATGAAGTGGTGGTGTGTGTGTGTGTGTGTGTGTGTGTGTGTGTGTGTGTGTGTGTGTGTGTGTGTGTGTGTGTGTGTGTGTGTGTGTGTTAGTGTGGCGTATTTAGCTGGGTGTCTGGTCAAGATTCTTCATGACAATCAGCCAGAGCTCAAAATCACCAGACAGGATTTCCTGTGTGTTCAGATCGCTGGACTGTGTCACGACTTGGGTGAGTAGCACTAATGCTTATGGATATATAAAACACCTGCAACTTTTATAATGAAATCTTCATCTCACGATTGTGTTAATTTTAATAATTTTTTAAAAGTACTGTTCATTACTTTGTGTATTAATTTGTGAGGAAAAAGTTATTTTAAAAATTGATTTCTAAGTAGATTAAAAATCACAAGTAAGAGAAACCTATTTAAAACGTGTAATACATAAATACAAATGTTGTCTTTATTAATTTTAATTATATATATATTTTTTTAGGTCATGGTCCATTTTCCCATGTATTTGATGGCCTGGTTATTCCTAAAGTCAAAAAGATTAAACAAATAAGAGGTAAGTTTCAGTGTGAAATGAGATATAATCAGAAAGATCTGTGGACATGCAAATTTCTCATTTATGACATTGGGGAAAAACTTTTATGTGTGCATGTCTGGTAAATGAACCTGAAAGAGTTAAGTTATGTACAAAATATGACTTACAAACCATCTGTGACCTGCTTCTTATTCTTAGGCTTGCCTGATGATATCCCTGAGAAGTGGAAGGTGAGAATGAACACATTGTTCATGCACACAATGCAGTTGAGCTCTGTAATATATGTATTTATGATTTCATCTGTCTTTGTGTCTTTACTGCAGCATGAGCAGATGTCAGTGCTGATGTTTGATGACATTGTGAAGAGTCTGAAGACTGAGAATGAGAATGTTTTAAAGGAGCACGGACTGGATGATAAAGACGTCACCTTCATTAAAGAGTTAATCGAAGGGGCAAAAGATTCAGTTGCTGAAGTACGTGCTGTTATTCTAGCTGTGTTAATAAAACTGAGTAACTTAAACGTAGTGGAAAATGTTGAAGTGAAACAGATATTGCTTTTCTTTTCAGTGGACATACAAGGGCAGAGCTGAAGACAAATCCTTCCTGTATGAGATTGTGGCAAACAAACAGAATGGCATTGATGTGGACAAATGGGACTATTTCGCACGGTAGATATGATTGGCTGATGGCAACACAAGAACACATAAAGTCACAAATATAAGACCTTATTCATAATTTAGCTTTGTTTTAATCTCTTGTAGGTCGTAGTATGTCAGTTTAAAATAAAGGCACCAAAGAACTATTGCAAACAGAGCCAAGCTGACGTTTAATATTTATCATTGTATTTTTTTTTTTATTATTACTTATTTCTCAGAGACTGTCATCACCTCGGCATTCGTAACAGTTTTGACCATCATCGTCTGCTGAAGTTCGCTCGAGTCTGTAAAATAAACGGGAGAAATCACATCTGCTTCAGAGACAAGGTGCATGATACTACCCAAACATTTACATTTCATTATTTATACAATTTTCATATATCTTTTTTTGTCCAGATATCTGTTTAAAAATGTGGCAGTTTGTTTCTTTGGACAAATCTAAAAAAACTGACCATCTGTCTGGATCTGTGACACTGGTGTTTGTATGTCTAACAGGAGGCAGATAATGTTTATGACATGTTTCGCACTCGATACACTCTCCATCGCCAGGCCTACCAGCACAAGATCTGCAACATCATTGAAGAGATGTGAGTCTCTCTGTTTTCAGTGAATATGTACCCTGGAAATCCAGATTTCTCGCGAGAGCACATGGTGAATTTGCTCAGCGAGTCACTCTGGCATTGAGTAATAATGATGCTCATTAACTATGCCCTTGTATCCGAGCTGCATCAATCACATGGGGTTATCTGATATAGGCGGGCCAGAGGCGAGATGACGACAGCGCTGTGACATCCAAGTCATTAGTAAACATTGCAAGATGGCTATGGATGAACACCAGTTGTTTGAAACAGCTTTGGCCGCTACAATGAACGAGTTAGACTTGGCTTTTTTATCTAAAAGCGGAACAGAAGACGCCGCTCGAATCGTTCCTTTGCAAAAAGGACGTTTTTGCTGTTTTGCCGACCGGATACGTCAAAAGTCTAATCTACCATTTAGCTCCGCTGGTAGCTAAGCGTATGGGGCTTGTTTTGATTGGTCGTAGTGTTATCCAATGGCGTGCAGTGATATTTTCAAATGCATGCTTGGTGCCGCCCCTCGAGTTTCATTACTCAATGCCAGACCCTTAATCTTTCAGATTTGGGTCTGGATTTCCAGGCTAGTAAATATGTCCTGCTGTACACAATTTATCATCCTTTGCTCATGCTTGTTCTTCTTTACATGACATTACACAAATTCAGCATTAGACCTTTTTGGGCCTTTGTTTTTGAATGTATTGCATTTATTGGACCCTATGAAATCAGTTTTATTTTTTCAAAAATTCCTTTTTTTTTCAAAACTTCAATAAAAATGACATTTCCCTTTCGAGGGAAATAACGCTATGTCATGCCTCTGCGTGATTGGGCTGATTTAGTAAAATGGCACATAGTCTTAGAGTTGAACATTGACTAACTGGGACCAAGTTCAGGAAGCCGACAGACTGGCTAAACACACCTTCTGCTAGCTGTCTCACATCACTGAGGTCAGATAAATCCCAACACATAGAGACTCTTGCACCTAGATATCATCACAGAGAGACTTACAAAATAAATACAAAAAACTCTTGAGCCATTTGCAAGCTATGGATTTATAGTTATTTTATTCTGTCATGATAATAATAATAATAATTTGTTACATTTATATAGCACTTTTCTGGGTACTCAAAGCGCTTTTTGAGGGAATCTCCTCAACCACCACCAATGTGCAGCACCACCTGGATGATGCGACGGACATATTGTGCCAGAACGCCCACCACACACCAAATTATTGGTGGAGAGGAGACAGTGATGAAACCAATCAGTATATGGGGATGATTAGGAGGCCATGATGGACAGAGACCAAGGGGTAAATTTGGCCAGGACGCCGGGGTTACACCACTACTCTTTTTCGAAGGACATTTAATGACCACAGAGAGTCAGGACCTCGGTTTAACGTCTCATCCGAAGGACGGTGCTCTTTGACAATATAGCATCCCCATCACTAGGTCATTAGAACCCACACAGACCACAGGGTGAGCGCCCACTGCTGGCCTCACTAACACCTCTTCCAGCAGCAACCTGGTTTTCTCAGGAGGTCTCCCATCCAGGTACTAACCAGGCTCAGCCCAGCTTCAGTGGGCAACCAGTCTTGGGCTACAGGGAAATATGGCATATTGAGAAGACAGTTTGGTGGACTTAGTCTCTTTGTTTTATTTAATATACGCAGCAGCAGAATAAACTCATTGTCATCTCTGTGACCGACTCTATTGACTAGCAACCCTGGACCCTGCAGTTAACAGTCAATCACAAACTCATGTGTAGACATATCACTACACCTCCCCTTTTTAAAGTTCTACTTAATATTATTAAGTATCATTCTTCTTCTTCTTCTTCTTCTTCTTCTTCTTTACGTTTACGTTATAGAATTCATTAATCTTTGCAGTCTGTGTTAATTCTCTACCAGCAAGGGTTCTTTTGCAGGTAAGTGTACGTGGGTGTTGTGTGATGAAAATTGAGGTATTAGACCCATTCATAGAGTTTGTGGTTAAATCAGTCTCAAAAGAGGGTCTATCAGTTAATTCACTGTTTCTATGTACAATCTGTCTGTCGGGTGTTTCAGGTGTTTCTGATGTCTCAGGAACACTCTGGATGTGTCTCCGGTTCCGACGAGAGACCTTCCTTTGTTTGTAAAATGTATGACCTGGGTTCAGGAGCTTTTTCTCCATTCAACTTAACATTCACGCTTTGTCCTCGATTTAAGTCAGGTAAACTGCATGCTGAGACGTGTCGGTTGGAGAAGTACTGGTATGGCTGCTTGGTTTGTTTGTCCTTACTTCTGACTTTTTCATAGTCAATTGGACTAGGTAGCAGGTGTAGAATGATAGCTCATAAGAGCTAGCTGTGGATCAGACTATCTGAGCATCCACTTTCTAATAGCAACGCTTCTTTCAGCAGCACCATTAGCCTGCGTATAGTTAGGACTGGAAGTAGTGTGAGTGAATTTGTATGTCATGAAAAAGTCAGAAAAATTCAAGAGACCGATACCATCTCTTGAATGGTACAAGACAGGTCTTGAACCATTCAAGCGATGGTATCGGTCCAGTTCCAAACGAACTCTGGTATGGTTCAAATTTCTGTTCAATGAATGGATGAACTTAGCACACATGTGTTTTTGTTTACAAATGTTGGTTAATTTGCAAAAAGGGCAGTGTGAAAGTGAACCACACCAAAAAAAATAAAAATAAAAAATCAAGACTGTATTTGGTCTGGACCAAAGCAAGTGAACTTGCAGACTTTCCTGCTGTGAATACACCCTTAAACTCTGCACATGCAGTGGAAATGAACTGAGTAGCATTGTCTATCACAAGTTCATATGGGATCCCCCAACGAACAAACATGTTTTTCAAATGTATAATGACCTACTGGCTTGTGCTGGCCTATACTTGTGCAATCTTAATATCACAACAATAATAGTCCACGACTATTAGGTATTTCTTGTCATTTAGTTCACAGATGTCACCCGCAATCTTTTGCCATGGACCGCTGGGAAGAGATGTAATAAGGCTCTCTCTTTTGTGTGGGCTTGTTGACTTGGCAAAACTCACACATCTTGACTATTTTTGTGATGTCTTTGCCAATACCAGGCCACCATACCGACATGTTAGCTCTTTCCCTGCATTTAGTGAGACCTTGATGGCGTGTGTGAAGCTGACGTAACACATCTTTTCTCTGTGAATCCTGGAATCAATATTCTGTCCTCATGCAACAAAAGTCCATCAACTTCAGAGAGATGAGCTCTGACAGTGTGAAACCTGTGGACAGTTGAGACATCTGACTGGGCCTTGTTGAATGTACTTACAAACTGACTGAAGATCAGAGTGAATCTTCTTGCGTGTCTTTCCTTGTGGCAATTAACTTGTCTTCACTTACATGTTTAATAGACAGTACTGCCTGTACACATACATTGATGTTGTCCTTTGTTTCAGACTCGCCCTGATGTGTCAACTGTTTGCCTGGAACATGCACGGCTTTGACATTAAATCTCATCAGGCACATTAGTAGTCGTTGACATCTTACCAGATCTTTGTCAATATTATACGTGTTTATCAAGAGCACAAGAGGCTTATTGTCAAGTCTGTCTATCGTGAGAACCGCACACATGCCCACACCCCGGGCATGTGTCTTTCTTTTCTGTGAGTAGCGGCACTCTCTTTATGTTAATGTCCTTTAACAGAAACAATGGGGTGTAGTCCGTTCTCATGCTCCTTCATCAGGGCTGCTCTGATGCAAACACCTTCCGTATTCAACTTGCGAAGAAAGTGTAACGCCTCTCACAGTTTTAATGTGTTATATGTGTGTCAAATGTGTTATGTTTATGTGTTATACAGTTAGTTACGATTTCATGCGTAACGCCAGTTATGGTTTTTTTTTTTTGTAAGTGTTATGACTGACTCAGGGTCAAAAGAATAGATAGGAGACCATGCCACAAACAAACGGTGCAACACATAAGATTATTGTGTATCTAACACAAATTTAAACAACAGAACCAAATATGGAGTGTGAATGTCAGTGTCAGTAGTGTAGGGCAGGTGCATGGTCATGCTTACCTGTGCCACCAGGGGGCTGTCAGCCCGGAGTGACTCACCCTCCAGCTTACCTTCTCTGATCAGCGCCAGTCTTTGTCTCTCCACATCTAACTTCTCCCGCTCCAAATCCTGCCTCATTCTTTCCATCGCCTGCTCTTTCTCCTGCTCAGCTTTAACACGTAACAAAAGCAACTCTTTCTGCTGCTCAAACGATAGACCAACTGGACTTACTCTTCCCGACAGAGATGATTCAACCAAAGTGTCAACTTTACCCGGCATCAAGACACCATTTTCCAACAATTTCACTTTCAAATTACCTTTAACATAATCCTTTGCCTTTCGGACATCCCCGATATCAACATTATATCAACTCTGCAATCCTGATCAATTGTTTCTTAGTACAAATATCTAATCCACGTTCATGTGGCGATTCAATAAAATCTTCCACCACTTCATCCATGGGTAACAAATTCACCAATAGAGACAAGAAGCTTAAGTGACAAATGTATCAGTACACACAGGCTTTCAACCACAGCCCAAGGACGGCGTTTCCCCTCCGTACCTCCATACTAAAACAATAGTGCAGCGAACCCCCTATTGGGAAACGCTGCTACACCTACATGGAAAAATGGCCAAAACTTACAAGTGCACATTAGCAAACGGTCACTTACCTTCACACGTCTCCAAAAACAGCAACTACTGCCAATACACACGCCCAAGCACTCCCGCTCGAGTACGCCAGCAAACAAATTACAACTAATCAAAACTAATCAAACTCAGGCATGTCTCCCAGAGCACAACAACTAACCATATAAGGACAATGACGTCACGTGATCTCCCCCTAACCGCCAATCAAGACGCACAGAAAACCACCATTCAAAGACGAACGAGCTACACTCGCTCTCATGTGCCCCTCAAGTGCTCCCAAACAAATGACTAAATCAAAGCACAACGCGCACTAAACAAAAACAAATTACTAGCAACAAAATGTGCAAAACCAATGGACGATCCTCCTTCAGTGATTCTGCTTGTTAACATCAGATTTCTTCAATAATGCTCAATCATCACTTAATTAATCACTTAATTATCTCATTAACTTTAACACTGCTTCAGTGTTACTTATAACACTCTGAGTGTGGATTATATAAACTCTAAACAGTGTTAATTTAACACTAGGGATTTTGCTTTGTACTTGTATGTTTTTCTATGTGTTAGGTTTGCAGAAGCGCTCGTATTAGCTGACCGTGATCTTCATGAAGAGAAACCTAAAGATATGCTGAAGATTTCTGAAGCCATAAAGACAGCAGAGGAATACAGCAAACTCACAGGTCAGCTCAAATCTAAAAAATGTACCAACCTTTCTCTGAGTGAGTCTGCTGCTAAAATATGAGTGGCACGTCTGGTTTTGGGAATTTATACTCAAAAGGACTGAAACAAATAATTTCAAATAGACTGCACTTCAGATAAATGAACCATAATATCTTCATCATTCTCCATTTTTAACTGTAAGGAAAATTATATAATGGTCTGAAGAAAGTAATTTGTTAATACTTTACACTATTTTAGCTAAAATAATGAATCTTCTGTCAGATGAGATCTTTGAGCAGATCTCATCCTCCAATGCTGATAATCTAAAGAAATCCAGAAACATCCTGGAAAAGATCATCAGGAGAAAACTGCCAAAGTTTGTGGGAGAAGCTCGTCTGACTGAGAAAAACAAGTCAAAGGTCAGAAAAGAAAAATACATTGGTTTAGTGACTGATATTGCCCATATTTAATGACTACACAACTTAATCCAGACAGTGTTTACTGTACAGCACTTGATTAACCCTTTCAAATCTGCAAATTCAGGAACAGCTGACAGAATCATGGAAAGCTGCAGTGCAGAAGTACAAACCCACTGACCCGACTGTTTCTCTGAACGCTGAAGAATTACCAGTTTATGTAAGTTATGTAGTTATTCAGTGCTTGGATGGAAAGTGATTAAGATTCAGGTTTTGTTCTGAAATAAAAACTCAACTGTTCAGTTTATTCATCCCTCACATCTGCCTTCATATCTTCACAAACAAATAATTTCATCTCTTACTCAGGTGGTTGATCTGGATCACGGCATGAAGGACAAAAACCCCATTGAATCCATCTATTTCTACAGCAAGAGGAATCCCAACCAAGCTTCAACCATTAAAGATTATCAGGTACTCATGACACTCAAACTGTTTTATTCCAGATCATTGCAGAATTTATTTGAAATGAGTGCCATGGTAACACTTTATTTTGATAGTCCATTTTAGACATTCTACTAACTATAAGTAACTTTGCAACTACATATCAACTAACTCTCATTAGAGTATTAGTAGACTGTCTGCTTAATATCTGCTAACACTTTATTTTGTTGGTCCCCCAACAGATATTCTACTAACTATAAGTAACTTGGCAACTACAAGTCAACTTATTCTACTAACCCGAACCCTAACACCTAACCATAACCTACCAGTCTACTGACAGTCCACTACAGCCTACTAATACTCTAATGAGAGTTAGTTGACATGTAGTTGAAAAGTTACTTATAGTTAGTAGAATGTCTAAAATGGACTATCAAAATAAAGTGTAACCCCATTCATTCCTTTATAGTGTTCTTTTGGTAAACCAATTGGACAGGGACTTGAACTTTGTAGTGTTGGGCTCAGTATAATTAATATTACTACATGATCAAATATCTTTATATAACTCATTGAGAGTGATACTTGTCTTGTGTTGACAGTTGTCCAGTTTCCTGCCAAAGAAGTTTAATGAAGAGCTTGTCAGAGTTTATTACAGAAGAACTGATGATCAGACAGCTGAAGATAAGATGGAGAAGTTGTTGTTGGAAGAGGCTGAGAAGTGCTTTCAGATCTGGTGTACAGAACATTTTGGACTCCCCTAGGCAGCTGAATTATTGATTCAAAAATAATTGAAAATATTATTTTCTGATTGAAAATAATTCTTCTCTGAGACTAAAACAAAAACATTTTAACAACACTCCCCCCCCAAAAAAAATAAAATAAAAAAATAAAATATAAATAAATAAACAAACATTTTTAACATTTTTAAACTATCTTTTAGAATTAACCATGTTTCTGGCTTTTAGAATATCTAACATTATGTACCTGACTTCCCCTAACTAACTCTAACATTATGATAAACTCTTACTTGACTTCCCCTTCTAGATCTAACAATATAACAAACTAAATCTTACTTCCCCTCCTTGGTCTAACCTTGTGACAAACTTTGAACAATGTACCAAAACGTTCTGTTCTTTGTCTGTATTATGTCATGAAATAATGAGTAATCAACTGAACTCTTAACCATTTACAATGTTTTTACTGATCTCATGAAATGGCGTATGTATGACACGCCAATTCGTATTTCCATTTTTGGCGTGTTATCAACACGCATAATCGCTTTTCAGCGTGTTTATCAACGCCGTTGATTTACGTTACATTACTGTATATAAATATATATGACCTACCCCAACCGCGTCCCTAAACCTACCCATCACTCGGGTTAATACCATTTATGAGTGTTCCCCTACCATCCTAGGAAAAAAAATATTGCTCCCCAGATGTAGATATACATTTTCCTCCGTTTCGCTCAGACATTTAACGGCGTACACATACACGCGGAATCACTCTGACGTTTAACGGCGTACACATACACGCGGAAAGCTCAAAATGCGTATAAATAACACTCCACTTGACTTGAAAGTGGCGTGTATGTTTACGCAAAGTCATGATGTCATGTTGCGATTTGAGATATTTTTGCTGATGCCAATAACTGAGGGTAAAAAAAGCTTGCTTTACCAATTGAACCGATCATATTGATAGAAGGTGACATGTTAGTCATGCTGATCTTATTTTTGATGTGTCTGTCTTTATCCTATAAAACCTGATGTATTCTTCTTTTTGGGTGAGATTCTCTGGAGAACTGCCCTGAGATCTCCCGGCCATGATTAAAGCAGTTAAAGGACACTTGCTGAAGTCTGTCTGGCATTAATGCTGCACAGCAAGATAGTTAGGAGAACAAGTGAGATGGGGGAAATCGATTGTAGACAAGGCCCAGATATACTAAATGTCGACTGTAGACGTTCAGGGATGTCGATTGTTGACAAGACCCAGATAAACTTCACTTTAGCTTTCTTTGCTGCTGCAAATGTGTTTGACAAACACACTGTCACAGCAGCCAAAAAAGACAAAAGATATAATAAGAGTTAAGAGCCCAACTAATGGAAACACTAATCACTGTTATGGTGACTTATTTTCTTCAGTGATTCTGCTTGTTAACAGGCTTATTAAGGCTGAGATGTCTTCATATTTAATATACACAGATTTTGTGGCTCAGATAAGGTCCAGTTGTGGTTTATTTCTTTGCTCTTGGCTGACATATGGCATTGCTATGGCCTGCTTGTGGCCCAGATCATCTTTCCACGTGTGCCAGATGTGGGCCGGATCTGGGACATCAAAATGTTGTTATGTGGGATGTGTCATTGATAAAATCAAAAAATTTCATTAAAAAATTACTCTTGTCACTAGAAAGCAAAACATAGCATTTTAAAACTGATATTAAATTCATATGGCAAGAGACAACACATAATTATGTTTCAGACCTCTGTGGACAAAACGTACAGTGATGTGTGTCCCTGTTGTATCTGTAACTATAACCTAGTCTAGTGCTGTATCTGTAACTATGACTGCAGGCAGAATCAGCATGAGGATTGGGGTTATACGTGATAACCTAGTCTAGTGGGTTGAGTCTCTGAATCTATACAATCTCTACACATTTCTACAGGTTTTCATTACCATCCTCCTTGACACATGAGCAAGACGACTTCAGATCATTGAGAAAAAGAGAAGATATCTCAAGGTAGAAAAGTGAAGGTAAGGCTTTATTATTGAAATTTATAAAAAAATATTAGATGCACTCAAGGGATAATTATGTATGAAATTATTAGATATTTCATAATATTTATTTATGTTTTAAAAACCTGATCTGTATAAACCAGAAGTTAAATTTTAGTAAAAAAAAAAAAAAAAATCACTGTTAAAAAACGTAAAAGTAAAAAAATAAAAAATAAAATAAAAAAATAATATATATATATTACAAAGTTCCAGATTAGGTCTTAAACTAGATTTAAGTACATTTAATTGTATATCATATATTTGTATTTCACAGTTTAATAAATAAATTTCTGATTTAGCGATATTGAGATCTATTCAAACTGATCAATTCTGAAGCTTCACTAATATTTGACTGTATACAGTCAATTACCCACTAAACAAAATGATGTCCAAAAGATGTCTTTTCAACGTCTTTGTCAGAAAAGTCGTACGTTGAAAAGACGTCCACTGAGGAGCCAGAATTAAAGTTTTTTTATGACGTATTTTTTTGACGTGTTCTGCACGTCCGATATAGACGTTCATGGAACCTCCGTACAAGGTTGATCTTGCTTAATCTTGGCTTTCTCTGCCACACCAATTGTTTTTTACAAACACAGTTGCAGCAGCCAACGAAAAGCTAACGCAAGAAAAACGGGGACCAAGAGCCCAACTAAAGCAAACACTGATCACCACAATGGTGACTTCAAATGAAACAAATATCAACATCTAAACCTCTGTTAATTCTCACTAAGCTCTTCTGTAGACATCTGACAGAAATAGTCAAAGTATATGTATTTTATGTCTGTGTTAAGGGCAGCACAAAGTCTTTCCTTCAGATCTGGTTTCTCTCATGATCCAAAGATGTGTGATTTACAGATGTGTCTTATGTTCATGATTTTTGGACAAACACAAACTGTCTGTGAGTTGCTTTGCAATTACAAAAGGAAATTACATTGAAATAAACATGAGCTTTAATTTAATGCATCCTGAGAGTTTTTATTTGGTCGAGAAACAGTATAAATTATATCTAAATGAGACCATAAATGATGTTCACAATGGCCACATTTGAACTAGTTTTTAACCTTGTACGGAGGTTCCATGAAAGTCTATATCGGATGTGCAGAACATGTAAAAAAAAAAAAAAAAACATCATAAAAACTTTAATTCTGGCTCCTCAGTGGACGTCTTTTCAACGTACGCTTTTGTGACAAAGACATTGAAAAGACGTCTTTTGAACATCATTTTGTTTAGTGGGTAATATTTGACTGTATACAGATTTTTGTTATACAGATATGAAATGGCATGAGGGGAGTAAAGGATGACTTAAATATATGCAAATATATAGGTCATGCAAAAATATAGCATTTGTCATTTCTTCTGTTAGCCTTTCTTAAGGACTTTTACATGTTCTCTGTTGTTATTGTTTCTGTGTTCATTGTGTCCTATGGCAATGGCCGTGTTTGTTCCCCTGTTCCCCAGGTGTGTCTTGTTATTGTTAAGCTTGTTTGCCCCTGTGTATTTAAACCCCTGTGTTTCCTGTGTTCTTGGTCAGGTCTCGTCCTACATGGATTGGATGCACGTTTTGGGATGCTCATTCTGTTATCTGAAATGCTCATTTTCACTCAATCTCCTGTTAATCTTGAGTACCTATAGAGTAGTATTGCATCCTTCATATCTCCAAAAAGTCTTTAGTTTTATTATATTTATAAAAGAAAGATAGGCTGTACCGAGTCTTTCCGGAAAAAAACGAGCGGCTGAAGGCGGGCCGTGTGGGCGGAGCTAAAGCTGTGCTAACGCGCCGAGCTAACTTTAACAACACACAGAGACATTTGAAGCAGTTTTACTCACCGCCCGGTTCCAACGCACGACCACGAACCTTTATCATTGTGACTGCTCGATCCTTAAGCATTAGACGATCTGCAAATCCGTCGATCTGGGCTTTGTTTATAAAACAATCATCGTCGAAATGCAGGGAACAAACAGTCTTGCACAACCTGCGTTGATGCTCTGGAAAAACAAACTCCATCCACTGGTCCCTTAACGCTGAGTTCTTTGGGAATCTGTGCAGGGTTGTCTTGCCCTGGCAACCAAAAACCCACTTCTTTGGTGACATTGACTTCCCTAAAGCCGAGCATAGCGCTTTGATGGCGAACTGCTTTCGATCTCTTGCTCTGGTCTACGGTTGCGCGCGCGCGCCCGCGTACTTCCGGAGAAGTGCCCTTAGGACCCGTATAAGGAAATTCCGCTACATCTGACGTCACACATGCCCATACTCGAAAAAAACTTTCCGAAACTTGTGACAAACCAGAAGGAGCATTTTTGGAACAGAAATACTCCTTCAAACGTACAATTTAATTTTTTAAACTTTGTCCATGTTTAGCATGGGAATCCAACTCTTTAACAGAGTAAAAAACTCAGTATGAGGAGAGTCTCCGCATAAAAGACTGCAGATCAACGTGCTTCTGCATTTCTCTCTGATACAGTAGAATTAAATTAAATGTGGAGGATTTTATCTTTGACAAGATGATTGACAGGTCAGTTTACGTGATGGGATGCGTGTAACTAAGCGAAAGAAAGCAAACATGTCTCCCAAAGCTCTTAAATGCATGGGGCAAACAAAGGAGGAGTATTAACGAGGAGACTAATATAATGGATATAATGACTTATTAACTAGACAGAGCTGAAACGGTGTTAAAGAATCAAACACATGGGAAAATGTGAGTCAAAGGAAAACCAGCAATTGAACAATAATTCAGACAAAACATAACAAAACTCTGAAAAGCCTGTGAACGTGAACATATCTAAACCTGTACCTATTATTCTTGTAGAAATTAAATGTCTAAACAGTAATGTGAATATTGTTTGTAAATGGTTGTCATATTTACTCAAAGTAAAAGTATTTACAATAATTTTGTGCAAATACCAGACCCTTAGCCTGGCAAGCCAGACCTACATCAAGATGTTAGGTCTGGCAACTCTCCATAGACACGGCTCAATCCGAGGGGCGGGATAAACGGCTGTCCTTCAAATTCCCTTTGCACGCAATAGGACATCGCTTCAACCAACCAGAGCGTTTTCACTACAGCGGAGCTAACGTTAGTTAGATGATATATTCAACTTTTGCCATATCTGGCCGACAAAACTACGAACACATCTTCCTTTTTTAAAGAATGACTTAAGTGCCGTTCTTTGCTCTTTTCTCAAAGAAAAACTTAACTCCAAGTCCTCCAGAGTCGCGGCCAAAGCCGATTCGAAAGACTGTTCTCCAGCAGCAGCCGCCATTCTTTGTTTTCAAGTCGCAGCCAGGGAACCGTCGCAACTCTGTCGTCATTATGTTAAGCCCGCCCCACCTACTCTATACACGATGTGATTGGCCTGACCTAATTTAGGTTTTTGCAGCTCAAAAGTCAACGGAGAGTTGCTAGACTACCCTGGCTGCAAAATACATTTTGCTGCCGCTAGGGTGCGTCTAGATTTCTAGGCTACCAGACCCTTGCAACGCTAGGCAATATACAGCAGCAAATAAGATTGTGGTTGATCCTATTAAAAAATCCACTTTTTGCATGTTAAAACCCCAAGCTTGTTAATGTTTCTTTCTTGCCCTTTATATTTTCTTATAGCACTAATCAGGTCGCTGTTCTCTGCAGTGTTATACATTGATGTTTTTTTGCTGTACATTGTGGGATTTGTATTAGGGTTTGAGTGTTTGAGATTTAGCTCTTAAAATGATTCCCTCATCAATGCCCTGAATACTGAACAAGGGAGTTTCCAACCAGCAAGTTTGGGAAATATTCTGATCACAACATTATGAATTCACATTATGGTCTCTGTAGCAAAAGTTTATAAAGAAAAACCCTGCATATTTTTTTAATTGAAAACAAAGGCGAGCCGCATGCTTAATTACATTGCCCAGTGTGTCAAAGACGGGTTCTTCACCTTTACTCAAGTATCTAAAGCACATGATCAAAACTTTATGACACACCCTCACATTTTACTGACAAGAAGCTTCCTGATAGCATGCTGTAATGTAGTGGGTTGAGTCTGTGAATCTATAAAATCTCTACGCAGTTCTACAGATGCTCATTATCATCATCCTCTTTTTCTTCGACAAAGAAATCAACAGGTCATTGAGAGAACGTCAAAATGTCTGAAAATACAACAGATGTTGAGGACATTCTTTGTGATGTAAAAAGGATTTACAAGAAACATGAAGGTAATGTTTTCACTTGATGAAATTTACACTTGTTTTTTTTTTTAATTTGCAAATTACATTTTAGCAAACCATAAGAATGCAATAAAGGGTTACCTATTAAATTATAAATATGTATTGTAAGTTTTCAATTCACAATCTGTATAACCCAATTTGAAGACCGGGGCTAGTAACCTTTTTTTGTCCCATTATCCCCTAGTTAAAGTGATATTTCACCCAATAATGAAAAGTCTGTCATCAATTATCCACACTGTTGTTCCAAACCTGTATGTCTTTGGTCTGCTCAACACAAATAAAGATATTTTAAAGAATGTTTGTAACCAATTTTGGAACTAAGCACCATTGACTTCCATAGTCTTTTTCTCCTACTATGGAGGTCAGTGGTGCCCCAAAACTGTATACATTCTTCAAAATATCTTCCACCACTAAATAACTTAACAAATCAGAAGCACACACAAATTGGAGCATTTATGTGAATAGTCCTCTGTGTATCGCGTTACTTTTTTTTATGCAAAGTTTCAATTCTGTGTCACTTATGTGCATCAAAATAAATGGAGCTTAAATGGAATAGTTGATGATCCCCCTATTTGTATGCACATTTTGGCATATCACAGAAAAAACACTGGATGGGAACACCAAGATGCACATATATTTTAAAAATGCTCATAAAAAGAGCATGCACTTAATTGAGTCAGATTTTTTTTTTATGCGCAATTGCGCTTAAATTATGATGGAAACACATTACCTAATAAAAAACAAACTCAAGTTACTCTGGCTCAGCATCAGCTGTGATTGGATAACTGGAGTAACCAGCAGACCAATGGCATCGCAGCGTCTTTGATCAGAATGATTTGGTTTAATTCCCTCCAGAAGCGTCTCACACGATTGTTCCCAAACACCAGTATCCGAACGCAAGAGAACATGACAGCGTTTATTGTGTTTCGTCTGACTCTTAGAGACAAACTCATTTATGATGGAGGGAAAAGAGCCACAGTAATATTTTTCATACATTTTAATAAATTATTCCAGGATTAAGACTAAACTAAAGAAAATTTAGTTGCAAAAAATTTGTTCTCAGTTTATTGAAATGAACATATGCAAACCTTTCTCTGCCATTGTAAGATTTTTGAAAACTATCACTTGTGAACCCTCACTAATATTTTCTTATTGTTAAGGCTACTGCTTTTTAAGCCGACTCTAAATATTTCTATGAAAGTATTTCTAACAGACAAAATGTCTCTCTGCAGAGAAAAGCAAGACAAAAATCACTGAGGATTTGCAAAACATCATACAGAAATACTCCCTAGACTTTTCAAAGGACATCACGAAGGCAAGTGATGCATCTATAGGAGAGGAGAACGCTTTCCTGGATATACTGTAAATTTAGCCTAAATGTCATTAGTCATATGAATATGAATATGTGGTGTTTAACTGCAGGGCTGTCTGCACAGCAAAATCCCCAGTGTTAAATTAACACTCCTCAGTGTTTATATGTGTCCACACTACAGGGTGTTAAAAATTAACACTGAACAGTGTTGAAGTTAATGAGTTAATTAAGTTAACACTGAAGCAGTGTTGAAGTTAATGCGATAATTAAGTGATTAATTAAGTGATGATTGGCCATTAGTGGTGACACCTGATGATAACAAGCAGACTCACTGAAGGAAAGAGAAACAAGAACAGAAAAAAGAGAAACACAAGAACTACTGACTTCGAGCCATTATTGCACTTATTATTTTACCAGTTTGACTTTATTTCTGTCATACATCTACACACGGTCTTATTTAGATTTAACAGAAGTTTAGATGGTAATGTTTTATGGAATGCTTCATTTCATGTCACCATTATGGTGGTCAGTGGTTGCTTTAGTTGGGCTCTTGACTCTTTACTTTGTAACATTAGTATTTCTCTGGCTGCTCCAACTCTGTGCTTATAGAGCATATGTGTTGTGGCAAGAGAAACTGTGACTTTGGCTGTGTTTCCTGAAAACATCGCAAGCCTAATTTGATTGTATAGACCATTTGTTGCAGTTGGTCTTCAATCAAGTAAGGCTTAAGATGCTTTTGGAAATACAGCCCTGGTTATGTTTCTATGATGAAATTACTAGTGACCTGATTCAATGATGTCACCCAGCATTATAAACTGATTTATCCAATTGTTTTATAAATTTTTTCACTACAGTAGTTACTTCCAGCAATGTTTTAAAGATCCGAAGGATTTAAAATCACACACAGACATCAATAATCTACATATGAATCTCAACAATGGTGACAATCAAACAAATGCTTCATGTTGCAATGCATGATGGGAGCCACCAATCAGAATGCATCAATGGCTGACATCATGCATTGCAGCATGAATAAATTATGCAGCTGAATTGTCCTGTAATTTTCATTGTTTTTTTCTGTTTGCTTTTATTTTGCTATTGTTTTGTTCTGACTTTAGTAGCTTGTTTTGTGATGTTCAGAGTTGATCTGTTTGTCACTAGTTTGTTTATTGTCACCATTGTTGAGATTCATATGCTGATTCTTGATGTCTGTGTGTTTAAACACAGTAACTTCTTTGCTCAAAGTATTTTCAAAATTTTTCATATTGCTGTTGGATCTCAAACTGTAGAATCTCAGAGCTACAATCACCAATACTAAAACAAGACATCAAGCATATAGTCAAAGATTTAAACTCTGAATTACATCAGTGAATCAGGACACTACATGATAATGTTTTTATCATCAAAACATGATGTGAGCAGGTCATGTTTTCTCTTGCAGTAACAAATGTGCTTTATAAACACAGAGTTGTAGCAACCAGAGAAAAACTAATATTGAAAAATGAAAAGTGTCAAGAGCCCAACTAAAGCAAACACTGACCACCATAATGGTAACTTGAAAAGAAAAATTCCATAAAACATTAGCGTCTAAACTTCTGTTGAATCTCAAGAACTTTTGTCGATGTAGAAAAGAAAATAAAGTAATAAAAGTCAGTTTGACAGAAATAAAGTCAAACTGGTAATAATAAGTGCAACAATGTGTAATGACTCGAAGTCAGTTGTAGTTCTTGTGTTTCTCTTTTTTCTGTTATTGTTTTTTCTCTTTCCGTCAATGATTCTGCTTATTCACATCAGGTGTCACCACTAATAGCCAATCATCACTTAATTAATCACTTAATTATCTCATTAACTTCAACACTGCTTCAGTGTTAACTTAATTATCTCATTAACTTCAACACTGTTCAGTGTTAATTTTTAACACCCTGTAGTGTGGACACATATAAACACTGAGGAGTGTTAATTTAACACTGTGGATTTTGCTGTGTGGCTGGAGTGACATTGATATGGGCTGAATCAATCACACATGCACATATTTGATAGCCTATAATACTATCTTTCATTTTTAACACTATAGTGTACAATATGACCAATGCAAATAAAGATCATTTGTGCAACAAATAATATTTGCCCATGATAAATGTCACATTTAGCATATTTATTCCAAGAGGATGTGTGTTTGCTCTCTTCTTATGACCAATGACCATATTCTTTAGGTCAGTTTTTTTTTTTTTTTTTTAAATAAATAAATAAACAAACTAACAAATAAATAATAATATTTCCTATCCTGTAGATTTTCAACGATCCCATTCATGGTCAGATTGCGCTGCACCCCCTGCTGGTGAAGATCATCGACACTCCTCAGTTTCAGAGACTCCGTCACATCAAACAACTCGGAGGAACATATCTGGTGTTCCCTGGAGCCACTCACACTCGCTTCGAACACTCCATTGGGTAATCTTTTTTGTTGAACTCTTTTTCGAGTCTGAACCTTTGCATTGTTCTTCCTTGAAACAGAGTGACTTTAGTGTGTGTGTGTGTGTGTGTGTGTGTGTGTGTGTGTGTGTGTGTGTGTGTGTGTGTGTGTGTGTGTGTGTGTGTGTGTGTGTTAGTGTGGCGTATTTAGCAGGACGTCTTCTCAGAAGTCTTGATGAGAATCAGCCTGAACTCAACATTACCAAACAAGATTTCCTGTGTGTTCAGATCGCGGCTCTGTGTCATGACATGGGTGAGTAGCACAAACATTTGCATATTTACTCTGAAAATCTTTGAAGAAATCAAGCACACACAGGTGTGTATTCCATTGATATTGCTTTATATGTCGTTTTAAACAGAAAAAATATGTATAATGCATGAAGATTATGAAGCAAATTTGACATTAAAATGAGAAACTATTTTCATGCCAGTAAAGTGCTATGGACACCCTGAAGTTATAGCTAGAAAGTGGTTTAAAAAGTACCATTATGTCTTTTCAATTTGTTCTCTTATTTGTTTGAGAAAAGTTTCCAACATTAAAGTTTTTCACACACCGCAAATACACAGTAAAACTAAGCATAATTTCTCAGTCTCTTAGTCAATATATGAAAACATATATTATTAAATTATTAAAGGTACAATTGAAAAGTGATTTAAAACTCATTACCTTTTTGTCATTTCAGGTCATGGTCCGTTTTCTCATTTGTTTGATGGCATGTTCATTCCTGAAGTCCGGCCTAGTGAGTATCTGAGTTTTTTCACTTCAGTCATTTCAGTATAAAAGCAATAAATAATTCTTCTTCTTCTTCTTCTTCTTCTTCTTCTTCTTCTTCTTCTTCTTCTTCTTCTTCTTCTTCTTCTTCTTCTTCTTCTTCTTCTTCTTCTTCTAACGGCAGCTTGCATCCTTGATGTTGCTTTACTGCATTACAATTATAATAATACTTGTTAAAGCCAATGAATGTTTAAATAAAAGCCTTTACTGCTAAACCGCATGCAAGGCAAATACAGAATCATGACACTATATATGCTAAAATTACTTTTTTATTATACATATAAAACATTAGCATCATTAGAAATTCAAAATCGCATCACATTATGTCATACACAGCAAAAACTCCAGTGTTAAATTAACACTCCTGGGAGTGTATATGAGTCCACACTCAAGAGTGTAAAGTGTTAAAATATGAGTGTTAAATTAACACTCAAGAGTGTTAAAGTTAATGAGCTAATTAAGTGATTAATTTAGTAATGATTGATCATTATTGAAGACACCTGATGTTAACAAGCAGAATCACTGAAGGAGAAAATCACAAATTGTAAGCCACCGTTATGGTGATGGGTGTTTGCTTTAGTCGGGCTCTTGACCCTTATACATTTACTTTAGATTTTGTTTGGCTGTTGTATCTTATAACTGCCAGATGAACAAAGAAAAAAGTGATCTGATGGTGTTGGTTATATTATGACAATCATCATTTGAAATTGATCACTGAACTCATTAAGATCCTTATTTCTGACTTAGATGTATGTTGTTGATTACAGCATAACTGTGAATCTGCATAAATATCCAGAATTTTAGATATAATACAAAGGATTTCTTAAAAGTTGTTTAAAAAAAAAAAAAAAAAATCTTTCTTTTAGGCACACACAGATGTCAAGATTCAGTCTATGCATCTCAACAATGGTGACGAGCAGAATATTCAATTAGGAAAAGTAAATTACATAGACAATTCAGATCATAATGTATTCATACCGCAATGCATGATGGGAGCCATTAATGAGTTGTGATTGGTGTCAGCCACTGCAACATGCTTTATTATTGTCACCATTGTTGAGATTCACAGGCTGATTATTGATGTCTGTGTTTCTAAATAAATTAATTTGAAAGTCTTTTGATCAGAACAATGGTTATGAAATATTTTTGGATTATATGAAAAAATACTGAAAATCATATGCTGTAGAATCACAGAGCTGCTGTAATTAACAAGTTAAGCCATCTCAATAAGTTTTGTTTTACGGATCACAACATGATTATGTCTAAACATAACCAACACCATCAGATCACATTGTCTCTTTGTTCATTTGACTGTTATAAATCAATAACAGCAGACAAACAAAATCTAAAGTAAACATATAAGTGGCAAGAGCCCAACTAAAGCAAACACCCATCACCTTAATGGTAACTTACAATTAGTGATTTTCTCCTTCAGTGATTCTGCTTGTTAACATCAGGTGTCTTCAATAATGATCAATCATCACTAAATGAATCACTTAATTATCTCATTAACTTTAACACTCTTGAGTGTTCATTTAACACTCATATTTTAACACTTTACACTTTTGAGTGTGGACTCATATACACTCCCAGGAGTGTTAATTTAACACTGGAGTTTTTGCTGTGTAATAACATAATCCATTATTTACAAATCACAATTATTTTGTCAAGAATTAAAAAATAATTTAAACATTGTAGCTGTGTGTGTGTGTGTGTGTGTGTGTGTGTGTGTGTGTGTGTGTGTGTGTGTGTGTGTGTGTGTGTGTGAGAGAGAGAGAGACAGTCAAACCATCTTCACTAAATGAGTTGGTGTACGTAAGTACTTTATTAAACCTGCCTTACATAATACCTAAAATCTCTTTTCATTTCTCAGATTCCCCTTGGAAGGTAAGCATTATAACTCTCCTGTACAGCTATAAATATATGCTGATACACAGTCTGTGAGCTACATAGCATGTTTACTGTAAAATCAAATAATTCCCTCATGAATAAATCTCTTAATGAGTAAAACTGGCTGTGTCTATATTATGATTGACTATACACAACATTATTATATTATTTGCAAATTTGTTTTTAAATAATTATTAAGCTATTATTGTCCCTGCTTGGTTCATTAAGATACTCTTGTAAGAAAAAGAACATTAGAATAAAGACTTCTGAGGTTATGTAGTTTATGTACACTTTAATTGTACTTTGATGTGTATTTATGTTCATCTTCTGAAGCACGAGAACGCCTCTATTGAAATGTTTCACTGCATGAGAAAGAAGAATGGACTGGACAAAGAGATGAAACACTATGGACTGAATCTAGATGAAGACATCAAATTTATCGAGGAATCAATTAAGGGATGCAAAAATTTAACTCCGGTAAAATGTGTTTAGTGTGCTTTTTCAGCCAGTTTTAATCAGAATACAGTATTTAAGTTGATCAAGGTATATTTCATCTTGCAGTGGCCAATGACAGGGAGGACTGAAGACAAGTCTTTCCTGTATGAGATTGTGGCGAATAAACTCAACGGCGTTGACGTGGATAAATGGGACTATCTGGCTCGGTAAGTTGTATTTTGTTTAAATGGTTTGAACAGCTATTAAACAGCTAGAGACAAAGTACGCTCCAACAAAATAAATCCAACAGTTGTTCCAACTAACCCCTTTTAATTAACTTTTCTTAATGCATTAACTTATTTGTAAAAAATCTAGTAATCTGTAATATTCACATTGGTTACTCAGAAAGCCCAAGTTAAAAGTAATTGATTGGTTTGAGTGATGGTATGTCAAGCTAAAGTTTTTGATGCGGGGCAATTCTACACAACTACTGTACCACTTTGAAGCACTTTTTGAAGAGTAAATGGGGTAGTTGTACTGTCAATGGAGGGAGAGAAATCTCCCAGATTTCATTAAAAATATATTTATTTGTGTTCTGAAGATAAAAGAAGGTCTTACACACAGCAAAAACTCCAGTGTTAAATGACCTCTCCTGGGAGTTTATTTGGCTCCACACTCAAGAGTGTTAAATTGTTAAAATATGAGTGTTAAATTAACACTCAAGTGTGTTAAAGTTAATGAGATAATTAAGTGATTAATTGTGTGATGATTGACCAGTAAAGACACCTGATGTTAACAAGCAGAATCACCAAAGGAGAAAATCAAATTTTTCAAGACACTGTTATGGTGATCAGTGTTTGCTTTAGTTGGGCTCTTGACCCTTAAATCATTAACTTTAGAATTTGTTTGGCTGTTGTATCTGAGTTATAACTCTCAGATGAACAAAGAGAAAAGGTGAACAGGTGGTGTTGGTTATGTTTTGCCATAATCATAATTTGACCTATAAATAAAATATATATCATAAAACTATGATATATATATATATATATTAGTGGTGGGCCGTTATCGGCGTTAACGCGCTGCGTTAACGCGCTGCGTTAACGCGAGACTCTTATCGCGCGATAAAAAAAATATCGCCGTTAATCTATTCCCCAAGTTGGGTTGGGAGATGGCTCTACTACACAAGCTATGATGACGCAATCTACCCGCGGCCGCGAGGTAAACCCGGCTGCAACGCATATTCGTCGTCATCTTAAGTAAACACGGCTGAAAGTGAAAGCTGCAACATCCATTATTTGGACTTGGTTCGGCCGACAAAACAGCAGCAAACTATCCGAGTGTGTGGGGTAACGGTTCGGTAAGTTTACACACGACTAATCCGTTCTACCACCTCAAATTCAAAACGAAACATGATATCACTGAATACCAGCGCGCGCGTATTATTCTCATTCCAATATATCTTAGTGGTGTACACTACTACAATTCTTAAAATCGGGCGTAGACAGAGATTATGTGCTACGTAACACATAATCTCTGTCTACGCCCGATTTTAAGAATCTTTTAAGATCTTTAAGAATTGTTGTTGTGTTTCTTTTTAACTGAAAAGACATCAGTTAGACAATATTATAACTTTAAATTTGGGGTTTCATAAGCTCAAAGCTATAATAAACATTAGACCTACTTAAGTCTCTGCAGCTAGTGTACTTAAATTTTATTTATCTGCAAAATTATGTTGTATACTTACAGTTTTGCACAATATATGTTCTCAAAACTACATACCCTTTAAAAAAAATACATTTAGCAGTTGTTTAGCAGGATCTGTGTAACCTGTTCTGAAATGGTTTTATTATAATATACTGTATATCGTTATCGCAAGAGGCTGCAATGTATATCACAATATAGATTTTAGGCCATATCGCCCATCCCTAATTGATAGCCTATAGTAGTTGATAATAACATAGGCCTACCTAATGTTGCCTACGGACGGTAACAATACAGGAGTAACCTTTTACAGTCTATGAGTAGAACAGCTTTCTCAAGCAGTTTGTGATGCATTGTGGAAACAGGAGATGAGCCCCTGGTCTAATGCGCCACCTGGCTTGAGAAACCCGTTCTCAAAGACTTACTTTTATAGTCATTATTTGGGAAGCACACATATTCTGAATGCCTTCGGCAGAATTCAAATGAGCCATTTTAATCTAGATTAATCTAGATTAATTTCTAAATTAATCTAGATTAATCTAGATTAAAAAAAATTAATCTATGCCCACCTCTAATATATATATAGCTTTATATATATATATATATATAAAACCATATACACTCCCAGGAGAGTTCATTTAACACTGGAGTTTTTGCTGTGCAGTTTTGAAACGACATGAAGGTGAGTAATTATTGACATTTTACCAATAAATTATTATAATAAAAAGTTGTTAACATTATAATGCACTGTGAACTAATAAGAACAATGAACGACTGTATATTAGTACAAATGAATACTGTATTGGTCATTAATAGTCCATCTTAATTAATGCATTAACTAATGTTAACAAATGAAACTTTATTGTAAAGTTTTACCACTTAAGTTATAAAACTTCTTCAACACTTCCCATTCAAAATAAACATCCTCATGGGATGAAAAAGTCTGTGGCTGAACTCAGGGCCGGGCCGAGGCATAAGCGAACTAAGCGGCTGCTTGGGGCCGCCTATTGAGTGTTTTTTTTTTTTTTTTTTTACACATTAATTAACTTAAACAAGTGAATGAATGAATGAATGAATGAATGAATGAAAGAAAGAAAACAGGAAAATTCTGATTTCATGATCAATATACCTGCCTACAACTGCTGCTGCTTTTATTGAAAATAATAGTTTGATTTGAAGTCACCATTATGATGATCAGCGTTTGCTTATTTGGGCTCTTTACTTTTTGGAGTTTTATTTTGCCTGCTTTAACTGAGTTTATAAAGCACATTCGTTATGGCAAAAAGGCTGTTTCAATTAATGTAATCTAGACTAGAGAGTAATCTTTGATTAAATTAGAGTGGAGTGGTATTTTATATTGTTGATTATAGTGGCCCTCTGGTTCTAACAATTTGAGCTCCCACATAATTCTGTCTCTCTCTCTCTCTCTCTCTCTCTCTCTCTCTCTCTCTCTCTCTCTCTCTCTCTCTCTCTCTCTCTCTCTCACACACACTCACACACACACACACACACACACACTTTTGCCTTTTGTTTTTGTTGTGACTTTTTTTGTAGCCTGTTTTGTGATATTCAGAGTTTGTCTTTTTTTTTTTTTTTTTGATTGTCACTATTGTTGATATTCATATGCTGATTCTTGATGTCTGTTTGAGTCTATTTGATGCTGTAGTTTTAGACTTCCTTTTGTGAATGTTGAAAAATCCTTCAAAATAACTAGTTGCTGTTGAAACTCTCGCTGTAGCTTTACAGTGGTGTCAATGTAGAATTTACATGTATTAATATTACAACATGCTGTTGATAAAGGGTTAAATATTGCAAATCTGTTTAGAACTCAGTTACAGCAGCCAGAGAAATACTATATATATATAAAAAAAATCCATTATTTAACAAAAAAATCCTGGCAGCTGTGGTTACCAGAAAATTTCTGTAAAAAATACAGTAAAATATAAACATATTTACAGAACAACTTGTAAACTTTACAGTGTAAAACTGCAATTTATAAAAATGCTGTTTAAACCAGTAAATCCAACAAGGCACATTACTACTAATATCTGTGTTGTACCTTTACCATACACTGACAACCACCATAATAATGCAGGTGGTAAATGAGGAAGCCAGGAAGTTCTTGAATAATGCAATACATATTCATTAAACAATATATGTAACATAAAACTCAAATGCACATAACTGATAACAAAAACTATTAAGAAATAAAATTTTATATATATATATATATATATAAACTTACAATGTGAAGTGTCATGCAGGGAATTATGGGAATGTCAGTTTACACTGTAAATTCTAAGTAGATTTTTTATTTTATTTTATACTTTTAAAAACTGTAAAATTACATGAAATTTCCAGTTAGATCTTATAGTTTCTTATAAATTTCCAGTTCCCTATATATAGTACAGAAACTTACTGTTAACCTATTAACAGTTATTTTTCCATAGTGTTTTTACAAAAAAATAAAATAAAATAAAAATTAAATTACACATTTTTTTTTCATAATGTAATATTAAAAGGTCATGAGCCCAACGACAGCAACACACAGATCATCATAATGGTAACTTCACAATAAACATAACATTCCATCTAAGGGGCTGTTTACACGACGCCATTTTTAACTAAAAACGTAAAACTTTTCATTTGTTTTGGCCATTCGTTAACACAAAAACAACTTTTTGGGTGCTTGAAAACACAAAGTTTTGAAAACGGGTTTCAGAGTGCAAGTTCTCTTACGAGAGGTTCTCTCGTATTGCGTAGTTACTACGCTACGGGAAAGCCTTTCTTTCTCGAGATACTGAAGCCAAAAATTATCCTTAATTTTTATAATCTTGTCAACGCAGTGCGGCAGCCTGCAGACCTAGGGCAGGCTTACTAGCGTGCCCATTGGCTGCCCTGCGGCAACTGCAGCAGCCTACCGCTGAGCCCTTGGCGTGACGTCACGACCAATGAGCGCGCTTGGCGCGCTTAATGCGTCACAGCCCGCGAAAAGGGGTGTGGCTTAGCGTATAAAAGCGGGGCTCGGAGGCTGCTTCTCTGATTTCTGTCTTTTCAGCGAAGCTCTACGCATCGCTGCTCTCTGAGGAAGCCGCCGTCGAATCAAGCGACCAGCACGCCGAGGATCTCAGCCTGAGGACGCCGGCCGCCTTCGCCGCCTTCAGCTTTCCCTGCCTGCTTCGCTATCCGGCGAATATATCCTTTTACTGCTCTGTGTTGTATGTGTTTGTGTGTTCGCCCCGCGACACACTTTGCATCTAAAAGAGCGCGAGGCGTTGTTGCAAATGCCTCGCTCATCCTGTGGCTCATGCAGAGCCGCGCTCAGCGACGGAGACCGCCACGTGATCTGCGCTCTCTGCCTGGGTTTCGACCACGCAGCCCGCGCCCTTCACGGGCGGCTGCGAACAGTGTGAGGACTTGCCGATGTCGACCCTGCGGGCTCGACTCGCCATGTTTCACGATCCTCCACCTTCTCCGGCTGCCTCTTCCGGGCCGCGTAAGAAAAAAACGCCGCTCTCAAAGGCCTCCCGAGCCGGTTATAGCTGAGCGCTCGCCGGAGCCCCTCCCGCGAGCCTCGCTCTCTCCTTCTCCCCCGCCCTTCACCGACGCGCAGCGGCCGGCCTCTGCCCGCACTGCCGTCGCCTCAGGGGATGAAGCAGACCAGCTGGTTACTCCCCTCTGTCAAGCCGCGCAAACGGCGCCGCTCACAAGGGATGTCAGAACGGACGGTCACGGGCTATAGCTTCCTTTACGTTACAAGGAAGCTACCCCCCCCCGGATGACGCACGCCCTCTCCCCCTCTGTTCGAGCCGCGCAAGGCGCCGCTCACAAGGGATGTCAGAAGTAGACGGTCACGGGCTGGCTTCCTTTACGTTATAAGAAAGCTACCCCGCGTCTCGGTCGCGCGCGTCACTCTCCGGCCACCTCCGTTTCTCACACATTTCTCAGTCCCCTCCTAGCTCAGGCGACTAGAAATATCTATATTGCAGTAAACGAGCCTGTTGTTATACACGCACGCCTGCAAACAAACGATGTCACAGCACATAATGACATCTTCCCGCTCTCTCTCCCTTTGTTCGAGCCGCGCAACTGCGCCGTTCTCAAGGGATATCAGAGCGGACGTCACGAGCACCGGCGAAAGGAGGAAGAGAGAGTGTTTTCGTCCCGCTTAGGCCGGACTTCCTCCAATCCTCGCATATTTCTCAGTCCCCTCTAAGTTCAGGCGGCTGGAAATACTAATACTGCAGTAAACGAGCCTGTTTTAATACACGCGCGCCTGCAAACAAACGCTCGGTCATATGCTCGCACTGACTGGAAGCTCATGTGTGCCCCTGTGGCTCAGTGGCAGAACATTAGGCTTCCGCACCAGAGACCCGTGTTCGAATCCGGCTCTGGCAGCAGAAAAACTTTTTTTTTTTTCTGCCTGCTTCTCCGAGCTCGCGGCCAGCTTTCTTACATACAGAAAGCAAACCCGCATCTCACGGGATACATATTTCTCAGTCCCCTCTAAGTTCAGGCGGCTAGAAATACTAATACTGCAGTAAACGGGCCTGTTTTAATACACGCGCGCCTGCAAACAAACGCCGAAACGAAACACGACGCTCGGTCATATGCTCGCACTGACCGGAAGCTCATGTGTGCCCCTGTGGCTCAGTGGCAGAACATTAGGCTTCCGCACCAGAGACCCGTGTTCGAATCCGGCTCTGGCAGCAGAAAAAAATTTTTCTGCTTGCTTCTCCGAGCTCGCGGCCAGCTTTCTTACATACAGAAAGCAAACCCGCATCTCACGGGATACATATTTCTCAGTCCCCTCTAAGTTCAGGCGGCTGGAAATACTAATGCTGCAGTAAACGGGCCTGTTTTAATACACGCGCGCCTGCAAACAAACGCCGAAACACGACGCTCGGTCATATGCTCGCACCAACTGGAAGCTCATGTGTGCCCCTGTGGCTCAGTGGCAGAATATTATGCTTCTGCACTGGAGACCCGTGTTCAAATCCGGCTCTGGCGGCAGAAAAATATTTTTTCTGCTGGCTTCTCCGAGCTCGCGGCCAGCTTTCTTACATACAGAAAGCGAACCCGCATCTCACAGGATGGTGCTTGAGTATTTATGTGCGTCTAAACATATGAGCCATCAAAGCATTTGCTCTATAACGCCGATGGTGTTACAAGTGTAGAAAATGTGCCCACTCCCATGTGCTCACTGCTACACACAAAACACGGTCTCCCCGGTAACGCTCACAGAGCGCACTCTCATAAAGCGGACACATGCCGCTTGAGTACTAAGTGTAGTAAATGTGCCCACAACTCTGTGCTCACACCTAGCTGCTGCCCGCTCTATCACACAGTTACCCCGGGTTGCAGATCCTCTAAAGCTCACAAACATTCCGGCTCTGGCCGAAGGTGTCATAAGTGTAGAAAATGTGCCCACTCCCATGTGCTCACTGCTTCACACAAACATGGTCCCCATGGTAACGCGCATAGAGCGCTCTCTCATAAAGCGGACACAAGCCGCTCGAGTACTAAGTGTAGTAAATGTGCCCACAACTTTGTGCTCACACCTACCCGCTGCTCGCTCTGCCATTCAGTTACCTCGGGTCGCACACCCTCTAAGCTCCCAAACACTGGCCGTGTCATAAGTGTAAACTCTGCGCCCGCTCACGTGCACGCGCACTCACTTTTAGACATTACAATCCCCACGCCGCTTCGCGCCAGGGGTGTTTGTCAGCAAATCGCGCTCCATCCTCTGGGACCGAGCTACCGAACGCTGTACAGCCGGCCAATACTGTTTACCAGCCCCCGTGTTCGAGCACCAGCGGCGCGCACGCCGCTCCATCCTCTCTGATACAGGTTCCCCAATCCCGCGCAGCGCGGCGATCTGAACCCAGAGACCATTCGACCCCTAGCTATGCATGCGGAAGCATGGGAAGCTATTCAGGGCGCGTCAGAATGGGTGCTGAGTACTATAAAACACGGCTATTCGCTTCAATTCGCTCGTCGCCCTCCGCGCTTTCTAGCACAGACGGAGACGAAAGTGAGTTCAGAAGCTGCGCACCTGCTTCAAGCCGAAATAGCGAAGCTGCTGCGCAAAAGGGCTATAGAACAGGTTCATCCTTCTCTGAGCGAGTCGAGCTTTTACAGCCGCTACTTCCTCGTACCCAAGAAGGACGGAGCGTTAAGACCTATTTTAGATCTGAGACATCTGAACAAAGCCCTCATGAGACGGCCGTTCAAAATGATCACAACCAGAAAAATCCTCGCGCAGATTCGCCCAGGAGACTGGTTTATCTCTCTCGATCTAAAAGACGCATATTTTCAGATCCAGATAACTCCCCGTCACAGGCCATTCTTGAGATTCGCCTTCAATGGTCGAGTATATCAGTACACAATCCTGCCCTTCGGCCTGTCTTTGGCACCCCGTACATTACGAAATGCATGGACACGGCTCTCGCTCCCCTGAGAAAACAGGGAATGCGAATACTGAATTATCTGGACGATTGGCTTATTCTAGTGCTGTCAGAGACGGAACTTGTGTCTCACAGAACAGCGCTTCTCAGCCATCTGGAGGATCTGGGTCTCTCGGTCACTGGACCAAGAGCTCGCTATCGCCCCGTCAGTCAATTTCCTTCTTGGAATAGAACTGGACTCGGTGGCTATGACGGCCAGACTGTCGGAGCAGCGTGCGCGCCGCATCCGCCTCCTCGCCGCATCCCTCCAAATAGGCAGCCGGGTTCCGCTGAGGACATTCCAGCGTATCCTGGGGCATATTGCCTCAGCTGCAGCAGCGCTCCAGCTGGGCTTACTGCGCATGCGCCCGCTTCAACGCTGGCTGAAAGCGCGCGTGCCCCACCGAGCCTGGGCGGCCGGCGGCTTGCGAGTCAGAGTGAATCAGAGCTGCATTTTAGCCCTGCAGCCCTGGCTGGCAGCCGAATGGTATCACACAGGAGTGACTATGGGAGTGATTTCACACCGGAAAGTTGTCTCGACAGACGCTTCCAACCTAGGTTGGGGAGCGCTCTTCGAAGGCAGACCGGTCTATGGCCGCTGGTCAGACCAGGAGAATCTCCTACACATAAACTGTCTAGAGATGCTCGCGGTCGAGAAAGCGCTCAAACACTTCCTCCCATTCCTCCACGGTCACCATGTTCTAGTCCGCACGGACAATACATCGGTAGTGGCCTATGTGAATCGCCAGGGCGGTGTCAGATCAAAGACGCTCTGCACCCTGGCGGAACGCCTCCTCGTGTGGGCTCAGCACTCTCTGCGCTCGCTGAGAGCCGCGCATGTGCCTGGCCACCTGAACGAGGGCCCCGACAGACTGTCCAGGGACAACGTTCCCCCTGGGGAGTGGTCTCTACACCCCCAAACAGTCCAGTCACTGTGGCGCCGTTTCGGCAAAGCGAAAGTCGACCTTTTTGCGTCAAAAGACAACGCTCATTGCCCAGAGTTCTTCTCGAAGAACGAGGACGCGCTGGCCCAGACCTGGCCCAGCGGCCCGCTGTATGCTTTTCCCCCGGTCTCTCTGCTGCCTCAGGTCATCAAGAGAATCAGGGAAGCGCGCCACACAGTGCTCCTCTTAGCCCCATACTGGGAGAACCAAGCTTGGTTCCCGGATCTAATACAGCTGGCAGACTCAGCCCCCTGGCCGATACCGGTGAAGAGAGACCTTCTCTCTCAAGCCCGTGGCTCGATATGGCATCCCCATCCAGAGCGCTGTCTCTGCATGCGTGGAGCCTCAACGATTACACGCTGATCTGCCAGACGGGGTCATGAACACGATCATACAATCTAGAGCCCCCTCTACGAGGCGGCTCTACATGTCGAAATGGTCAGTGTTTAACAGATGGTGCACTGCTAAGGGGCTCGATCCACAGACATGTGGGGTATCGCGAGTACTGTGTTTCCTTCAAGAGTTACTGGACGCGGGCAGGTCCCCCTCCACGCTCAAAGTCTATGTCACGGCCATTTCAGCGCTCTCTGTTTCAGAGCTGGGCCGCGCATTAGGAAGGAACGAGTTCGTCATCCGCTTCCTTAGAGGAGCCAGGAGGATGAACCCCCCGCGACCCCCCTCGGTTCCTATGTGGGATCTTTCACTGGTCTTGGAGGCCCTGAAAGCGCATCCCTTCGAACCCTTGGAAACTGTGGATATGAAATACCTCACGCTCAAAACCGTTTTTCTGATAGCACTGTCTTCAGTCAAACGAGTGGTGGAACAGCTCTTTGTTTCGTTTGGCGGGCGCACCAAGGGTCTCGCCGCCTCGAAACACAGCCTGTCCAGATGGATAGTGGACGCTATTGCTGCTGCTTATGCGTCTAAAGACCTGCAGTGCCCATTGGGCATTCAAGCTCACTCCACCAGAGGCATGGCCTCGTCGTGGGCGTGGTCCAGCGGGATTCCCATTCATGACATTTGTGCAGCGGCAGGCTGGGCCTCCCCCTCCACATTTGTTAGGTTTTACAACCTGGATGTTCCCGCCTTGCAGGCGAAAGTGTTATCAGTCTAAGTCTCGCGTATGCCAGCCCACTATCTGTGCGCGGGCTACGTTGTGTGATTTAGCTCTACTGGTTGAGCTGCACTATACAGGGAATTGTCAGTTCGGACCGGCCGTGCCGCTCCTAACCCCCTAGTGTGTACTTATGTACGGCGCTAGCCCTCTGTGGGCCGCCCGGCTCTCTGCTATCACGTTCCCCGGGCTCTCCCTGGGACTCATTCAGTGGATGCTGGGCGCGCACGGCGTTGACAAGGGTGTTCCCGTAGCGTAGTAACTACGCAATACGAGAGAACCTCTCGTAAGAGAACGTTTCGGTTACTAACGTAACCTCTGTTCTCTCTAGAAGAGGGAACGAGTATTGCGTAGCCCGCCGTGCTCGCGCCACGAGCTCATTCGCTTCATGCGACAGAAACCAGAGAAGCAGCCTCCGAGCCCCGCTTTTATACGCTAAGCCACACCCCTTTTCGCGGGCTGTGACGCATTAAGCGCGCCAAGCGCGCTCATTGGTCGTGACGTCACGCCAAGGGCTCAGCGGTAGGCTGCTGCAGTTGCCGCAGGGCAGCCAATGGGCACGCTAGTAAGCCTGCCCTAGGTCTGCAGGCTGCCGCACTGCGTTGACAAGATTATAAAAATTAAGGATAATTTTTGGCTTCAGTATCTCGAGAAAGAAAGGCTTTCCCGTAGCGTAGCAACTACGCAATACTCGTTCCCTCTTCTAGAGAGAACAGAGGTTACGTTAGTAACCGAAACGTTTCCATGTAAACAACAAAAACATGAACCTCTGAAGACAATGACGTCATGCACGTGTATTACCGGTATGTGTTCAATCTATAGTGTTCCACCGCCATCTAATGGCCTGGCAGCAGAATACAGCGTTTACAAATCTACAGCAGATCCGTGTAAATGGGGATCGTTTTGACAATGGTGTTGTCTGTACACGGAAAACTCAAAGGAAAAACATCTCAGTTTTAAGCATATCGTTGTCATGTAAACGTACCCTAAGACTGTGGCTGAAGTCAGTTTTCATTCTTGTGTTTCTCTTTCCTTCAATGATTCTGCTTTTTAATAAAAGGTGTTCATCACCAATACCCAATTATCACATAATTAATCACTTAATTATTTAATTAACTCCAACATTGCTTCAGTGTTAGTTTCTAACTCTCATTTGACACCGAGCAGTGTTCATTTAATATCAGGGATTTTGCTGTGTTGTAATTTCCTCTCTTATTTTATATGCAGTGACTGTCATTATCTTGGCATTCCTAATGGCTTTGACTATGAGCGTCTGCTGAAATCTGCACGAGTGTGTGATATGAACGGGAGGAAACACATCTGCTTCAGAGACAAGGTACCTGCTAATTCACCTTTTCATTTACATCCATCATAGTGTGTATGCTTTTGTGTTCTGGTTCTTCACCAAGAGACTCACAACTTTTACTTACAACTGGCCAGTTCTAAGAAACTTGGCTAGACTTTGCATTGTGAAAACTGTATCTTATGTAAAGTATGTGCAATGAGCTCCCATAACATGCCAGCCTCTAAAGAGAAGCAAGAAATGTCAAAGAGAAACTAAAATTTAGCGTGAATCAAAGGTCCAAAATCCAAACAAACAGTCCAATCAGATAGACAATCCAGATCAGTACAATATTTGATACACTGGAAATATCAACTGGCAATGCAAATAAAGAATTCCTGATTTTTATAATAATAATAATTATTATTTTTAACCAAATTTACTGGGCTATTTATACACTGTTGAGGACAAAGTATTGTATGTCAAAACACTCATTCCAATTAATGAGCATTAACCTTGCAAATTTGTTTTGTTGTTGTAATTTTGACTATACCTTTCACTATGTTATAATATACACTTGTGTTCTAGTCTGTTCATCTTTGTTTCATCTGTTCATCTCTCTCAGGTGGCAGAGAACATTTATGGCATGTTTCACACACGATACACTCTTCACCGTCAGGCCCTTCAGCACAAGATCGGCTACATCATCGATATCAAGTAAGTGTGTGTGTGTGTGTGTGTGTGTGTGTGTGTGTGTGTGTGTGTGTGTGTGTGTGCAAGCAGAAAAATTAAACAAATAAATATGCCTTTTTCACACACATTGTGATATTTCCGCAGATTTGACACTTGTTCACAGATGTATGTTTGTTTCTTTCGTTACATTAGGATCAGGGATGCATTTGTACTAGCTGATGGCACGCTGAAGATCTCCAATGCCATAGATGACATGCTGGAGTATACAGAACTCACAGGTCAGATAAGGCATCAAATGAAATTGAGAGAAATATTTCTTCTCTAAAAGTAACAATGAAAAAACCTATAAATCCATTTTTCAACCAAAACCACTTATGTCAAACATGTAACTGATCAATCTGAAGCAGTTGTCAACCATGTAATAGGAAAACAGCTGAATGGAGCTTTTGAAATTAGTCAGAATTGTATTGGTTGATATTATATATTACAGTAAGCACATGATCTGCATACGTAAATGGTCTTGCTATGCTATACCAATATTCTACTGACCCATTACTTTTCCACTTATCCTTTAGATCACATAATTGATCAGATCTTGAACAAGCCAAACACACGTCTGAAAAAGTGTGTTGGAGAGGCCAGATTGAATGAGGATAAATTAGAGGTTGCTTTCTGTTACAAAATCCAATATAACACTTTTTTTAATCTGAATGTATTTACATTCATCTTTACAATGATTTGATTGGCAGAGATCTTCTTAATAGAATACAAAGTGAATTAAAGTGTTTGTATTGCGATACTTCTAAAGCCCTGTCCCAAAAGGTTTATTAGCAGGATTTTTAGCATTTCCTGATTTTATTGATAAGAAGACACAGGGATCAAAGGAGACAAGGAAACAGAACTGGGAAATAACCTCTTAATGGAATTATTACTTGTCTGACCTTTCTACTCAGGGCTGCCAGAGCAACAATGGGAGCTGGCTTTAGACCTGGCAAAAATCATATAGTTCTAATGCAGGGCTGCTCATAATTTATATGTTTTCTGTATATGGTTATGTGTCACTTTATGTGTTGCACATGTAGTGTCAGTTTTATCATCATCATATCAGTGTTTTATCGTTAAGATAAAAGTCACTGCATATGTTGTTGAAGATAGAATAGTTAAAAGTTTATTTTATTTCTATCTTCTATTTTATTTTACCATTTCATTTTAAGTGACTGATGATTTTTCTTTCAAAATCCTTTAGAGAATACTGGAGACCAGCTTGGAGGACAGGTCTGATGACAAGATTGAAGTGTATAAGGTACTCATTTTTTGTTTCTCACAAACACTTGAGATAGTTAATGAGATAATTATGATGTCATCGTTATGAATTTCTCAAGATTGGTTTTATAAGCTTTTTCCAAACCCACTTGTACACAAAAAGCATTTAATTGTATCTATTATCATTATCATTATAGGGTTGGCTCAATACCACAATTTTATGTTTGGTTTGCCAGATTCTAATAATTCAGTATCAATATTAAATCGATACCATAGTTTACAAATAACCAGCCTCAAAAGATTGCTGAATTAAAAACAATATTATTAAAATTGTACCATACTCAGACTATTCCCGAGTCAACATGCGAGATCAGTTTTTGACCTAGCGTGAACTTGTGTTCAGTATAGTAAATCTACTGGAGATTTGTAATGAGAGCATTTTGTTAATTTAGATTATTTTCCTGACCGACAACCGAAGCTCAATCGATCACTAACCTTTAAAGGGTAGCTAAACCCCTGGTCAGAGCCTGACTCCACCCACTGGCAATATTTGAAAAATGCTGGAAAAGTGGGCAAAGCCCAGCGGAGATAGAGGGGATGAACCGAGGGTGGGGCTGAGTGGGGGGGCGTGCACCTGAGACCTGCTGTCAGACTCTAAAATGGAGAGTGACTCACAGGGTCGCAAGACGACGTAAAGTATGTGCATCTGATGAGTTTTATCGAGTTGATGTCAATAGCGTGCGGCATGCGCTCTCTGTAGGCATATTCATATTTATGTGAAAAAATCCAGCAAAATGCGCCGGCGCGTTTGTCGACCCCAGAGGATTAACTTTAGCCTAACCATAAATTGTGATTATATATATGATCACTCACATCAAGACGCCGCTGTGGTGGGGGAGTCCATGCAGGAGAGCAGCGTTTGGCACTGCGTCACTTTTCTGCTCGAGCTGTGTGGAGAAGCCCATTTCCACCTCTATTGCGTTGGAGAAGCAATCCCGTGTAAAATGCAGGTTGCACACTTGAGCTCTAGGCGTGAACTCACGGTCTTCCAGGCCAAGTGCATGCAACCACTAGCGCCTAATTTCCAAGTCTACTGGAAAGCTATGCCGTCCAGCAGTGCTGTTGCAACCAGCAACACTACACCTACGTACCCTCCTGCCCACTGTACTAAATACAGATAAATCTACGCTAGCTCGTACCAGGGGCGTGGTGAGCTGGAACCTGCTTGCGTCACGTAGTACCGCTTACGTCATGCAGTACCGCAAACATCCAATAGGAAAATTCAACTGCAGTAGCCACCGTTCAACCTGAAGAGGGCAGCACTCAGACGCTTTTACACCATATATTGTAGAATTAAAAAAACTCTATACCCAAATGTCAAAAAAGTTACTTGAATCAAAGAACAGCGCTAATAAAGCCCCATTCTTACAGAATTCTTTCAGGTCTACTTCCGCTCTGCCGAATTTCACTCTCTCTCTGAGCCAGAACTGCAGTGGGCGCATGCGCAGCAGGCCCAACTGGAGAACTGATGATGCTGAGGCCATCAGACCTAGCATCCTTTGAAATTTCTTGAGAGGGACTACAGCGCCGCAGCGAAAGGAGCCGACTGCGCGCTGAATGTCCAGTGTGCGCTGAGATGACAGGCGTGCTGTCATTGACAGCGAGTTCAGTTCTATTCCCAGAAAATATATAATCTGTCTGGGGAATAGCGAACTCTTTTCCCAGTTTACTGTGAGACCGAGATTCTCGAGGTGATCGAGTAAAATGGTTCTGTGCTCCACGATCTCTGAGTGAGATTGGGCTAGAATCAGCCAGTCGTCCAAATAGTTCAGCACTCATATGCCCCGGAGTCTGAGGGGTACGAGCGCTGCGTCCATGCACTTCGTAAATGTACGGGGTGCCAGGGACAAGCCGAAAGGCAGGACTGTGTACTGATATGCCTGGCCCTCAAAGGCGAATCTCAAAAATCGCCTGTGACATGACGCTATCTGTATTTGAAAATACGCGTCCTTTAGATCTATTGACACAAACCAGTCCCCTCGGCGAACATGCGCGAGGATTTTTCTGGTCGTGAGCATCCTGAACTGACGTTTCATAAGCGCTCTGTTCAGTTGCCGCAGATCTAGTATGGGTCTGAGACCCCCGTCTTTCTTGGGTACCAGGAAGTATCTGCTGTAAAGCCCCCCTTCGCTTTGAGCTTGAGATAAGGGTTCTATAGCCCCTTTGCTCAGTAGTTTCAGAATTTCGGCTCGAAGTAGATGTGCTACTTTCGATTCTACCGTGGTCTCGACGCGCGCCGTGTGGCGGCGAGGGCGTCGGCGGAACTGTAACGAATAGCCTTCTTTTATGATGTTTAGCACCCATTTCGAAACCCCGGGAAGCTTCGCCCACGCGTCTGCACGGGTAGCTAGGGGCTGGGTGCGAAGCGCGCTCTGATCAGCTTGCGATACAGCGGCTTCGGTGAGCTGTGACATAAGCGTTGCGCTCATGACATCTGAGGCAGGGGGCGCGCTGATAACAGCTCCTCTGTGGTGGTTAACCAAGAGGGGGAGGGCTGGGCGAGTTCCATTGGAACTGTCATGTCTGTGTGTGGAAGTGGGCGCAGGGTAGCGGGCACATTTACCACCTTTATAGCATCGCTCGCCTGAGCAGAGCGCCTGCATACTGGTTTCGTTTTTACAGAAACCGTGAGACATGTAGGAAGTAGCGTTTGTGGGTCGTGGGCACGTTTGCTACATTTAATGCGCAATCGATCTGAGTCGATTTTATGTGCGCGAGCCCTGTGTGAGGGGCTGTGCTTGTGTGTAGGAATGGGCATTGACTAGTGGGCATTTTTTCTACACATGAAACACCATCGGCCGTGGCCGGGACACCAGAAAATACACTCTTTAAGGGATTTATCTGGGTAGCCATAAAAAAGGCTTTTGTGTGCAGGCAAGCGGGCAATGGAACCAGCTTGTTGGCTGCTAAATACGCTGGACCAGTCACATTTCTTGGAACTGGACGAGCGGCAAGCTTTGGTGGAAGTCCGGCCGCAGCGGGACTTGGACATTGTCGCTTTCCTAGGCGTGCTAGGACGACTTCGGGGCCTCTGGCTTCAACGCAATCTTTGGCCGCGGGCCACACGGGGCAGGGCGGCGGCTGGAAGAGCGAGAGCGCGGTCTTGAGCTCTGGGTCTGGCGACGTTGTGAAGAGGAGGTGGTGGGCGGAGGCTTAGGCTGTGAGCTCTGAGCAGACGGTTTCGCACGGCCTGCTGCAGAGCTGGAGCGCTTCGGGAGGAAGTGCTTCATGGCCTGGGTCGCTTTCTGTACCTCAGCGAACCTGTCGGTGAAGTCTTTGACCGCGGTTCCGAAGAGGCCGGCGGGGGAAAGCGGCGCGTCGAGGAACGCGGTGCGCTCCGACTCAGACATGTCCGAGAGCGTTAGCCAGAGATGTCTCTCAGACCAGCCCGGTCTCACCCCAAAACGTCATGTAGTGACGGGTCTTGACCATACGGCAATATACGACGAAAAGGGTACCCCTAAAACGTCCATATGAGACGAAGACATAAGCACACTAGCAGCGCCTCTTAGCGGTACCCTAACGCATACCTAAACCTACCCATAACCCGAATCGTCACATATGGACGTTTTAGGGGTACCCTTTTCGTCGTATGTTGCCGTATGGTCAAGACGCGTCAGTATGTGATGTTTTGGGGTGAGACTGTGTTACTCAGACACGGTGAGTGAGGCCATGCTCCGTCCTATGGCCTGTGCCGCAGACTTGGTAGCGCGGAGAGCGAGGTCTGTAGCGCTCCTCAGGTCTGGCACGCAGATTGCGTCAGGTCCTTTCTCGTCCAGCTTGCGGAGGAGATCAGCCAGGTAAATCTGGAGCGTGGCCATGGTGTGCAACGCTGACGCGGCCTGCGCGGCGGCGGAGAAAGCGCGGCGGAGCAGGGATAACGTCGTGCGGCAGGCTTTTGAGGGCAGCGCCATCTTAGCATGCCGTCCAGCGGAGGGCGGGCATAAGTGCGCTGCAATAGCCTCTTCGACCGGCGGCAGGGAGTGGTATCCTCTGTTCTTGGCGTTGTCGACAGCGGAGAACGCCAGAGAAACAGAAGATCGTGTCCTGGCCGAAAAAGGGGAGCTCCAAGACTTAGCGACTTCTTCGTGAAGCTCAGGAAGAAAGGGCGCTGGCTTGGATGCAGGCGAAGTGCGCTCCCCGGGCAGGAAGTAGCCGTCCAGCCGGTTGTGAGCGGGCTGCTCAGGCGTAATCCAATCGAGGCCGAGGCTCGCCGTGGCCTGAGTGAGTACGCGTATGAGCTCCGCCTCAATGCTCGCTCTCTTTCCCGTCGAAGCACGGGCAGGGGGCGCTAGATCCTCAGAGCTCACCCAGCCTTCACTGCCTGATGCCAGGAGAGAGCAGGAATCCTCTTCTCGCAGCATCGCGTCAATCTCATCCGCGTCGTCGACAGAAGCGGCGGCAGACCGTGGCCGTTGTCCATCAGGAAGCGAAACTGATGAAGCCGGTGAAGCAGACGGGCGCACCGGCGAGGTTTGGCGGCTGGGAGAAGGTTCCGGGATTCGTTGAGCGCGGCGCTTTTTACGGCGCGGCACTACAGCAGGTGTGGGCGCAGTCTCGTTGAAAAATGCCAAGCGAGTCCTCAGAGTCGCTATAGGCAACAGCTCGCAGTGAGGGCAGCCGCCGTCAGCGAGCACGAGAGCTGCGTGTTCTTCACCCAGGCAGGATACGCAAACCACGTGGCGGTCCCCGTCGCTGAGTGTGGCTCTGCACGAGCCGCAGGAAGGCATCTTTAAAAAGACGCGAGCTCTTTTAGTCAGTGTGTGTCGCGCCGGCTAACGTATGACGTCACTCTAGGTCTCGCTCGATAGGCTCAAGCAGTTGCCAGCAGACCAGCCAATAGGCTCGCGAGCTGTCTCGCCTATGCCTGTATGCTGCAGCAACGCGTTTTACATTAATACAAAATTAAAGGATAATTTTTTGGCTTCAGTATTCTCGTGGAAAAGGATTTTCCCCTAGCGTATTCTACGCAGTACGAGAGAATCTCTCGTAAGAGAACCCCTGCCAGGGTGAGGATTTCCAGAAACGCCGGTTGCAGTGTTGTCGTGTAGACCAGTGGTTCCCAAACCTGTCCTGAAGGCACCCCAACACTGCACATTTTCTTTGTCTCCCTAATCAAACACACCTGATTCAACTCATCAGCTCATTATCACATGGGTTAAAACTGTTGGGAAAACGCTCTGGTTGGTTGAAGCGCTGTCCTATTGCGTGCAGAGGGAATTTGAAAGACAGACGTTTATCCCGCCCCTCGGATTGAGCCGTGTCTATGGTGAGTTGCCAGACCTAACATCTTGTTGTAGGTCTGGCTTGCCAGGCTAGCTGCAAATGTATTTGACAAACACACTGTCATAGCGGCCAAAAAAGACAAAAGATATAATAAGAGTTAAAAACTTTTGTAGAAGTCTGCCAGAAATAAAGTCAGTCTGGTTAGTAATAAGTGAAGCTGGTAATGCTGTTTGTGGAGTTGTTTAATCCTCCTCTGCTGAGATCTTCACAGATTTAATGTCTTCTTTTCTCTTTAGTTGATTTCATCTAAGACTGTGACTGAAGTCAGTTGTAGTTCTTGTGTTTATGCTCTGCTCTTTTTCTGTTCTCTTCAGAAAGTAAAAGTCCTCCTCAGTATTTTGTTCCAATCACCTGGATTTGCTAATTCAGACAGGAGAGAGAACTAATTAGTGAAATCAGATGACTGAGTTTATGGGTGGAATAAACATATGGCAGGACTTCTACTTTCTGACCCCTGGACTACACCTCTGCTCCCGATTTATCTTGTACCTCAATGTTGTTACTTTTGCTGGTTTCGTGTCAGTTTGGGTAACACACTGTAACACACTAGCAATGAACTTTGGAACAGCATTGTATCAGCCAAAATCATGATATTGTACCGATTGAAATATATGTCTTTTGTTTTATATCACTGTGTATCGTTTCTTGTAAGTTTCTCGTCAGATTCATATTTTGCAAGATTTAAACACTGAAAGAAATTAAAAAGCTGTATATATCTTTTGTTGATATAATTTTTATTTTAGCGTGATGTTTGACTGATTTACTTTTCCAAAACCTTTAGGTCAAAGTAAATGAAAGCTGGATGACAATGGTCAACAATTACAACCAGTTGGCCAACACAGCACTGAGTGGTTCTGACTTTGACATTTGTGTAGGTTTGAATAGTAAAAACTACCTCTTTCTTTTCATTGTTTAAACTATTTCTACATAGTTTAGGAAAGTCTTTTAAACCTATTGTGTGATTTTTGGTTGTACTTGTTGCTGCAGGTATCCATGCCAAAGATTCATAAATGGCATGTTAGTGTGAATATAACCGATCAGGATTATCGGGAGGTCCAGCTGAAAGCTGAGGAGTGCTTTCAAAAGTGGTGTGAGGAAGAGGAGTTCATTGATTCAGGTAAGTGCTACACTGTTAACCCTTGCTGTAAAAAAAGGACAAATTCTGACAATATCATACCATTTTCCATTAAAACAGTAATATACCGTAGAAAACAAAAATAGCCTACAGCAGTGTTTCCCAACCCTGCTCCTGAAGGACCCCCAACACTGCATGCTTTCTTTGTCTCCCTAATCAAACACACCTGATTCAACTCATCAGCTCATTAGAAGAAACTCTAGGACAAGGATGGGCAAATGCTGTCCTGGAGGGCCACTGTCCTGCAGAGTTTAGCTCCAACCCTGATAAACTCACCTGTCTGTAGCTTTCTAGTGATCCTGAAGACATTGATTAGCTGGTTCAGGTGTGTTTGATTAGATAGTCCCAGATAGACAGCAACCATCACAATAATGTTAATGTGTCAATGTTAACTGTATTGAATCAACATCTCTTTTGCTCCAGCAATTAATGTTTTTTTTTCTTTCAATTTCATCCATAAATCAATGGTAATGGTACTGAATCATTGTTACAATGTGATGTTGGTTCAACATCATGTTTGCACTCTCAGAAAATGAAACAACAACTATAACTGACTTAAAGCCACACAGCCTGAAATCAACTGCAAATAAAAGACAATACATCTCTGTGTTTCTGCAAGACAGAGTAGCTCTGATTCTTTGGTTGTTCATGATATATAAAAAAAATGTGTCATTGTACCTGATTACTGTAGGTTCATAGTGGTGTTAATGTAACACTTTTGATACAGAATTAAACTCTGAATGAGATTAGTAAATGAACAAGATATATGATGATTTTGTCATCATATTCAATATAACAAACTGCATCCAAAAACCATGTATGTGTGCACAAGTGTGACCTGCAAAAAGACAGTTCAAGCAGCTAAATAAAAACTTTTAAGTTTTAAAAGTCAAGGGTCAGCATCCCAACTAAAGCAAACACTGATCTCTATAATGGTAACTTCAAACCAAACATTTTCAATTAAACATCTCAATAAAAACTTCTATAGACGTCTAACAGAAATAAAGTCAGTCTGGTTAATAATGTGTAATAATGTGTAATGACTGGAAGTCAGTTGTATTTCTTGTTTCTCTATTTTCTGTTCGTGTGTTCCTCTTTCCTGTGTAGTTGCTGGTCTAGTGGAAATCTCTTTTATTTTTTAGTAGTCTCAAATGAAAGTTCACTGTAATACTTTGCTCACATTGTTAGTGCATTATAAATTTTAGTTATACATTTAAATGACAGTTGGTCAATTTAAGGCAGTCGGTTTCTGCAAGTGAAATCGAGTTAACTTGATTTTTAATTTAGTGCAGGGTATTTTTACAGTAACATACTGTAGATTACAGTAAAGAACTGTACAATTATCAGAATATTTTACTGTAAAAAAAAAGCCTGGTAAGGTCTAACAGTGTACTGTAGTATGTCTGCATTTATGTGTTTCTAATGTTTGTGTGGTTCTTTTTAAAACTTGATCTTTATTTTATGGATTTAGTGGACTTTTTTATCCCAAGTAATTTGATGATTCTTATGATGAGGACATAGCATTTCTTTTCCTTTTAATCTGAGTTTTCCTAACCAGTCAAAATGGTCAGCTACATCACGTGTCAGGCATTTCTTAAGTTCACTTGATATGTATAAATATAAAATATATATTTAGAATGTGCATGTGTAATACCAATGGAGTTCACTAACCACGAAAATTAGCTTCCTATTACAACTGGCTCGACTTTCCCTATAATGTTAATCTCCTAAAGCTATGGCTTAATTCTTATTTTGATTTTGCAATAAAAACGTTTAGTAAAAGGTCAATTTAAGGTCATACTATCTGCCAAACATCATAACTTTATTCTTGTGGCACTAAAACACTGTCACTGAAGTCGAGGGCTGAATCTTTGAACAAATCATTCTTTGAACTAATCAGTCTGAATTGCTTCTTTGCCATTTTGCTCTAATATGCAAAAAACTTGGGAGTTATTTACATTTTAATTAAACTCTGACTCCATTATTTTATCTGACTTAAATAATGACCAATAAGCAGATTTCAACCTAAATTCCTCATGAATTTAAGACATGTTTGATTGATTTTTTTTTTTTTTTTACTAAATAAGAGCATTTTAAATGTATGATGTCAATCAAACTGCAGTGGAACATAATATATTTGTACAGAGTCTGCAGGGCAACCAACAGACAATAACCCAACAGCAGCACATTCATTTATAACAGCAATTAAACTGACTGGATTCAGCGGTTTTAATGCACACATGTCAGCCAGTCAGAATCAAACAGATGTAGTAAAATTCTTTTGACCCTTTCCATCCAGACAACCTGTCTGCAGCCCGAAGCATTCTAGGAGACGTCCTCAACAGACGGCTGCCAAAGTTTGTGGGAGAGGCCCGACTGAATGAAGATGAATTAAAGGTACACTGGGAGAAGATGGTCGAAGATTTTAAAACCCGAACTGAAAATTGGGATGAAAATTACCATGAACAGGTAACCACCATCACCTGATCTCCTTTCACTTTAGCTTTCTTTACTGCTGCAAATATGTTTGACAAACACACTGTCACAGTGGCCAAAAAAATAAATAAATCACCAGGGCCCGTATTCATAAAGATTCTAAGAATCCTCTCAGAAAACTCTTAATTTAGCTTAAAAACTTTTACGTAGGAGTCTTAGCTTAAGAGCGATTCGGGACCGATCTGAGAGCAACTCTGAGCAAGGAAAAGACAAAAACTTTCATCTTAGTGAGGAGGCGGGGTTGCTATGTATGACACAATCTTTTGAAGACTGTGATTGGCTGGTTGTCCAAGAAGTAAAAAAAAAATGTGATTTTGAGCTACTATTTGTATTAAGATTCTTTATGAATATGGGCCCAGATCATCTTTCCACATGTGCCAGATGTAGGCCGGATCTGAGCTGTCACAATGTTGCTATGTGGGCACTTTAGTTTAGAGTTGGTGACCTAGGTCTTGGCCTTTCCCTTTAGTACTCAGCTTATCACGCAGTCCTTCTCTCTTCGTCCATTTAATTCAGGCATACTATGTTAAATTCGTTTTATTTGTATTGTGGTTTTCCCAAGATCACTGTGCCTTGCAACCAACAGCAGAGGTCTTTAACCCTGCTCCTGGGGACCCACTGTCCTGCAAAGTTCATGTCCAACCAGCATCAGCACAATTGCATGTGTATTTTCAAACAATCCTGAAGAGCTTGATTAGCTGCTTCAGGTGTGTTTGACTTGCTTTGTAGCTAAGCTCTGCAGGAAAGTCGGTCCCCAGGAGCAGGGTTGAATACTTCTGACCAACAGCAAATATAAATGGCAAATAAATCTGGGCAAATACAATAATGAATAAAGTATACACATCAAACACCATAGGCAATTATGGAATCTGAATCAAATGTACAGTCCGTGCTGAAACTGTACAAATATCCGACCCAACATTCTAAACAGAATGAGCAGTAGAGTAAAAATTATGTAACCAGTGGGTACATCAATTAACACATGTCAACATGAGGAAAACAGCTTATAAATCATACTAAGTGATATTTTTTGAAAATGTAAAAATGCTGAAAGTTTTGTGTGATGGGAACGTAGGTTGGGTGTTTCTGCAGCTGTACCCATCACCCAAAACTTTCAGCATTTTTACATTTGCATTTTTACACTATATGATGCAGCATCTCAGTCCCTCCTGGGAACTGTGGCTATGTTAATATTTGAGAAGTTTTCAGATTTATAAAGTTGTATTATGTAGTGTTAGTTTTAGAATAATCAGATAATATTTTATGCGTCAGAAAAATCTGCTGACCGGCTTGAAAGCCCAGTCGAGTGACGCCCAGTCAGATGACATCTTCAAGAAAAAAGTGAATCAGGTACTCATTCCCTCTCAAAAATGAATTTTCTCATGATTAATACAATTTAACGTGTCCTGAAGCACCCACCCACCTAGCAAACTGAATAAGGGTTTAAGTGCAAATCCACTAATTTCAGACATAGAGCAAAATGTTACATTAACAAGGGGGATTTTGATGTGCACCTATAGCACTCACTAAATAGATGAGCAGATAGTGCAGCATTGCCACCAACAATCAGCACTGCTTTCCAACATAGTATGTATTCAGAGTTTTTATTTTGTTAGCTTTATCAGACAATATAACATTTTATCAGTTTGGAGTCAGAGCACACTGCAAAATATACTTCATTATTATTGAAGATATATTTCAATACATAATATTATTTAAGATAAAAGCATTAAATTATTTTGTGTATTTTCTTATGATAATATCTACCCTTCTAAATGCTTTAGGACATACTGCTGGCCAGTTTGGGAGACCAGCCTGATGAAGCTTTCGAGATTGAGGTAGTCATTCAATTTCTCACTTGGCATTTGTGGTACAGGATTATAATATTGCAATTATACATTTCTCAAGAGTACACAGCAAAATCCCCAGTGTTAAATTACTCTGTGTTTATATGAGTCCACACTCAGAGTGTTATAAGTAACACTGAAGCAGTGTTAAAGTTAATGAGATAATTAAGTGATTAATTAAGTGATGATTGAGCATTATTGAAGACACCTGATGTTAACAAGCAGAATCACTGAAGGAGAAAATCTCAAATTGTAAGTTACCATTATGGTGATGGGTGTTTGCTTTAGTTGGGCTCTTGACCCTTATATTATTAACTTTAGATTTTGTCTGGCTGCTGTATCTGAGTTATAACTGCCAGATGAACAAAGAAAAAAGTGATCTTATGGTGTTGGTTATATTATGACAATCATCATTTGAACTTTATGTTTTTGATTTATGTTGTTGACTACAGCATAACTGTGTTTCTGCATAAATATCAGAATTTTAGATATAATATAAAGGATTTCTTAAGAGTTAAAAAAAAAAAATTCTTGTAGGCACAGACAGACGTCAAGATTCAGTCTATGCATCTCAACAATGGTGACGAGCAGAATATTCAGTTAGGAAAAGTAAATTACATAGACAATTCAGATCATAATTTATTCATACCGCAATGCATGATGGGAGCCATTAATGAGTTGTGATTGGTGGCAGCCACTGCAACATGCTTTATTATTGTCACCATTGTTGAGATTCACAGGCTGATTATTGATGTCTGTGTTTCTAAATAAATTCTTTTGAAAGTTTTTTTTGATCAGAACAATGTTTATTAAATATTTTGGATTATAAGAAAAACACTGATAATCATATGCTGTAGAATTACAGAGCTCCTGCTAACAAGTTAAACCAAACTATCTAAAAAAAAATTCATTTTTCAGATCACAGTATGATTATGTCAAAACATAACCAACACTATCAGATCCCACTTTTCTTTGTTCATTTGACTTTTATAAATCAATAACAGCAGACAAACAAAATCTAAAGTTAATAATATAAGGGTCAAGAGCCCAACTAAAGCAAACACCCATCACCATAACGGTGGCTTACAATTTGTGATTTTCTCCTTCAGTGATTCTGCTTGTTAACATCAGGTGTCTTCAATAATGCTCAATCATCACTAAATGAATCACTTAATTATATCATTAACTTCAACACTAGCTATGTTTCCATCAACACGTTTTTATCCGAATTATGTGATATCGAATGAAAAATGCCTTATGGAAACAGTAAAATTCGATTGAATTTCTTGAATATCGACTAAAATGAAATACGGTCGGTCTCATCGGATTTTATATTGATCGATATACGGTTTATGCGATAAACGCTGATGGAAACGTCATTTGCCGAATAAATAATGGATTGCGATCAAGTTTTTGGTCATTTTATGGGTACAACCCACCAAAAAAGAAAAAGTTTTAGCTAATTTCCGCCCAGTTTCTGTCTGGTTTGCACACATGGCCGGTGTCAACAACGTGGACAAACGAGGAGACGAGATACTTTTTGAATTGAATTTAACAGAAAAATAAAACGGCTATTATAGCAAAAATCTAAGAAATGTCATAACAGTCAAATAATGTCGCTATCAGCTGTCACATAAGCACCTAGAGTCCTGCAATGGTTTGGGTACCCGCATAAAAGTGGCTAAAACGGATGGATTGTGACATTCCTAAAATTCACAGGCGGGGATGCGGGCGGATAATGAACTCCTTGCGGACGGGTAGCGGATGAAAAATATGTGCAATATTTGTTTGTCTAAATTGCCATTACACACTCGCAAATATTGTGTTTTGGGCATCCTTAAAAATATTCTTTGCCGTTACCCGACCGATCCTGTCAATTTAGGACCGACCCAATCATTTTTTTTCCCCCTTTTAGTCCGACTGAATGGCTGGTTGTAAACTTGCATTATCGACCGATTTTTTTTATTTTATTTTTACTCTTTAAACAACTAATACAAATGCAATAAAATAATATTAATTATATTTTAGTAGGCCTAAGTATTGTGTATATAAATTGCCCATAGCCTATTATAGGCCTACAAACGTAGGCTACGCTCTTTCTTTTAAATAAAAACCTGTCAATCAAGCAAAATAATATTCATTGATTGTAGGGCAGGCTAATAAGCCTGTGTTGTAGCCCTGTCATTAAAAAACGATTTAGTTTCATATTCATGTTTAAATAAAATAATATAGCCTATATATATATATATATATATATATATATATATATATATATATATATATATATATATATATATATATATTATGTTGATTATATGAAAAGTGAAAAAAGCATGAATAAGATAAGATGATCCCGAATATCGGGAGACAAATGGAGTGGGCAGACATGATTTTGACCACTTTATTAAGTTTGTTTTTGTAGAAAGAATTTCTTTAAAGTGAATTACGTTTCGTATTAATTGTATCTTCATTTTAATCAATGTTTAATCAACCATTTTCCTGGATTTAATAAATAAGAGCTAAATCTCAGGCAATATAATCAGGACACGGAGAGGCGCCCGCGCGTGAACTGGAGGTAGCCTAGGCTACTTGAATGGCCCAAAACAAAGCGCACTTTAGCGCTCATTAGCCCAATCATGAGGCTATGGTGATGTTGAGAGAGGTGCGAGATAAAAAAAAAATAAAGCACTTTAAATTGAATGATTTTAGCTTGTGTGCGATTTATCGCGGGCACGGGTCAGATCTGCTGAACTTTGCGGGTACGGGCAGGGGCAGTCTAAAAAAATGGACCCCTGCAGGACTCTGCACTATTACAAATTGTGCAATATTGATCATTTGTTGGTAGATGGCGCGATCCATTTTGTCTAGCAAAACTTTGATCGCAAATGTTTGCTTGAATGTTGTGCGATTCAGTGCGAAAATGAATGGAAACACCTTAAAATGTATCAAATCAATTCGATATACCAATTTGATCGCAAAACAGCATGTGACGTCATTATGCACAGGTTTTTATTCGCTTTAAAGCCGTTTGATGGAAACACACTTTCAGCAGCTTTATTCGCATGATTTTTTTTACCGAACTTCAGATAATTCGATTGACAAGTTGATGGAAACATAGCTACTCTTGAGTGTGGACTCATACACTCCCAGAAGAGTTCATTTAACACTGGAGTTTTTGCTGTGTAGTAAATGCCGCTCCATCTGAAAGCAGGTGATGGCGATTTACTACTAAATCAAGGAACCGGCTTTACTGACGAGATGCACATAACAATCTCACGATTTAAATCGCCCAGCCCTAATCAGAACTATCATGAAGTAGTTTCACTAATCTCATCACTGACAAAAAATGTTTATTTGTTATTAATGGATCATTTTCACCAAGGATCATTTCTTGCCACAGTTCAGACACTCTGAATTTAGATTTTGAAAATAGATTGTTGGGAAAATTCTTTTAGACACACACAGACATTAATTATTAGCATATTAATCTCAACAATGGTGGCATGCTTTTTGCAGCAATGAATGCTGGGAGCCACCATATTATAAAACTAATGGCTCCCAGCATGCATTGCAGCATGAAGCATGTCACCATTCACCATTCTTGATGTTAGTGTGTGTGCCTCTACGTTTTCTTTTCTCGCAATGTATTTAGAAATTAAAATTCAGAATGTTTGCTCTTTGGCAAAAAAGTATTGATGGTAAAATTCTATTAATAATATGTAACCTCTTTTGATCAGTTATGACATTTGTCAAACATTTCTCTATGATGATGAAATATATATCACCTGATCTTCTTTGTTTATGGTTTCCTTTGCAACAAATTACCGTATGTGTTTTGGCAAACACTGTTACAAAGACAACTAACATAAAAAATATAAAGAGTCAAACCACCCAACTAAAGGAAACACATTTTCAATAAAACATCAACATCTGAAACTCTGTTTATTCTCAAAAAGATTTTCTGTAGATGAAGGAAATAAGGTCAAACTGGTTTGTGTCCGGAAGTCAGTTGTAGTTCTTTTGTTTCACTTTTCTTCAGTGATTCTGCTTGTTATCATCAGGTGTCTTCAATATTCGAACAATCATCACTCAATTAATCACTTAATTATCTAATTTAACTCTAACGAATATAACGGTTCAGTGTTACTTTTAACACCATGCTGGTGGTTCCCATATGAACACTGATCGGTGTTAATTTAACACTGGGGAATTTACTGTGATTAATTGCATTTTGAAAAAAAAAAAAAAAGTGTCATGAATTTATTGCATTTGGGGGAGGGAAAGAATCTGTTTTTATAATAAATCTTTGAAAATCAATCAATCTGGATTTTAATTTTTTATGTTATTATAACCTAAAGATGCACGTGAAAGTTTGAAACAGAAAATAGTGGTTTTCATCTTGACACTTGGTAAAAACACATTTTTACTCAAATTAATCAAAATGGATTTATCGCGTTTTGGAACCAAACTCTTCATATACAGTTTGTACAGTATAAAAACCATGACGTCTATGGAAAGTCCCCATAAAACATGAAAAAACAACGTGTGTGTGTGTGTGTGTGTGTGCATGCGTGCGTGCGTGCAAACACAGTTTTTGATGAGTGTGCTAATGAGGTCCAAGTAAGTGTGATTGAACTCCAGGGAGACTGAATGATGTGTGAACGCTGACTGTGAGGGAGATCTTGGTGTAGCTGTGATAATACTAGAGGCAGCTCTTGATGCCCAAAGGTCCCTAAGGGAAGGCCACTAGGCATGAGAAACGAGGGAACGGGGAATCACTGGACGGTTGAAAGACCTAGGCAGAGTGAGGGAGCAAGGCAGAGCAGAAGGCCATTTTATATAGGGATACTGACAGGGGACTTCAGGGATACTGGCTGAGCGGGAAACGTCTCGGTTACGTATGTAACCCTCGTTCCCTGAGTAGGGAACGGAGACGTTACGTCGGATGACGACGAATGGGGTTTCGCTTAGAAATCCTATCATCTTCGAGTATTAAAACACGAGCCAATGGCAAAGAAATGCCATGGGTCTGCGGAATTTGCATAGCGTAACTCCGCCCCACCCTGGGGGTATATAAGGAAGTCGCTGGCAACATGCAGATATGTCTTCGCTGAGGAGCCGAGACTGAACTCAGGCGTTCCAGCGGTACAGCGGAAGTGGCAGGGAGACGTAACGTCTCCGTTCCCTACTCAGGGAACGAGGGTTACATACGTAACCGAGACGTTCCCTTTCGTTGTCACTCCGAGTTACGTCGGATGACGACGAATGGGGTTCCCGTATAATCACGCCACCTCTCGACTGTCTTCCAGTGCCCTGCGTAAGTCTGAGCTCCCTGTCGTGAGACTAGCACGGACGAAGGAGTCCTACTTAACACAGGAATACCAAGGTACACTGGGAAGCATATCCAATGGAAATATGCAATCATGCCCAACCCGAAGGGGGGGACTTGGAATACACATATGACCCCGAAGGGCTGAATACGGAGTAACACTGGGGTGTCCAGCCGCAGGTGGAATATTTCAACCCCAGGGGTGGCAAGGTGGCTTGCCAAGGGAAAGACACATGCTCAAAGAGGCTTACAGTGGAAATACACATGTGGGGGTCGCCCGAAGGGAACCATGCACATGGAGACACCTAGCCAAGCGCGAAAGCTGCCAGTGGCATAACTCTGGCGTTGACGTCGTCAGTGCTGGAGGAGACTCAGGGCTTATGAGGCTCACCTGAGGAATAATCGCACGTATCCCGTCCGTGGAGAGGAATGGCGAGCAAGCGAAGACACCTGAGCAGAATCTAGCACCGGCTAGTTGAAGCGAGTACATGAGAAGAAACTGGCTCTACTCGGAGATTGTAGAATCTCGCGAATGTGTTAGGTGTCGCCCAGCCTGCAGCTCTGCAGATGTCTGTTAGCGAGGCGCCATGCGCTAGAGCCCAAGAGGATGCCACACTCCGAGTGGAGTGGGCCGTCACACCAAGGGGGCACGGTCGACCTTGCTGCTGGTAAGCCAAAGCAATGGCGTCCACTATCCAGTGAGACAACCTTTGCTTGGAGAGAGCCTTTCCCTTCAGCTTCCCACCATAACAGACAAAGAGCTGGTCTGAGGTCCTGAAACACTGCGTTCTGTCAACGTAAGCACGAAGGGCGCGTACTGGACAGAGCAGTGCCAAGGCTGGGTCTGCCTCCTCCAAGGGCAGCGCTTGCAGGTTCACCACCTGGTCTCGAAAGGGTGTGGTGGGAACCTTGGGCACATATCCAGGCCGGGGTCTCAGGATCACGTGAGAGTTAGCCGGCCCGAATTCCAGGCACGCTTCGTCAACCGAAAATGCCTGCAGGTCCCCTACCCTCTTGATGGAGGCCAATGCAACCAGGAGCGCTGTCTTAATTGACAGGAACTTAAGCTCCACTGATTGCAGAGGCTCAAAGGGAGCACTCTGCAGGGCAGTTAAAACCACTGAGAGGTCCCAAGAGGGTACGAGGGGAGGACGAGGAGGATTCAATCTCCTGGCTCCCCTCAGGAACCTGACGATCAGGTCATGCTTTCCTAAGGACTTACCATCGACTGCGTCGTGATGTGCGGCAATGGCGGCAACATACACTTTCAGGGTGGAGGGAGACAGCCTTCGCTCCAACCCTTCTTGCAGGAAGGAAAGCACGGCACTGATGGGGCATTTCGTGGGTTCTAGATCTTTAGAAGAACACCAGTTGACGAAGAGGTTCCACTTCAACGCATAGACATGTCTCGTGGACGATGCTCTAGCGGAAGTGATGGTAGCCACCACCGCTGGTGGTAGGGTACTCAAACCTACCTCGTCCCGTCCAGGAGCCACACGTGGAGGTTCCATAGATCGGGACGAGGGTGCCATAAGGTGCCCCGTCCCTGAGAAAGCAGGTCCTTCCTCAGGGGAATAGGCCAGGGAGGTGCTGTCGCGAGGAGAACTAGTTCTGGGAACCAGGTGCGGTTGTGCCAATACGGGGCAACCAAAATTACCTGCTCCTCGTCCTCCCTGATCTTGCGCAAGGTCTGCGCAAGAAGGCTCACTAGGGGAAACGCATACTTGCGGAGGCCCCGCGGCCAGCTGTGCGCCAGTGCATCCGTGCCGAGCGTGCCCTCGGTCAGGGAATAAAACAGGTCGCAGTGGGACGAGTCGTGGGAGGCAAACAGGTCTACCTGTGCGTCGCCGAACTGACCCCAAATCAGCTGGACCATCTGGGGATGGAGTCGCCACTCTCCAGCGAGAGGCCGAACTCGAGACAGCTCGTCGGCCGCCTGGTTCAGGTGTCCCGGGATATAAATGGCTCGAAGCGACCTCAGATGCTTCTGACTCCATATGAGGAGGTGGCGGGCGAGTTGCGACATACGGCGGGAGCGTAGACCACCTTGATGGTTGATGTATGCTACTGTGGCGGTATTGTCTGATCGGACTAGTACGTGTTGACCCTTGAGCAACGCCCGAAAGCGGTGCAGGGCAAGGCGTACAGCCAGCAACTCGAGGCAATTGACATGCCAAAGGCGCTGGGGTCCTGTCCAGGAGCCCGCGGCAGCATGTCCATTGCACATGGCACCCCAACCCGTGGCGGAGGCATCTGTTGATACAACAACATGCCTGGAAGCTCGTTCTAAGGGAACTCCAGCCTGTAGAAAATTAAGGTTCGACCACGGGGGGAAGGTCTGACGGCAGGCCGGAGTCACTTGGACTCGGCGCGTGCCGTGTTGCCATGCCCACCTCGGGACTCGATCGCGAAGCCAAAGCTGAAGCGGTCTCATATGAAGCAAACCGAGCGGCGTTACTGCGGCTGCGGAAGCCATATGCCCCAGGAGCCTCTGAAAAAGTTACAGTGGAACCGCACTCTTGCCCTCGAATTGACGAAGACAAGTCAGCAGTGACTGCGCGCGCTCGCTCGTAAGCTGCGCGCACATGGCGACCGAGTCGATTTCCATAACGAGAAAAGAGATCCTCTGCAGTGGGCAGAGTTTGCTCTTCTCCCAGTTGACCCGAAGGCCCAGACGAGCTAGGTGCCGGAGCACAAGGTCCCTGTGTTCGCAAACCTGGTCTCGAGAGTGAGCTAGAATCAGCCAGTCGTCGAGATAGTTCAGGATGCGAACCCCGTGTTCTCGTAGGGGAACAAGGGCTGCCTCGACGACCTTCGTGAAGACGCGAGGAGACAGGGCTAGCCCGAAAGGGAGAACCGCGTACTGGTATGCCTGCCCCTCGAAAGCAAACCAAAGAAACGGTCTGTGTCGAGGAAGAATGGAGACATGGAAGTAGGCGTCCTTCAGGTCGATCGCTGCAACCAATCCTGCGGCTGCACGCATTCGAAAATGCGTTTGGCCGTGAGCATCTTGAACGGCAGCCTGTGAAGGGAGCGGTTCAAGACGCGCAGGTCCAGGACAGGTCGTAACCCACCGGATTTCTTCGGTACAATGAAGTAAAGGCTGTAGAAGCCGGACTTCATTTCGGCTGGAGGGACAGTCTCGATCGCACCCTTCGCCAGTAGGGTGGCGACCTCCGCTCTCATGACAGGGGCATTGCCACCGACCATAGTGAAGCGGACTCCCCTGAAGCAGGGAGGAGACCGCGCGAACTGAATCGCGTAGCCGAGCCTGATGGTTCTCGCGACCCAGCGGGACATTACGGAACCACAGACGTGCCGTCGGTGGTGCAGCGAGGCGGAATGACCGGCCCAGGCGTGGGTGGCATAGCGGCCCTGTGCGGGGGCACGATCATTAACCGCGTCCTGCCAGAGGAGGCCAGGGGAGGACCAGCGTCCCACGAGGGCGTGCTCTGGCAGGGGTCTGGCGACAGAGGGGGGATGAGAGGAGCGTGGCCCGTGGGCGGCGCGTGCTGTCATCCACTGCCTCTTAAAGCTCAGAGAAAGAGCATCAGTTCTTTTAGAACAAGATTCTCCCCCAGCCCTCCACTGGGGGAAGGAGTGGTCCTGCTCCCAACTCCCCGAAGAACTGAGCCCTAACTCCAAGCTGCCCATCTCAGGAGTGCTGCTTAGCCAGGTGTTAGCCGGCTAAGGGGCAGAGACAGGCGGTGCCAGCCTCCAGCGACCTCCTCGTGCTCGGACCGGTGAAGGCTCGAGGGAAGGAGCCGCACGGAGGTGGCGTCGGCGGGAAGCGGACTAAGCAGACCACACCAACGGATGACCGTCAGTGCAGAGCCTCAGTCCGCTTCTGGAGTGATCGAAGACTGTTGGGCGCAGTCCTCAACCACACCGCCGACCAGGCTGCCCGCCTCAAGGGTGCTGCTTAGGCTGACGTGGCAGTCTAAGGGGCGGAGACGGGCAGCGCCACCCTCCTGCGACTTCCTCCCACTCAGAGCTGGTGAAGGCCCGAGGGGAGCAGCCGCATGGAGGGGGCCTTGGCGGGAAGTAGACTAAGGAGACCGCACGGATGGATGACCATCGGTACAGAACCTGAGTCTGCTTCAGGTGGTCGAAGCCACACCGCCAAAGAGCTCAGCCTGGGATATGGGGGAGCTGAGAAAATGAATTCTCAGACCCTGCCACATCAACCTGGCTAAGCCCATGTCTGGACCACATAGTGGACATCACCTGACCCAGGATCACGCAGGTACCGATGTCGCCCGAGAGCGAGGTCAGTAGTGTGCGCGGCGGAACAACCAGGCCGGGCATGGGAGGCATAGCGTCCCAGCATAGGGGCGTGGTTAGAGTTTCCGCGTTCTGCCAGGGTTGGCCAGGGAAGGACTAGCGTTCCACTGCGGCCGGTTCGGACAGAACTCCCGGGACAGCACTGCATCGAAGGCGCAGGCGACACACAGCACTGCATGACCGTGCCACGATAGTGACAGGGAACATACAGACCATGATCGCCGTGCGATCGAAAGCAGCGAAGGCGGAGGACACCCGCGGGCCGCGAAAGTCACGTGGACTCTCGCGGAGCGCAGTCGTCCTGATGCACGTCCGGGAGAAGCTTACAGCGCTCGGGGGGAGGGCGGGGCCACTCCAGCCGATGCTTTCAGCTGCCCGGGAAAGCATGGCTGACAGCTCTGGATCGGTCCCGGCAACGATGGCACTCCCGTGGGAGGCAACGCAGTCGAAACTTCATTTCCAGAGGAATCAAGCCTTGTGATGCTGTGAGTGCATGGTCTGCGATGTGGAGGGGGGTGTGGCCCGAGGAATTGACTCGTCGGTTGTTGTGCCACACCGAACCCTCAGATCACCCTGGCCACCAGCCAAAGTATCCCTTCTCGAGGAAGAGATAAATTGGGGTGTGGCAGAGGGGACTCTACTCACATGGAGATCATTGAGTCTCGATCTGTAAACATCGCGATGGTCATGTTCCCGCAATGAAAAACATGACTCATCAACGAGCGCTGCCGAGCGTGATTAAGCCCAACACGCAAAACAGCGCTCGCGACCGTTAGGCAGATGAATCACGCACACACATCCAGAAAATAGAAAATACACGGGCGAACCGTCTTGAAAAAGACGTGCCGCGTGCAGCTCTTTTAGAGAGCGGAAAAGCTCAGCAGAGTGCTGAAGCGCCCGGGGAGAAACACACTCACTGTCGGCAGATTACTGCACAAAACAGCAGCAGGAAATGCGATCTCGCTGGAACACACCGTCACACCAACACACTGAAGAGCCGCTCGTCTCGAAGAGATTTGAGATGACACTCAAAAGGCTTGTGGAGTGAAGTAATGAACTTGGCTCCGAAGCGAAAACATATCTGCATGTTGCCAGCGACTTCCTTATATACCCCCAGGGTGGGGCGGAGTTACGCTATGCAAATTCCGCAGACCCATGGCATTTCTTTGCCATTGGCTCGTGTTTTAATACTCGAAGATGATAGGATTTCTAAGCGAAACCCCATTCGTCGTCATCCGACGTAACTCGGAGTGACAACGAAAGGGAACTTCAGAGATGCTGGCTGACTGGGAGACTTTCATGGCAGAGCTGGTGGAGGAACAACCACAGTGTAGTAGCCAGCAGTGGGGAGCCATTGTGGAGTCTGAGTGGAGGATCAGTGTGGAGCATATGGAGCTAGAGAAGGGACTTTGGCTACTATATTAATGAATAAAGAGAGGGACATGTTCTCAGTGGCCATGATGGTCTTCATGGGCGAGATAAGGAACCCAGTGAACACCTGAGATCATGTGGTGATCACAGTGACATTACACCATTCTCATACGGTGATACTCACAGTGTCAGTAATATATGAGCTCATTGTGAATTCATAATGTTGAGCAGGATGAGAAGACGCGGTTCAAATATCGGTCACTGGGGGGAGATTCTACTTCCTGTTTCTCAACACTATTACAGTGATGTCACAGTGGTTTCACGTGGTCGGCTCACAGTATGAGTGCACACCCAGATAACAGATGTTTCTTATAAGAACATTCTCCAAACATACAACTGACTTCAGCCTCAACCTTAGATGAAATAAAAGAAGACATTAAATCTGTGAAGATCTCAGCAGAGGAGGATTAAACAACTCCACAAACAGCATTACCAGCTTCACTATTACTAACCAGATTGACTTTATTTCTGTCAGACGTCTACAGAAGTTCTTATTGAGAATTAACAGAGGTTTAGATGTTTTGTGTTGTGTGATGGTTACCATTGTGGTGATCAGTGTTTGCTTTAGTTGGGCTCTCGACCCTTGACTTTAAGACATTATATTTTCTCTGGCTGCTGTATCTGTGTTTGTAAGACACATTTATGGCAAAAGCCAAAAGAGAACATATCCAGGTGATGCTTGTTTTTTATTGATGATAATAACATTCATCACCTGGATTCAATATATAATCTTTGTGAGGTATTATTCATTTTACTCTTTAAATTGAAAAAGCCCTGTGATTATACAGTTTGAGATACATCAGTGTCATAATCATTCATGAAGGGTTTGAAATGTATAATAAGACACAAACATTTGACCTACTGTGTCATTTATACACAAAGAGAGATCAAGAATCAGAGAATGAATGTCAACAATGGTGACAATCAAACGCTTCATGCTGCAATGCATGCTGGGTATGTATTATTTGTGTGCCCTTTGACCTCACATTGTGACCACAGTATTAGCACAAAGTGAGGGCGCTGTGAGGATACACTTTTAGCTCACTGTGAACTCAGATTGTGACCACATCACGAGTATCCTGAGAGCTCATGGTGAGATCACTGAGATCAAATTGTTGACTGGGAAGAGAAGGGCAGTTTCTGTGGCCGTGACAGGAGGGACAGTGCCAGTTTTATCAAATTGTTGCATGATTATCTTATTGTTGTTTTACTACTTCATTTATTGTAGTGTTTTCTTATATGATTAATCTTTCAAATTCATTTAGGAAATACAGGGGGACAGCTCCAAAGCCCAGCCTGTTAAAGCCTTCAAGATCAAAGTCTATCAGGTAAGTTTTATATGGCTCAGTCATTCATTGTACAGATTTATTGTATAATGAATATGATTTAATAAACTCCTACAAACACACAAAAAGAATTACTGGTATCTCCCTACATACCTGTATTTCTACAACATTTAACTTGTGTATTGGTGTAAATTGTATTTTTTGTTGTTTGTATTAATGTGCATCTTTTTATGTGATACTCACGTGTCGGTACTATCAATTTTATTTTGTTAGTTTGTAGTCATAGCACATGAAATTAGACATACTATTAAAGACAGAAAAGCCTTATATACAGTACTGTTCAAATTTTTTGGGGTCAGCAAGATGTATTATGTTTGTCCAAGGCAGTGTATTAAATCAGAAATCCAGTAAAATGGTAATAATATCAAAATAATTACACTGATCACAGGAATAAATTACATTTCTCAATATATTCACATGGAAAACAGAGCTGAATTGTCAGCATCATTACTCCAGTCTTCACATGTGTCACATGATCCTTCAGAAATCATTATAATAATATAATTTAATGCTCGATTGATGAATCTGAGTTGATGCTCAAGAAATATTTATGATTATTATCAATGTTGAAAACAGTTTTCAGGATTCTTTGATGAATAGAAAGTTCAAAAGAGCAGCATTTATTTGAAATATAAATAATTTGTAAAAATGTCTTTACTGTCACTTTTGATCAATTTAATGTGTCCTTGCTGAATTAAAGAGCTAATTTCTTTAAAAAAAAAAAAATCTTACTCACCCCAAATGTTTGACTTTATATATTGTAATATGTGTCGAATTGCTACTTTACAATTCAAAAACTTTAGAAACTTCTGGAGAAATACTGGAAGCAAGTACCAGAGCTGGTGGCTAAGGACTGTGAAATTCATGTATGTTTAAGTGGAGAAATATAATTATGAAAAAAATATATTTTTGCCTATTTTGTACCTCTTGATTTTCACATTTATCTTTCTATCGTATATGAAATCTCTTCTCATTTAGGTTCTTGAGATGGGATTTGGTGAAGTGGGTAATGAGCCCATTGAAAATGTTTATTTTTACGGCAAGAATGAGCCAAACAAAGCCTTCAAGATGGAGAAGTACCAGGTACAAAATCTCACTTATCTCAAAAATATTTATTATACAGGATTATTATTCATGATTGTGAATCTCTTGAGCATCAGATTGTCTGTTTTACTGAGTCACTACTAAAATAAATGAATTAGTGACTAGATTTAAGCTCAGGATTGTCAGATTGCTGTAGTTTGTGGTGTGTCCCTGCAGATGTCCAGTCTCAAGCCAAGGAAGTTTCATGAATGGCTTGTAAGGGTCTATTATGATCGAAAGGGTCAGGAGAGTCAGCAGAAAGCTGAGAACTGCTTTCATAATTGGTGCAAGGACATGGATTTTGGGGATCATTCAAGTAACTACAATTGTGCTACTCTATAAGCATTTATTTCTATCTGTATTAGTGTAGCATCTGAGTTGTATACTTTTTTACTTTTTACATATTTTAGCAGATGCATTTATTCAAAGTTACAGTATATAAAAAGTAAATATTCCTAACCAGGTATACTGTGATATAGGCCTGGTTTCACAGACAGGACTTAGAGTAAGCCAGGATTAGGCCTTAGCTCAATTAGGACATTTAAGTAGCTTTTATAAACATGCTTCAGACAAAAAACATCTTGAGACAAAACAATGGCAGTGACATATTTTAAAATATGCCAGTGCAAGTTGCTTTTGGATAAAACGGATCAAACATCCATTTTAGTCTGGGACTAGCTTAAGCCTTGACAGTGAAACTGCCGGAGGTTAAAGGGTTAGTTCGCCCATTTAAGACATGAAGTATGCAACCCTTACCAGCACTATAGTGCATACACACTGACCCACTCTGTGGTCACCTCCCTGGTCAGAGTTCTGGCCGCTGGAAGTTTTTCAAGAAAGTAGTCCTGGTTAGTTTCCGGGGCCTCAAAACTGTGCGTTTTTACGTGAAAAAATTATATGCTTTTCAAAGCTTGATTAATTTACATCACAAAAAACACTCCAGACAAAATTCATACCTCAGTTTTTAATCGGCACTATTTTCTTTCCATTTCTATCAATCCGCGCTGCTGTCAACGTCAACAGTGCACACGTTCCGATCAGCTGTTCCATAGTGTTTACACAATCGAATGACAACGACGTAAAAAGTAGAAAATTAACAATGGTGCGAACTTGTAAATTCCAAGGTTGTGACCACAAGAATGTGCCGGGATCACCGTTCAGATTCCATCGTTTTCCTGTTTCGGATAGCTATGAGACAGCTTTGGCTGGTTGCCATCGGCTACTCTGCGGGAGCTAAAATATCCAGAATCAAGGATTTTCAAGTGTGCAGTGCTCACTTCAGCGAAGACGATTACATCCCCAACCAAGGAGGAAAAATAAAAAAAACAGATTTTAAAGAGTTATGCTGTACCAGTACCACGGGTAAGCTCTATATTTACTAACTTTATGATCCCATGTCTAAACTGTACGGTAAACAAGCTGATGTTTAGACTCCAGTGGAAAACACGTGAAAAGAGGTCTAATTTAAAAACAGTATAGCCTATAGGGATATAGGTACAATTTGCTGAGAAAACTATTTGATTGAACACACACACAATTGAGGTTTTGTGTTGCAATCAATAACCATCTGCTGAAGTTCGGCATCGGTATAGGCTACTCCGGTTCATAAAGGTAGTCTATCCCTTTGGCGTTGTGCTAACATTACTTTCATCATCATCTGTTCCGTCTGACATTGTGCTTAAATTGGTTTCATCATCAGAAGTTTCGTAGTCAGACATGTTGTCAGCGCTATCAACAGCTGATCGGAACGTGCGCACTGTTGACGTTGACAGCAGCGCGGATTGATAGAAATGGAAAGAAAATAGTGCCGATTAAAAACTGAGGTATGAATTTTGTCTGGAGTGTTTTTTGTGATGTAAATTAATCAAGCTTTGAAACGCATATAATTTTTTCACGTAAAAACGCACAGTTTTGAGGCCCCGGAAACTAACCGGGAATACTTTCTTGAAAAACTTCCAGCGGCCAGAACTCTGACCAGGGAGGTGACCACAGAGTGGGTCAGTGTGTATGCACTATAGTGCTGGTAAGGGTTGCATACAACTTCATGTCTTAAATGGGCGAACTAACCCTTTAAGAGACAGTATTTCCTCTTGTAGTATCTTCAATATAAATCAGACTACTACATACATTGAGTACAGTTACAAAAAAATTGGACACATGAATACTACCAAAGAAAAAAAACACCGCCTAAGGATAAAAAATATTATAATTTAAATTAATAGAAAATGTAATCAATTAATGTCAATTCAGTCAAATAAAGTCAGTCTGGTTAGTAATAAGTGAAGCTGGTAATGCTGTTTGTGGAGTTGTTTAATCCTCCTCTGCTGAGATCTTCACAGATTTAATGTCTTCTTTTCTCTTCAGTTGATTTCATCTTAGGCTGTGTCTGAAGTCAGTTGTAGTTCTTGTGTTTCTGCTCGTCTCTTTTTCTTTTCTCTTCTTTCCTTCAGTGATTCTGCTTGTTAACAGGCTTATTAAGGCTGAAATGACTCCATATTTAATATACACAGATTTTATGGCTCAGATAAGGTCCAGTTGAGGTTTATTTCTTTGCTCTTGGCTGACATGTGGCATTGCTATGGCCTGCTTGTGGCCCAGATCTGGCAAACAGGAGTGAGCCGCTTAAGGGCCGTCATTCCACGCTGCATGTGGACCAGATCATCTTTCCACGGGTGCCAGATGTGGGCCGGATCTCGGATATCAGTGTTGCTATCTGGGTTGTTATTTTTGGTTTTGGGTGGAAGTAAACCTAAAGACATAATGTAAATTAGATTTAAGAATTTAATTTTGCTCTGAAATATTGTATTCTTCTTGTGTTTATGCTTGCTAATTAATTATTTTAAAACACAACACAGACCTATTAGCATTCACTCACAAAAATTGATGATGCTTTGCTTACAGATAAGGGAACGAGTTCATCGTCACATGGTGCAGCTGCTCCTGCTCCTCCTACAACTGAAGAGGCTGAAGATCAAACTTCCTCTCACAAGGTAAAAGTTAAAATGGGACCAAAATATTTATTAAAAACTAATTTATTTTTTATTTGTTTAGGATTAGTATGTTGGACTGCAATGAATAAAAAAATTAGCATGTTACTAAACAGACACAGAAGCCATGATGCTTAATGCTTTAGACAGCCATACTTCAAAACTCAACAAACAGTATTTTTACATGTGCAGTAATAGGCAAGTGACAACCCAGCTAACAGACTTTTGTTATACGAACGTTCTCCAAATATTCAGTGTTGGTTCTGGGAACGTGAAATATATGCAGTTTTCTTGACGTTAGTCGAACGTGTTTTAAAAGGTATAATGTTGAAAGTCATCAATTACAGAAAAAGCATTTGTCTGTTATAAAAATAGCCATGTTGATCCGCTTTAACACTGCAGAAATGTTCTTCATAAACGCCTGCAATTGCTGATAAAACACCAATTTAAAGAAAGTCAAGGGTCAAGAGCCCAACTAAAGCAAACACTGATCTCCATGATGGTGACCTCAAACAAAACATTTTCAATAAGACATCAACATCTAAACCTCTGTTAATTATCAATAAGATCTTCTGTAGACGTGTGACAGAAATAAAGTCAGTCTGGTTAGTAATAAGTGAAGCTGGTAATGCTGTTTGTGGAGTTCTTTAATCAGATCTTGATATAGTTCATGTCTTTTATCTTCAGTTCATCTAAGGCTGTGTCTGAAGAAAGTTGTAGTTTGTGATCTTACTACTCGTTCGAACGATGATTGAAAGAATGTTTCAGGAACATCACACTAACCTTTAAATAACATTCTAGTAACATTCAGGAAACTGGACATTTTTATGTTCTTGGAATGTTAGAAATCAAAGTTCCTATAATGTTGAATTTTAAATCAAAATTAAGTTGAAAGAACGTTTGAGGAACATTATACCTTTTAAAACACGTTCCTCTAACGTCAAGAAAACTGGACATTTTTCACGTTCCCAGAACCAACACTGAACATTTGGAGAACGTTCTTATAACAAAAGTCTGTTAGCTGGGAATCTGTCTGTCTGCATATATATCACACAACTTGATGATGTAATAACGGCAATATATATTGTACAGAGTCAGAAATGACCTTTTAGCAGCTGTGATGATTATTATTTTTATTTTTTTTTAAATTATTGCATAAATACGTCTATAGTTTTACTGATTGACTGTCAAATAAGGTTAACAGATCGATGAGAACACAGTTTAGAGGCTCTATCTGTCCATGTTCTAAATGAATGAATTATTTAATAGAATATGTTTTTATAGTTTTCTGCTGTCCTTATTGATGCAGTCATGAAAACATGCTGATATTGTCTGAAACCTCACTTTTCCTGGTGCATTTCTAAACTGAGAACAGCATATAGTATTTACTCTTTTCTGTCCTGTAGATCTTCAACGACCCCATTCATGGTCAGATTGCGCTGCACCCCCTGCTGGTGAAGATCATCGACACTCCTCAGTTTCAGAGACTCCGTCACATCAAACAACTCGGAGGAACATATCTGGTGTATCCGGGCGCCACTCACACTCGCTTCGAGCACTCCATTGGGTAAAGTACAATTAAAGCAATACATTTTTAATGAAACTTAGGAGAAAATATACACAGGATAGTTTTTGGAACTAGAAAGGTGACAAACCTTGGTAACAAAAAAGGGCATACTAATGCTGTTGTCATGTGCAATCAGAAAAGTCCTACCTCCCCCTGAAGTCATGATTATGAGCTTGTCACATTCATACGCTTTGTTGTCAGAAAGAACAGGAATCATGGAGGACACCAGGTTTATTTTTGCCTATTAACTGTGAAAATCGTATTAAAGCCAAAATGCATCCCATTCATTGTCAACATTAAAAACATTCTCCACACTACACAACAAAATCCCCCGTGTTAAATGAACACCCCTCAGTGTACATATGTGTCCACACTACAGATTGTTTAAAAACTGTATGCACTAAATTTAAACTTGAGTTAATTTATTTCAATTGCAGAAACCAACTGCCTCAAATTGACAAACTGCCATTTAAATGTATTAACTAATATTTTCAATGCACTAATAATGTGAGCATATTATTACTCTGAAGTTATTTCATTTGAGACCACTAAAAAATATTTTGACCCATGAATTTTTAACATAATTTTTTGCATGGTTGCTTTAACTGTTTTTGAAAGCCACAACAAGCAAGAGTTCCAACAGCAATCAGTTACTATGAATATATTTTTTAAACGCATCATGCACAATGTTCATTATGAAATGTAAGACAAATATAATGTTTTCAGGCATGCAAGCATATTTGTTATCTTTTGGTTTCAGTGCCGGCCCGAGCCTTTTGGGGGCCCTAAGCAGAATTTGATTTGGGGACCCCCTCCCACCACGCAGAGTCACCTGTGCTTGTCGATTATTGACACAAATGTCACGCTATAGTGTTACATTATAAATTAATACAATGAGGTTATGTATTAATACAAAATAAATACTTAATAAAAAATAGACACTTAAATAAGAAAGTTTTATTGAACCTTTTCTTTACTCTTTTACTAACTCTTTGAAACTTCTGAAAACAAACTGTCACAAAACATATTAAATAAATTATTTGCAAAATATCACTTTGCAGTTTGAATGATGTCTTGTATGAACATGACAGAGTATGTTTTTATGTTTCCACTGTTCGATCGCGCCCTCACCTCACACACACACACACACACACACACACAAACATATTCCATCATTGTAATCTTGACATCGCATCTGTCACGAACTGCTCAGAGACACGAAGTAGGAGATCCAAATGCAGCTTTATTGTGTGGGGCAATCCAGAGGCGTAATCCAATGTACAGGCAAGGGTCATACACAGATAGGCAGTCCAAACAAAGAAACAAACAAACAAAACAGGCAGGCAGGGACCAGAGGCAAGAGAGTAATCCAGGGACCAGAGGCAAGAGAGTAATCCAGGGAACAGGGCAATATATCAAAAACCAAAGAAACAAGAAAACCAGGGAAACGCTCAGAAATGCAGTTGTAACACTTAACAAGACTTCGCGGTGAGTGAATGAATGAACATGGTATAAATAGACAGACTAACAGGATGAGACAGGTGAATGCAATCAGTGAATGAGGTCCAGGTGAATGTGATCAGTGATAAGTGATGATGAGTCTGGGCAGTGAGTTATGGGAAATGTAGTTTGTGAGTGATAGTCTTATGTGGAGTACCCTCTGGTGGCTCTCAAGGGCACTCCAGCTGTTGACCGTTACAGCAGCCTGTTCATTATAGCCGTAATAAATATATAATAATAAAATAGTCAACCTAACATATAAAACTTACACTGCTCTGTTTAAATAGTCAGTAGTACAATTCGTACATTCACAGTAAGCACCGCTCCACTGTGATTTGTGGAGCACATTTTTGCGCGTGTGAAGAGGATGATTTTTTTTCCGTCGATATTGGAACGTGAGTGAAGTACAAAGAAGCTTATGATAAAGAATAGTTTACCATCCAAATACATCGCGAATGCTGAAACAGTTTTGGCTTGTTTATAGTTATTTTTATTTATTTTTTCTGTTCTGAATATCATTAAATTTATATGATAAATCATTGATTTAAATGTCAATCATCAATCATTGATCAAATCAAATTTTTGTATCATGGCTTAACATTACCGTGACTTTGTGCATGAATTGTCTGCACGCGACGTTATGCTCATGACTCAAACACTGGCAGACACAGCAGCAGTTTTAGGCAGGTATATTGATCATTCTTGTCTTGAATTATTCATTCATTCATTCATTCATTCATTCATTCATTCATTTATGTCACTTGTTTAAGTTAATTATGTAAAAAAAAATTAAAAAAATTAAAAAAAAACTCGATTGGAGGCCCCCTTTGTCGCGCTAAGTGAAGCTGCCTGGTAGGCCTAGGCCTAATGCTGTTTGTGGAGTTGTTTAATCCTCTTCTGCTGAGATCTTCACAGATTTAATGTCTTCTTTTCTCTTCAGTTGATTTCATCTAAGGCTGTGTCTGAAGTCAGTTGTAGATCTTGTGTTTCTGCTCGTCTCTTTTTCTGTTCTCTTCTTTCCTTCAGTGATTCTGCTTGTTCACAGGCTTATTAAGGCTGAGATGACTCCATATTTAATATACACATATTAAATGTGTATAGTGGCTCAGATAAGGTCCAGTTGTGGTTTATTTCTTTGCTCATGGCTGACATGTGGCATTGGGACAGGTCGAGAGGGAGGGGGAATAGAGAAAGAGGGAGAGCGATAAGGGGAGAGAGCGCTGCTTGAAGAACGACCTAATTTCCCGGTCTAGAAATGAGGGAGGCAGGGTCTGAGAGCAGCTGTGCAACAGAGCTGTCTTTATTAACACACTCCTTGATAAACAAACAAAAAGTAAGCACAAGGGCTTTTCAGCAATCACAAAATAAGTGTTTCAAATCAATAATTCTTTCCTCTGAGTGCAGCATGAAACAGCACAGCATGATGCTTCCTAGGCAGCTCTCCTTCACTCTCTCAAAGCCCAGCTTTTTATCCTGTCTCTTGATGAAAACACCTGTTAGATTTAATTAACGAGAGGTGTGTCCCTTAAAGGTTGTATCAGCGATTTCAGGCCCAAAAAAGGCCCAAACATAAATGATCACTTTCATCTAATCTTTCCTAACAATCCGCTAGCTGCCCGCCCCATAAGCAGGCCATCAAAAAAACGCATCTCTGTAGGCAGCCTAGGCTCTGAGATCTGCACACAAAAACCATTGGTTTCACCAACCACTCAAAACCAAAACAAATAGTTGAGGGTTTAGAAACGATCGAAAAGAGTATTCGGGGTGGTGACCGTTTAAAATTACTTTTACAGAGAGAAACATTCTATATATATGAGTTACAGGCCACAGTATACCCTGGGTTGAATGAAGAAATAGATTTTAGTCCTTTTTTGTGATGTTTTTTTTTTTTTTTTTTTTTATGTGTATATGAGTATGTTTATGTATGTACATATGTTTTTTTTTTTTTATTTATTTATTTGTTTTTTTTCCTTCAATGTGTATATGAGTATGTGTGTGTATGTATGTACTTTTTTTTTTTTTTTTCTTTTTTTTTTTTTTTTTTTTTTTTTCTTGTGTATATGAGTATGTGTATGTATGTACATATGTTTTTTTTTTTTTTTTTTTTTTTTTTTTCTTCTTCTATCTTCTTCTTTTCTCTTTGATGTAATTTGTAATGCAACCTCCTAGTGGATCTTCTCTGTATGTGCATGCAATTTGTCATTCAGGTGTATCTAATTAGCACCTATAAAAGAGGAAAGTGTTTGATTGTAAAACATACCCTGAAGAAGGCTGTTTGTGCCGCTACGCGTGGGTTGTTTTTTTCCCATGTCTTTTAAAATTTTCTAACATGAAATAGCCAGTCTAATAAAGGCTTTTTATTAATTTCCAAAAGAAGAGTGCCTTGGATTTTCTTCCATTATTATTCATTGAATTCCCGACCCCAAAGAGCACCTTCTAAAAAAACTTTTTTGAACTCCTTGAGCACCCTGGACATTCTTCTCTTTCTAATTATTAAGCACTAGGGACGTGCTTTTTCTGGAGTTGCTCTGCTCGGATCCAGTGGGCATGGTGGAGTCGTATTATTAGCTCAAGATGGAGAATGGAAGATACAACGCAGCATTCTCATATTCGAATGAGCAAGCCAACAACATCATTGTAACTCAGTCTTTACTCGATGACACAACAAATTCTCCAGGAGCTGAGCCAGATGTGAGTAAAAAATATTTTGAACTCAAAAGAATGGCAGAAAAAGAGATTAAGCTTCATTGGAGTATCGTTAATCTGTCTGATTACTGGCGTGAGGGCCGCATTCCAAGAGGCCTTAGAATAAAAAAGTTCCCCTCGTTTGGCATAGAAGATACTGATTTCAGATCAAAATGGGAAGCCATTTTGAATAAATGCTCATTAGATCTGATTCTGCTAATCATTGAACATAGTAAGAAAGAAAAAGAAGTGGTTCAAGAAAAAATCAATGAGATAAAAGTACAAATCTCCGGCATGAGTAATGATGACACAAAACTGCCATTTGAAAATAAATTGAAACAGGACCTTGAGAAACTTGCAGATTGGGTCAGACAACAAAAGATCAAGAAATTTAAGAGAGATGAAAACGACTATAAAGATGACAGAGTGTACAAGTGGACTAGACCTAATCACAGAGATAGACAAAGACAGAGATCTGTGTCCTTCAATTTTACTACGAGCGATGAAGAATCCACTTCGATCTCCAATATGTCTTCACCAGCTGCTTCTACCATGTCTGATTTTTTGGACGAAAGACCCAAACCTATAAAACCCAACATAAAAAGAAGAAAACAAGGAGAGGCAGAAAACGGTCAAGGACAAAGACAACAACCATGGACTCTCAGGGACCGGAACAAGAACAGACGGTAATCAACCTATCAAAAACATCTCTTACCTCTGACCATGTGAGTGTGTTGTCCAAAGGACTTTCTTTTTCTCCCACTAACCACACTAATGTGTTTAATACCAAGGTGGATCTATTTAGATTCTATCGAAGTCTCCACCTTAAAGTTTGGTATCATCAATATAATCAGAAGAATGACTGCACAGCACAAAGATCTTCCTTTAGACCAAAATCATACTTCATGCCTCCAATTTCGAATGCGACTTTGACTGCTTTTACAAAAAAGGTGGATTATGATATTGAAAGATTATTTCTATCATCAAAGCAAACAAGTAGGGAAAATTTGACCAAATCCCAGAAACTTGCAATAGATCATCTGGCAAAGAATGAGTCTATAATTATAAAACCGGCTGATAAAGGAGGAGCAGTTGTAATAATGGACAGAGATAAGTATGTTGATGAAGCCTTACGACAACTTAACAATCAAGACTACTATCAACGGCTGCGGTTTAATCCGATAGACAACATAAGAGATAAATTAAAAGCTCTGTTGCTCACAGCGAAGGATACTGGGTGGATTTCAAAACAGGAGCATGATTTCCTCCTATGTCAGCATCCTAGAATACCCACCTTCTATATGCTCCCAAAGATCCACAAGTCTCTCGAATCTCCTCCAGGCAGGCCCATCATATCGTCCAATGGTTCTCTCACAGAGCCAGCTTCGCAATTCATAGACTTTCACATTAAGCCATTGGCTCAACAACTTCCTTCCTATATACAGGATACCACTCATGTGTTGAAGGTCTTAAGCGATATGAGAGTTACAGACAATTGTTTTTTAGTCACATTTGATGTGGAATCTCTGTACACAAATATTGCTCACAATGATGGACTAAAAGCTTTACAACATTTCCTGGTGAATAGACCTTCAGACTCTTTGCCTCCCTCCGAATTCATCGTTCAGCTCACTGAATGGACACTTAAAAATAATGTTTTCCTTTTCCAGGACCTACTACATATTCAGGTTCGGGGCACTGCGATGGGTGCATGTTTTGCCCCCAACTATGCTAACCTTTTTTTAGGTCTGTGGGAGAGGGATTTTGTCTATTTAAACAGTTACAGTGACAAGATAAAATGGTGGGGGAGGTACATTGATGATATTCTTATGATCTGGGGTGGTTCTTATGATGAATTGTTACAATTTTATGATCACTTGAACAATAATGATAGGAATATAAAATTGTGTATGGAACATTCCAAAACTAGTATTAACTTTTTAGATCTAACCATTTCTATTGGCAAAGATAAGAAACTCCATACTACTGTATATCGTAAAACAACAGATAAGAACACGATG